>NC_044254.1:16660139-16970258 GCF_003957555.1 Calypte anna | reverse complement strand
TGTACTCACTTATAAGTCTGTTTACCAAAACATCCTGACAGATGAAAAGTGGATGCTCATCCATTTGACACACTGCATGTAAAGTTGGCCAGCTAAATATGTGAACCATGAAACACAGATTCCCTATGAAAAAAAAAAACGTGGTTCAGATCTCAACATGAAATCCCAAATATTGTTCTTTATTGTATTAACACAATAAAAATAAAAATAACAGCAACTAATTCTAGCCAGTTCTTCTGTGCAACTAGAAAATGCCATTAGCCATGTTTTGGCAGGGTTCTTTGTTTAATTTCTACAGCTAAGGTGGCGAAAAGGTTATTACAAGTAATAGCAAATTTAAAGTTTTATTAGCAGTAAACTGCAGAAGCTAATGGTGATGTCAACGCTAGATAAAATCATTGTCACAGTTAATTTTGAACTCTTTATTTCAAGCTTAATAATAGGAAACTCAGTGGAGAAGATATTACACGGCCCATATCACTCATGAGTGCCGCAGGCCTGAGTAACTTGTTATTTTGCTCATGAGTGAAATAAAATGCAGATTATACTGCCTGCTATCAGGGGCACTGCTTTAATTGAGGGTGCACGCATGGTGATGAAGGAGTACCAAGTCAGTTTCATTTTCTCAAATGTTACAGGAATTATCTTTGTGGTTCTAACTCTGACTTGTCAAATCACCTCTCTATTATTGTTGAATTTTTAAAGTTCTTTCTGCTCTTTCTTAGATATTGAGGAGTGACTGGGTATGTTTGTCACCCTATTCACTGATTATATGAAACTGTGTCTATAACATCCTACTGCCTGTACCCTCTGCCATTCATTTGCTTTCGAAGACCAAAACAATAGAATATATGTATCTGAGTCAGACTTGTATGTATGCCAGCCAACACAAACTACTTCTCCACCCTGAGACATATACCCAGTTAGAAATAAATAATACAAGATATACTCCTCCTTACGTTACATTTACTCAGAAAATAGGTTTTCCAAGAAGTGGTAGTGCATAGGAATTTCTGATTTCTTTTCTATTCATCTATTTATTGTACTAATACACTTGATGACATAAATCAAGTCAGTATATCTCACTGCCAATTGGATATATATATGGACAACCTTTTTCACAGTGTCTTCTATATTGACTTGGGAAAGCTATCTTCATTATTACCCCAAAACTAATATTTTTACATTTTTCATCCAGTACTATCTGCTAAGAAGGTCAGATTTCTGATCAGATTCTTTTCCTCAGGAAGAATTACATGTTAAATTTAATCTAGTAATTCACCTACCACTGGAATAAAAAAAAAAAAAGAACTTTTACTGACGTTAGTAGACTTTAGGTGAAGCCTTTAATTATAAAGGGTTATAAATATCCTTGTTATTTATGAATATGTTATAAAAGAAAATGCCCTACTACTATCATCAGCCATGGTCAGGACTGTCAATAATGGACTTCCAGGCAATTGTTGGTGGTATTCTTTCAGGGATATCAAAGAATTATTTATCAGCTTTCATTAACAAGCTCCATATCCATCATACCATAGCCAAGAAGTAAAAGTTGTAATACATGGCTGAAAGTGACAAATTGAAATCCTGACAAAAGAAAACTGTGAGCACAATGCACCTCCATGTAAAGGTGCTCAAATTGGCTTTTATACAGGTAGTACAACTAGATTAGTGGGGGTTTCCAACAAAGCTAATTTAGTCAATTGAAATGAGATGATGGCTGCTATGACAACATTGCAATGCACAGCACAGACATATTTTAAGGGACAACTTCCAACGTGCTGGGAGTGAGAATCAAGGTGTTGAACCAATGATTTTTGTTTGTTTTTTTCAAAGTTTTTACTCAAACTATTTCTTTAGAAAGCAGAACTTAGTAATCAAATCTCACACTTTTATAAAGGAACACAATCTCTGGGAGCCTATGATAAGTCACTAAGTAATTAAATGCGATGAATCCTTAATAATTAAATTAGTCTGAAAATTACAATCCAGATTCTTCCTGAATGAAATACTATAAAATCATTTTTACTGAGGAGACATCTTAAAGCCCTGTATTAAAGAGACAATCACAGATTTTCTACAACCCATTACATGTGCATTGATCTAGACATCCTTCTAAACAAAATCTTGACATTTCCAGTGGTATGAAGGACTATCTACTGCAGCCATGCCACCAAGAATCTCTGGCAAATTACTCACATGGTGTGGGTATATGTCCAGAACAGCATTTTTCTGAAGGAACGCTTTCTCCTTGTTATGTGTAGGAGACACTTTTTGAAGTGTCTTTCTTCTAAAAGAAGACAAGATACTGACAAACTTGAAATCAAAATTTCTTCTTCCTCAGAAAGTGACAGAACAGAGTTTAAGAGGTTACCATAGTTTTTACCATAGTGTCATCTTTTTAAGTTAAGAAGAGAGAATCAATTTTAAAATTATCTATTGTTATAGCATTCATTTGCATTTTGTGGTGTGCTTCATGCTTTCAGCCTTCATCTCTCTTGGGACCTATCATATTGTTCTGTAAGCAACTGATCAATGTTAATATCTTATTGTATAAGTTTCTTTGACAGCTTTACCTCACAAAGAGATTTTAGTCTCTTCTCTTTATTTTCCTGACTGTAGTTTTGGTGAATTAGGCTAGGATATTGATTTGTGGCAATACTGAAATCATAATAGGTTTTAATTTCCAAGATGACTGTCTTTTATTACATGTCTGTTTCTGAGCAGTTACATGAGAATTTAAGTATTACTACCCTTAAACTTTACTGCTACTTCCCACTTGAGTCACATAAAGCCTTTAAATCTATTTTCCCTTTTTTTTTTTTTTTAACCTCATCTAAACATTTGCTCGAGTAGAGGACTGCAGATCATTTCCTCTTACACCTGAGTTGATTCAAAGCACATGCTCAGAATTCCCTTATGAATGTTTTTTGCTTTTATTCTGGATACCCTAAACCAACTACCTCAGATACTTCACATGAAAAAAGGAGAAGAACTAGCTGATATGCCATGAGAAGTTGTAATGAAAAAGAAGACGTTGCATAACCTAGGTTCAAAGAACACTGAACCACTTCCCAGGACTCCACCAAAAGGTTCAGAGCCTTGGACACTGACATAGACATTCAATGTTTTCACTGATTTTTTTCACTTTTTTTTACAGTTTTGATCTGTATAAAAAAAAGTGGATGTGGGAAGAGAACACAAAACAGAAAATACCCATGTCAGGATTTAGAAAACAAGGAAATCTGTGGGGCAATATGCTGGCACTCATGATTCCCTATTTCAGCATTAAAGTAAAAGTAGAGATAATATTTTTTAGAATTCCACGAAGTCATTCATATCAAGGTTATAAACTTGAAAATCATAAACTGAATTTAAAAGAATTCTTCAAATAAACATGGAAAGACTATGCAGCTTTTCACCAAACATTTCCTCTTTTTCTTCAAAAATATTTTCCTCTTTTGCATGATTTTATAATCACGATACAGACCAAAACTTTTAAAAATGCCAGAGGTTGTTTTTCATTCTGGACCATATGCTAAGTGGAAAATTTTTCAAAAAGACAGGACATCTAAGGCAAGAAAAAGAGATCAGCAAAACCAAAACTACCAAGCCAGTCCACTAGCAAAAGCTCTGAAAGTCTTCTTCAAACGAAGATACTTATTCTCAAAAATGTACTGAATTATTTTTTTCCATACATAAAATTTAACTGGACTAAACAATAAGCAAAAACTAAAAAAAATATTCAGTTTACATATATCTATAGATGAGTGAATGGTTAGTAACAGCAAAAATTGCTCATAAAGCTTTTGAATCCCAAACTTAAAAGCAGAAAGAAATTAAAAGGATGCCAGTTTTACTCAAGTCATCGACTGCCTTCAAATGTAAATAAAAACCAGATAAATAAATGTATTATTTTCTTGCATAGTACCATAAGCAAGGAATTAAAGGCAAATAATCTCAAAGCTAGATAGGCAATTTTTGAATGGAAGCACTGAATATTTTTCCTTACATTTTTCTGTTCAGAAGTACACAAAAAGTAAAATAATTAAAACATTACATTTACTTCCATGAAAAGTTATTTGTTGAAGATGTGTGCCTTATTTTTCAAATGTAAATACATATTCCTGGTGGACATTAATAAATATTTTAATCTAGTAAAGAGAGAAAGAGAGGAGAGCTCCTTCTCTGCACTTTTATAGAAATACTACAAAATAAATTTCATAGCCCACTACTTCTTCAATCATTGGCCTAATTTACAGACTACAGTGAGCATTTTATACCATTAAACAGAGGAATATGTTTAAAGGTTTAGATCTATACTTCAGTTAAATTCAATGTGTATTATAATAACTTTTTTTGCCTGAGGTACTTCCACTGCAAAGGAAAAGTAAGTTTATTTTTATTTTTCAGTATAGTTCTTCTGTATCTTTTTGCATTAATATTGAACATATCTGTCCCAGTTTTCTCTCTACCATTCTTTACTTGCCAGTTTCAGACTAATAACCCAGGATTTGGGGATCGCTTAGAGGGTTATATGAGCATTCTACTGAATTTTAAGTCAAGTTAGTCATATGAATCTTAATTATCGTCTGTAGGAAACTGATACCTTCCTATGAAATCCCTTGTGTTAGAAACAAAAAGAGAAGTCAAAAGAAATTTTAGCAGTTTCAGTTCAGGCAAGCTTTTCAGTTTTGACAGCAAGTACTTTTACTATTTACTGCCTTATGCTACTTAGAATCTGTTTTCAATAAAATAAATATAGGAGAAAAAAAAAAAAAACACAAACCAAGGGATAGAGGAAAAGAAAGAACCATTAGCATGTCCATTTTTTAGTTGAGAAACTGGGGCAGAAGGTTTGAAGGATCTCAGCAACAATGCAATTACACAGAAATAGAACTGAACCTTAAATTCCTGTGTATTGATTTATCTCATCTTTATTATCACATTTAAATTTGACCCAGACTTGTATGCATGGCCATCACTGAATCACTGGGAGCATGATCTAATTTTGCAGTGAAATACTAGGGTTTGGTTTCATTTAATTTCAATGAACAATTAAGTGGCAACTGGCTAAAAAGATGTGGACAGATTCTGGAACACTAACATTCACACCCTTGACAGCATTCTGTGTTACTTGGTAAAGCAGCAGCTCGCGAAAATGCCAAAATTTCCTGTGCTCTCCTCATAAACAATCTTTTGCAGTGCATTAATTTGTTGCAGTAATCCCCAGTATTAGGCATCTAAGTTGTTTATAGCCAATTATAATACCTTCTGCATTACAGATCATGATTTAAACCTCTGGTGACCAAAGTTTGTAGGATTTTCAAGATGCTGAGCCTTCCCAGTACCAGGCACTGCTGAATTCCAGCTTTCTTAGTCATAAAAGTTTTTTATTCAACCATCAACCTCCAGGTAACATTTGTGGATTGGAATCCTAATGAGTCAGAAGCTGGTGGTTGTTATCCAGTCATTATCACACCCTTTGTCAAGAGCCAAGAAATCACCAATTCATGTTCTGATTTTCAGTCAGGATTGGTTCTGTTCAGATATCAATGATGTCCAATTCTGTGGCAGTTTCAACCACAGACATCCATACATCCCTGTAATATACAGCAAGAAACAACCAGTTCTGCTACTCACAGTTCTTAAGTGCTGCTCTCTGCATGGTGTCCAGACCTGGAGTCATCCTCAAGTGACTCTCATCTGTGCTCAGACACAGCAGCTGACCTCTTTGCAATGAAATATCTGGAAGTCAGCATAAATGATTCTCAGACACTCACTTAGTGAAAACTCATCATCTGGCATGATGGCAAATTCCCTGTGCATCACTGATTCCCAAACAGCCCAGGGTCAAACGCCATCTCCACTCTGCCCATTTCAAAGGCTGCCTTGGACTGCCTTTGATGCATAACTCTGCTCCTGCTTGGATCTGAGCAAATGCCATTTAAATCTATCATGTCATATTTTAAAAAGTTTGCTGTCGTTCAGCTTCAAAGGATAATAGTCCACTATCATTTATATTCCTGATTTTTAAGTTCTGCCTGTTTTCAGTTGTCCAGTGCAAGTATGTAACACTTTTCAGTACATATACTTAAAATCTATGTATTAGTTATGATTCTCCCTCATCTAGCCTGTCACAATTAGTATTTTCCACCACCGGCTCTGAATCCTCAGCCTCCTTCTACTATCTTGAGCTCCACAGCAGTCTTGAAATACGTTGGCTTAGGGTTCTGATAAAGTGCATTTTCAAGTCAGCAGGTAATGCTAAATTTCTCTTTGTTCTCAGTTTTTACATATCCAAGCTAGAAGGCTCTCTGTCTGAGCATTTTGTTTGAACCAAAGAAGGTTTACCCAAATCAATTAGAATTTCCGTGCCAAAACTGACACCTTTTAATTACTCCAATACAAGAAGTAAACAGAGACCGCTGAGTATAATGTAATGCATCAGCTACAAGTGGCACACATAACCACACAGCTGCAGCAATGCAGGGACACAAATTACCAGGAGAAAAGAATGGGGAGCAGATGCCCTCTTAGCCCAGCCCTCCCACACCACTCTACAATGTGACTGGACTGAACAGTCACACAACCATGTGCCATCAGCAGGCAAAATATAATCTGTTTCAACTGAAAAAAAATTGAAATTCTCAAACAGTGATTACTTAGACATCGTGTTGTTGATGTCCAACTTTCGACAAGAATGCAGATGTTTATTGGGAACGTGAAATGCTAACAAAATATTCCAAACTTTTTACTAATCAGAGAGGCTGGAAAGGGTAACAGCTACCAATGCTATTACTGGTACAGCCTTAGTTACATTTCTCCTTCCACAGAAACGACACAACAGGTTAGAAATTTTGAAAATCCTCCCGTGGAGAATCTTTAGGGTAAACAAGCAATCACTTCTAATGATCTCTTATAATCTCTCAAAAGGGGAGGATTAAAAACTGCTTAAGTGTACTTCTACCCGTTTTTTTTCCATTATCAGCTGCTCATGAATAATCTCATGAACAATAATAGCCAAAAGCATCTGTAAAACAGATTTAAAAACATCATTGGAAGGATTTCCATAACTTATTTATACAAGAATACTGTAAAGAATCATTTTCCATTCTAAAAGTCTTTCCAAAGAGGATGAAAAATTATAATATCCAGAAAAAGCTGGTATATTTAAACAAATATACAGCTGTATAAACCCATTAATTATTAACTGAATATAACAATACTTTGTTTATTCATATATAATTGAATGCATCCTCAAAGATCTGAAAGTTTTCATAAATTGTTCATATAGCAGCTCTTCAATAGGTAAGAAAAACTGATCAGGGCTTTAAGCAAATGTGAATAAATGGAGGCAAGCACAGATAGCAAAGGGGTAAAGAGAACAATCAGCAACAACACCTGAAGCAGACCAGAATCAAAGTCACTTTTCTTGAAAAAGGTGGTGTGAACGGCATATAATAATAGGATATTAACAAAGTAATTAAAGTATTTGAAATGGGTAAATTTTCATTTTTTGAGCTTAACAATACCAGGTAACATGAAAATTTCTTTTCAAAATTCAGAATTTGGCCTTTTTTTAAAGACCACCTTTTTGCTTCCATTTCTTCTCTTTCCAGCTAATGAAAACTTCAAGGTGAACTTTAGGCACTCCTCCCATCTTGTCCCCTTCCCAAAACCCGGTCACCTAGAGTAAGGGAAAACAACTCCTACGCTCATCACTTTTTATGTGATATAGGACAGACTCAGAAGGATTAATAGCAGGGAAATTTCATTAGGAAATGTCAACCTCATCAAGATACAAATGGTGACTATTGGTGATTTAACCTTCCATAACATTCTAGTACCTAGAGAAGACCTTGTATTAAGGTATCATCTTGATTTGCTGGTCACATATCCTGAAAAAGACTGAAGAACGTGCTGCAACAACATGAAGTGTTTGGTCTGTGTGAGGAGAGCAAGGTTTGCTGCCTTCAGCTGGGAGCTACAGGAGAAATTCACTCTCAGCTGCTCACCCTAACTGAACCTTAACTTGCTTCCAAAGAAAAAAGTGCACATGCCAACATAGCAATAGCACCCTGTGTAAAGGAAATACACACCCAGTCTCCCATGAATAGAAGGCGCATGTATTAATATTAATGGCAACATTGAAGGGCATTGAAGTTCTTGGTCTCTGGGAAAAGCAAATTTGGACTCATTTAAGGTATAAAGCTGCATATTGAGATAATGGGGGTTTAAAAAATGTTGTTGCTGCATGTAATGATGGGACTACGCAGTGTCCCAGAGAAAGATTTTCCTGAATAATTTCAAAGACTCTTCTGTACTTAAATGAAAGGATTATTATACTGTTTTAAGTAATACCATTGGAGTTGCTACTTGGTTCTACTAATTGATGTCAGAATAGGTCAGGAGCAAAAAGCAGTTTTAAGGTTATGGACTGAAACATAGAATACCCAATAAACCTTTGGGATCCTCACAGGACAGAAATATTATGGGTAAGGATCCTGAGTAGGACTGAGCCAGTGCCTCTGACTCCAAAAGCCCAGAGTGCATTGACAAAAACATATTTCTTCCTCTCTCCCTAGGTACCACTTTCTAATGACCATGGTACATCACACCATTTTTCAGCTTTATAGGAGACCAGAGATCAGGGCAATGTGAGTCCACTTCTCATCTGTACTGCTCCCTCAATATACCAGATACCAGGAGTGCTCCTGACCCACCTTCCTATGCAACAGATGAACACTATAAATCCAGTTTCACCCAAAAGTAAATTTTGGCACAAAAGAATATCCTCTGAGTGTTTCACCCTCTTTTAAACACTAAGTCAATAGAGTTCTCCAAGCACACTATATACCCCGCTGTAAGCATTTTCACAAATAAATTCAGTCAACACAGCCATGAAATATTAAAACCAAACAAAAATCCTATCCTTTCTTCATATGGCAGAAAAGGCTATATGCTTACATAATAAAAGAGAAGTAACATTTAACCAGTAAATATACATTTATAAGCATTCATTCTCAATCTCTGTAGGTTAACCTCCTCCCAGTGAGAATTTCTTTCCCAACACTACATTCATTGTTGCAAAAGTTGCTGTCTCTTGTGCTACTTTACACAGTGAGCATCCTCATACACTTTGTTCAATAGTTTTTCAGAAATTAAAATGAAGCCTCATTAACTCCTTTCCCAAGATTTCTGTTGTTGGGCCATTTTACATAAAGCCAACTTTTCTTGTAGTTTTTTTATCCCTAAATACATTTTACATATTGAAGGCACAATTATTAGTAGAATTAGAAACCATCAATAAGCAGCCTTTGAGCCTCAGGATTTCGATTCCAAAACACAGATCTTGACTTAAGCTTTAATTTTGCAAGCAGGCATGAGTAAATCCTTCACTCCTTGCAGGTAAAATCTCTCCTGGCTGACAGCAGGTACCTTATGTTACCTTGTCAGTCAACTTATACCACCTTGCTACCCTTCCTTAGGTTTTCTTTACTCCAACACACAGAGAACATAGGCATAAGGTTCATGCTGGTGGTTCACGTCTTCAGCGGCTTTGAAATGACGTTTAACACACTGCCCTGAAGGGACCTCAGAAAACACCAGTTATTCTCAAAAGTATCCTCAATTATGCAAAAAGTGCATCCCAAATATGATCTCATGTATCTAAGAGTAGAAAGTAAACTGATTGACAGGTATCTCGTACACTAAAACAGCTTTTCTGTTGTTTCAAGGCTTACTTAACAGTAAGTACGGAATGGGGACATGGAGCTATATTTTAAAGAGTCTTATGGCCACTTTGTTTTGCAATGGTCAGAGTAGTTGTGTCCAAATAGAAAAAGCTTTGTGAAATTTGGAAAGTTCTTTTGTATCAGGAGAAACTCTGGATGAAATACTAAAAATCTATAGGCTCAGAAAAGCAGCCTGTATAACACAATAAACTTATTTCTGAACAACTGGGACTCACAACACTGCAAGATTGATTTATTGATTATTAGACTGACTGATAATCAGATTATTACTTCTCTTAATGGATCCTTAGTGCACCCTGACTGTTGGCTTGGAACAAAAAGATATTCTATTTGTTCATTTCCTTTGAAACAATTTATGAAAAATTAGATAAAATCACTGCACTACAAATAATGAAGGAGAGCACACTACACTCTGGCAGAGTTTGCCTGTGTTTCAAGTGCAGAAATTATCAAGCTAATACTGAAATTTTATAATAAATATCCGAACACTTCTAAGCCACAAAAACCTATTTGGACTTGCATTGCAGTACAACCTTCTGTGGGTTTATTTCAAGTCTTTTTGCCAAGGATAAACAATATTTGCTGACTTCATGAATGAGCTCACAATTTTCATGTATTTGTGGAATTGCATATTTCAAAGTCCAAAGATAATACAAATTATTGGACTGGACTGAAAAAGTTTTTGTACAGAAGCAGATGTTTCCCAAAGATAAAGCTTTACCTAAGTACAATTGTGTCATTTCCACTACACTTGAAGGTTAAGTGAAACTGTTTTCAACATCCTTCGGAAGAATTGCTTCTTCTCCTTTGCCATGTATTTGAATGTATTCCTATCATAACCTAATATCAATTGTAAATCATGCAATTTCCAGCAGAACTATGATGAATACACATTCTGATAAAACAGGAAAGTGGTGGAGCAATATAGTCCCTGGAATTTAACACTCTGTGGTCAGAAGGTCACATATGTTGAGATTTTTATTTATATCCCTATTAAAGCTCTGATCTGTGGAAGCAGGATAGAGGCAACGTTGAGTCATTTTACAAATAAAGAATGTGTTGTTGTACTTTACATGTTTTTTTTCTGTGTACTTAATGATAAAAATTGTATGAACTTCAGGGTACTACGGTATGGGAAAAATATCTTATCAGATGACAAATAATTGTGCACTCTAGTAAGTCTTCATTAAAAAAAACTAACAAAAATTTATGAACAAGTCTTGCATATTAACATCAACATCATACTTTCTGGCCTCCATGTACCTCTTGACATCAGATTGCATACAGGCTTACAGGTTACTTGACTAAAGTCATGTTGAACAACAAGCATATAAAGAAGGAAGAAAAAGGAATCTATGTAAATTACATATTTCAAATCAAGAAGTGAATTATTCTGAAATAATAAGAACCCAAGTAATCTAAAATAAATCTGGAAGCCTTTATTAACCAGAGGGGCCTCTTCATGTAAGTCAGATCAAACTATACTGTACCTTAGTATTTGTCCCATTAATTTTGACCCATGATATTTTTATTTTATTTGTTTACATTACATAGGCACTTAAAAAATGAAAATATTGAAAGTTTTGTATCAGCAAGTATTAATTCTCCTCCAAGATATTTTCTTTGAGAAATTAAACTGGCCTAGTATAGTACAGAGATCACTATTACATGTACCCAGATACTTTGATACCTACACAGAGTTCTCATAGCCAAAACTCTTTTCACTGTTTTTATACCAGCTTAATCTATATTTGCAGTGGATCCAGAAGAAGTGTTTTTCTTCTCACAGTTTCATACCTTAGTTGTGAATGTGCTTGGCATGAGTTTGAGAGGACAGCATTACCTTGGTTATGGTTCTTTTTCTAGCATAAATATGTTCCCTTAGAGCATATTTCTTTTTAGTTGCAATCAAAGTGAGTTGTTTGTTTGTTTGTTTTCTTTAGGAGAGCAGCTGCAAAGTTATAATTATGTTTAATTTTCCACATTGGCAAACAAGAAAGCTTCATGTTTCTGTGCATTTGAAAATCACCTATAAGGAGAGCCGAACCACTTCCATCTGGAACTTTACAATTTTTCCAGTACCTAAAACATGTTGCTAAAAAAGAGCTTTTGTTTCATTTTAATTATATTGAGAATAGCTAACAAATCAGTTTGGAATATTATTAAATATTAAAAATGCAGTATCCGTAGAAGGATACAGACTATAACAAAATGTTATCAGTTCAATGAGTTTTATAATTCTAACTTGAAATATAGTCAGCACAGTTGATGACAGTTTTCTGGACATTTATGGCAGGTGATAGTATTTCAGACAAAAAAATCTTTTCTTGTAAAAAACAGGGATAGGGGGAGGAGAATTGTGAAACAAAAAGAAGGGCAACAGGGATCCTGGGAGTCAGAAAATGCTGCAAAGCTGCAATGCTCACTCTCTTTTACACCATACACCTCCTTATGCCTTCCATTTGTCTGCCTACGTAAAAACTGTTTTTTTTGTACAAGGGCCATCTCTTGATAAATAGACAGCCTAATAAACTTCGTGGCTTGGTTTTATAAACATCCAGTAAGCAAACATCATTGTTAAAACAAAACTGTGTCACCCTTTTGACCTAAGCATCTACCAAAATTCAGGCTCTAACTCCTTGTTTCTCTCAAGAGGAGGAACTAATGATGGAGCCTGGAATATCTTCAGTGCAATCTCCAGCAAATGCATGTTAAAGAACATTTTTCTTCAACACAACAAGAATCAAGCAGCAGAGATATCTTCCTGTCTTGCAGCTTCTTGCCTCTTTTTAGCAAGTACTTGAAGTATAACTCTCCCAGCTCCACAGTGTAACTGCTGCTTTGGCTGCACCTGGAGCTTCCCTTTTCCTTTCCTGTGTGCCCCTGTGGTGTGTCTGCCCTTTTCCTTCACATGTACTGACACCAGCTGCAACCAGAGACCTTCCCCTACCTCTGCATTTAACTTCCAGTCCACCAAGAAACTGCTTCAACAGAATAATGAACAGCATTATACACAAACTGAATTTATGGGTTGCTTCAATACCTTGACCTATCTCTAAAACAGAAGTATTTAACTGTTCCCCATTAAGCTTGAGAGAAGGTGGCTGTTATATTTAGCAGCTGATCAGTGTTTATTCCATCCACACAACCACAACAACAGTACTCTGACATTCATTCTTTCCTAAAATTAGTATTTTGCATTTTTCTGCTCTGCAAACAACAGTACATTTAAAATGCTCCTTTTATATTTTATTTTCATAAGTGAAACAATCTTTAAATAACTTATGTTTTTTCTTCTCATTTGTTTCTGTGTGAAATTAGCACACATGAGGGCGGAGTTTTTTGAGGAACTGAAATTTAGGTGTCATCTCTTTTGAGGTTACTCTGTCACCAAATTATTTTTTTAATGGCTGGGACCAGAGCATCGCTGTATCCACACAGCTATCAGGGGGGACTCTATCCAGATCACCACCACCATTGTTTTGATGCTTGCACACTGAGCACCACATCCCAACTCTGAGAACTGCTTGCTCTTGACAGGGAGTCTTCATGCCTCTTGGTTATGGAGCTTCTCGACTTAGAAACTCAGACAATGGCAAAGCAACAACATTTGGTGGGAATCCATAATCTTACAAATAGAAGTTAATCTTGTTTAAAATCTTTCAGCTCACATGTGGAAAGTGGCCAAAAATACAATTAATGAGCATACTTTAGTTTCATGGGGACTTTCAGAAAGGTCAAAACAGAGCTACATTATTTATATTTTATGGGAAAATGTATTTAATGTTTATAAATCCATTTAGATAATACCACTGACTTTAATGGGCTGATAGATGTATCTTCTAAAGTACATTACAAGAAGGATCACCTGCACCATATGAAAAATTTAACATTTCCCTGTTGATTAGACATATTTGTTTGGTTGTTGCTTAACAAATGTTTTCCAAAGGGAAACACACTGTAAACCCTCAGTGTGTGTATATGGAACTGTTTTTCTTAAATGTGTTAACAACCCATGAATGTCAGAAGGGTACTTTTTCTTTGAGCTTTGGAAATGATATATATGAAATGGCATCTTCAGTATTCTGGATTCTGGAATCATTTTTAGGCCTTAGAGAATGGATCTTTAGTCACTCATAGACAAAGCAGCAGCTTTGGGCAGCAGCAGTTTTAAGAAGTCTGTTAAAAAAGGGAGTTCCCCTGACACTGTGCCAATGTCATGGTGCTAATATGAAAATAGCTGTTTTAACAGCCATGTTAAGGCCCTGAGCTCTGTGCTCTGTATTTCCCATGGGCATAAAAGTCTCATGAGCTGGAAAATCAGGAAGTTGGGAAATACTAAGTCTTGAAAAGAACACCAAGGGTCTAGTGAAGACAACCAAAAGCAGTGGACTCTAAAGGTTGACTGAAAAGATGCAGCTCTGGGGGTTGTAAAAATAAAATAAAATAAATAAATAATAGCTGTAAAAAAATAGATATAAGCTGCACCAAGCAGAACCCACAGCAACCCAACCCACAGCAGAACCCAACACCAGCTCTGTCCCAGTAGGTTACACTGCCTCCTGGATGCTCATTAAATATAATAAAAAAGGAAAATGAAATCTAAATCTCACATAATGGCAAGGAAATACACAACACTTTATTTTGACATGATTTGTACTTCATGGGTTTAAAAGGTCAGCAAGCAGGCCTAGGGGACTGATATTTGTATTATAGTAATTATGATCAAGGTTAAGCATCTTTAAATGCTGTATCAAAATATGAATGTATTTATGTGGCTTTAACTTCCTTTGACTTTGATATGCTGCATAGGTGGCACTATCACAAAAACATGGTGCTACCAAAACACAAAATGGAAATTATGGACAAAACCACAGTGGCAAACATTAAGAAATATTAAACCTCATATTGTTGGCTTGATTTTTTTTAAAGACTGAAGGAGCATAAAGCTTAGAGAGTTCAGAATGAAAATCTATAGAGTAAGACAAAAAAGATGTTCCTATCAGAACTGAAAACTAGACAGAGAGTTTAGTCAGAAGATGTATAATCTCTGCTGTCATAACACAAAATTAACAGTGACAAGCAATCTATATGAGTAAAGCAACACACTGAAATGCATGCAATTTAAAAGAGTACCAAATCTCTGCAAAAACCGTCCAAGTTGTTTCTGTGCTAGAAGTGACCCCTTCTACATCTGCTAGCAGATCTGACAGCTCCAGTTGCCAGGATAATATAAGTAGCATAAGGAAGGATTTTCAGAATCACAGTAATAATCTCTTCACAACTATCAACACCCACAGAACTCACTTTTTGACATCCACACAGACATACCTAAGGGAAATAGGATTGACTTTAAAAACAAAATGGTAATATTTCTATCTGCTACTGATCCCCCACTAAAACATGCAGAAACACATTTAAGGAGTGTTCTTTAAAGCTCAAAACTAAAGATATCTGAAATTTCTTCTGTAATTTGACCACAAGACCACAAATTATTATGTAGGAAAGTAAACTCAAACATTACATTGTCTGCATGCATATTCCTAATACCTGAACTTAAAAGATTTGAGATGTCTGAATCAGAACATGGCTTAATTCTGTGTGCAAATTCTAATTCTTGGCTTCTCCCCTCTTTTATTATAATAATTATCAGTGGTATGATGACTTGGCTTTCTTTCACAGATATATAGCACATCTTCTTACATATATTGCTATACCTATATAGCCATAACAATGCTTGTGTTATCATGGTCTTAAAATATATTTTGAGACTTCAAACAAAATTCTAAAGCCTCAGGTATATTTACAGTACATCTGTCACTCCCAGCAAATCTCAAGACTGGTTCCAACAGCTGGTTACTAATAAATAAACTGTTACTTACCTCTCTCAGGCAAGCAGTCAGTAGAACTGTTCATCACATTTAAGGATTTGCCCACATTTTTTGTTGGGTATTAGCATGAAAATGAACTTATTTAAAATAAAGTAGCCACAAAATGAAAAACATTTTTCTGGAGGTTTTTTTTTTAAGCCAATGTAACTTCTCCAAAATGGTACTAGCCTGTTTCTTGGACAAATTAAAATTTACTGTTACTATTCATAATCTGATTATAAAATATCAGCCATTAATTAAAAAACAAAACAAAACAAAACAAAAGAAAACACAAAATGTGATTAATTATCTAAATTCTTTCAGTCTTCATTATGACTCACACTGTAAATCCAGATGTACTTCAAGATATTCGTATAGCCAGCTTATTTTCAGCAAGGCCTCTCTTGAAGACCATGCTTTTTGGTTTATGCTTCCTACTGTCCCTAATGAGAACATCCGCTAGGGAAAAGAAGGAATTTTTCATCAGTTCCCAATGCAAAGCCTCAAGCATTTGAGGACTTCAAAAGCAAGAACAAATCACAGGTACCACAGTGAATACAGTATCTGAAATAACCAGAAATGATCTTAGTGAAATAAACTCTGCTTAGGGACTAATCCATCAGGCAGATAAATGGTTATACTCTAGAAGACTAAAATGAAAATGTCTACCAGGCAAGCTGATAACACAATGGAGACATGGAGCTCCTCCTTTTGAAAACCTTAGCAGGAAGACAGATTTTCATAGTTCTGATTAGAGTAGACTTGATATGAGGGGAAAGGGAAATGGGAAGGGGAAAGGAAGCAAACTGGTAACCAAGGCAGTCTTGTATACTTCTGGCATGTGCAATTCCTTTGTGAGAGAGGAAGCTTCTGAACAAAGACAAATCATCTTATTACAATGGAATATAACCAACACTAGGGGTCTTGAAAATGGACAATCTAAAGCTATTGAACAGACATTTTCAGGCACATAGAGTTTAAAGGGATACCCTGTAACCTTAAAAGAACTAAGACAATCTTGAACAAGCTCAACCTTTCGCTAATGATTAAATTTTAAATAGCCTTCCGAGAAGCTTCAATACCATAGAGCAAGAAGCAAATTAACATGAGCCACTAATATGATAGATTCATTTAAGCTACAGTAATATAACCTTAAAACTGCTTAATATGAGGTTTGTCTATTTCAAATTCAACTAATGTACAAACCCTTTAAAAATTAAGACCTTCAAAAATCCTAGGCTATGTATGATCTACACATACCACGAATTCTTTCCTATTATGGTAGATATTTTTCTGATTAATCACGGTTTCTGAACCTGTAAAGAATAATTTGAAATCATGGATCTTAAATGCTGTTTTCCAGGGCAAAGCCTAAATAGTTTGGATAGTCACCAAGCTAGCTTTGCACAAGTGAATTTGGATAGATGAAGATGTAAGTGCTTGATATCAACCTCTATTCCTTTAGACCACAGTTTATTGAATAGGATGACACAGAAGAGACAGGAGAAGAAACAGCAGGTTTAGAGACACAAAATAACTAAGTTTATATATAAAGATCAAGGAAAGGCTTGAGAATAGTGCAGATCTTGAGGCTGGTATAAACTCACAACAGAGTTACCAGTGGACAAACTGGTGAAGGTAGGGTAGTCCTTCTTTTGGGGGGAGGAAGTCTTAAATTTCCCCAAAAGAAATCCAAGTTCTTGGATGACTTGTGTGATGCTTTATCCATGAGGACATCACCTTCTTTTAACATATCTGTATATGCAAAGAGTGCTGCTATTGAAAGAGGTGTTACTGCAGGCAAAAAGCAAAGCTGTGAGTATTCTTTTTCAACTGAATGTACAAAGTGAAATTTAATAAAATATGTGAACTGCTTTGTAATTTCCATGGAAACAAGCATGTGGTATTCACCTCAAAGAACCTGGAATAAACCTTTGTGCTATGGTGTCCAACAAAAGCCTTTACCATTTGGTACGCACATGTCTGCCTGTGTCTGCATAGTGCTTTTGTGTTAGTCTTTAAAAGCAAACCTTGTGCTAGAACTATGCAGAGACTGAGTTCCTTAAAAAAAAAAAAAAAAAAAAGAAAAGAAAAGGAAAAAAAAAAAAAAAAAAAAAAAAAAAAAAAAAAAAAGGAAAAAGGTTGTCTATTCAGAGATTCTTTAAATGAACTAGAATTCCAAATCTTTCCTCTGGTTTTGGGGAGATTCACCTAGCTGAAGATTTTGAGACAGAAAAAACCCATGGAAATTAATAAACTGGAAAAAAATTGCACTACTCTGCCTTTCACAATAATTATAATTTAGGTAATGTAAGAGTAACTAGCATTAGTTCTTCTGTAAATTACAGTAAACTGAGGGAATGATTTGCAAAATACCAAAGATTCTTTGTGCAGAAAAAACTTTCTGCAAGAACACAGAAGAAGAAATTGCATTTCAGCCCAGAAAGATTAAGATGTGAGACCAAATTTAAACCTAACAAAAGAAACATGAATGGGATAAAATCACATGAAAATTAACTTTTTCACAGTAATTTACAATAGAAGAAGGCAGTGGTTACTTACACAATGTATTTATCTGCAGCACAACCACAGGAAGAACAGATTCAGAAATATCTGAATCCTGGGAACTTTGTCTGCAATTACCTCTTAAGCTGTTGCAATATACAATTACTCTTTCAACAGTATTCCAGATGAAAATAAGAAAAGCCCAAAGAGGAAAATACATCCTGAAGAGATCTATTAAGAATAAACTATATCAGAAAGTAAAAATGGTGACAATTAAGAATAATCTGAAGTGAGGAAGTACTAATGAAGTGCACCAAAACCTAAGAAATTGCTGTTAAGAGTAAAATGTAGATACAATTACATCTGATCAACCTTGAAGTACAATACAGACATCAGATTAAAGAATTTAAAAGCAATTAAAATTTGAAATCTGTACCTAGCTATGAATGTTCAGATAATTTAAAGTGCTTCCAATCAGAAACTAAGATAAAAGAGTAGAAACTTAGTTAGAGGATACTTGGGAGTGTTTTGCAGATCATAAACATTCACATGGAGCTATTCTCATGAATGCTTCTGCAAAGTACATTGTAGAAGAGAAGCTACGATTTTAGATCAAAGTTTAAAAATGTGCTTATTGTGATTTAAAGGTAATATTATTCATTATTCAGCTGATATATTAGTGCAAAACATATTCTCTCACTTCCTCTGGGTCTTATTTAATATTACTTGGATTTATTTTCTGTGTATTTCTGGGTAATCAAAAGTTAATAGGAGTTAAAAATACCTGCTACTTCTTTTGTATATATTCATTTTTGTAATGAATCTCTAAAACAAGGAGTACAAAAAATCAGATAAGGCTATTTTAACCAGAAATAATCAGCAATTTGAGTTTTTCCAATGTATTAAGCAAACATTACTTTTAAGGCAGTGTCTAATCCAAGCTGCTGTTAATAACAGTAGCTGAAAAGTTTATGTTCGGCATTCCTTCAGAGAAATGCAAATTCAGGACTATGGTAGCGAAGTGAAAGTCAAAAGCATTTAACTCATCTTTCCTTTCAGTAAGTCAAATTATTCAACTAAACCTTCATTTGAACTGTATACCAAAAGAAACCTAAATTCACTCACAATACATTCACAGATAGAAATGTTGAAGAATTTTCTGATGAAAATTAAAATAACAATTTATAAAATTTGAAATGTTTTGCGGCCATGTCACTGATTCAACAAACTGCCTTCAGTGCACTGACTTGGCTAGGGCCTGGCTGGGACCCAGGTTTCTGCAGCTCTGACCACCTCTATCACCTGGGGTTTTTAAGAGCAAGGGATTTAAAGTCTTCACAGCCCCCTGTCACAAGAATGCTTATGACAAGAAAGTGCCAAAACCTTGAAATGGACCTAAACTGGTGCTCTCAGAGACTCCAGACTCAATATTGTGAAGTCAGAAGCCTGGTCAGTAGGACATGCCAGCTTCAAGAGCAACACAGCTCCCGTACCTGAAACAAAGCACAGTGTGGCTATGAGAGCCTCAGCTGAATTCACTGCTCTCAGAGCTTTCAGATTTCATGTGCTAGTGCTGGAGGCCTTGGCTTTCTGGCTCTGCTTGTAACCCAGGTTAGGCACAGAAATTCACTGGAAAATTTCTTTATGACAGGCATGCATTTTTTTGAGTTATGTTTCAAAACGTAAGTCGTGTCTGTGAATATGTCATGACTCTGCAGGATGGTCTAAGTGTAAGTTAACTACTGTCTTCCTGGATGTAATTTAGTCATCTGCATAACCATGAAGCACTATCACCAATTTGACCAGCTAACTGATAAGAAAACCACAAAAGGGTTTCTTGTTGACTAGACTTATGTCTTGTGCTAATTAACTCAGAATGGCTGAATCAAGAATACACCACACTTCCCACTGAAGGTAAAACTTTGATATATAGAAGTAAGGTTATTCTTTCTTGACAGAGCAAAAATACACACGGAAAAAAGCATGAAATTTACAGGGAAGTTTGAGGGGAAATGAATGGTAGCTGCACTACTCAACAAAGAAGATTATATGATGTGTCAATACATGGCAAAGTGTGAAGAATGCATGTCTGCGTGTATAAAAGAATATATGTATTCACAGTAACCTGAAGTTAAGGAGTGGCTAGCATAATAACTGTTGAATCCTGGCTGCTATAACATTTTGTTAAATTTAAACTTCAAATTAGTCTGTAAAGATGCCCTGCTCCACCAACTTTTTTACTTTCAAGAGTTGACAGCTTTATTATGTTCTGTGGGACCAATGCCAACACCATGTGTATTCTCTGGTTTCCTAATAGACTGATTTACAGGTCTTGCTTAGGACTTGAAGTTAGTCGTTACCAGTCAGACAAAAGACAGGCATAGAGGAATTCCCCAAAACTTCAATTAATTTATCTTCCAGACTGGAAAGTTGGGAGCATTATAGGACTGCCTGGGATTTAAGTTTTTTCTCTTATTTTAGGCAGGCAAAGTTTAGGGGTTGGTTCTGTTTCATTGAGTTGTTTTGTTTGTTCTTCCCTTTTATTATTTCCTGGGACCCTAAAAGACTGACTGCTTGACAGAGACACTTGGTTCTGGGCACTTGCTTTCCCTCATTATCTCTGAAGTGGAAAAAAATACCTCTTTTGTTCCTCTTATCACTTCACTAACTTATCCAAATATTCATTTCTCTTTTAAGAAGAAAAAGACAACTGAAATCATGCGGAAGCTATGCCTTATATATTAAGAAAAACATTATCATTCAGGCAAAGTGCTAAGCACTGAGACAATAAAACAGAATAATTCTTTTTCTAGGGTTTTCCATTTCATGTTTTTTCATTTTCAGCTTAACTTGAACAATTTAAGACAGACTTTTTGTGATATAAAACAAACATTTTCTGCCCCAGACTTTGGGATTATATTACAAATAATTTATCTGCATTCAATCACGACATTTTTATACAACATCATTAGCAAAAAGCAAAATAAATTGTGACCTCTCAGATGGTGTGAACTGGCAAAGCTTTTCTGACTCCAATGAGGTTCTGTCAATTTCCACATTGGCTGAATTTGGATCTTAAACTTTTTCATAAAATTAGAAAGAAATAAATTGCAAATTCTACATCCCTAAATAATGCAACCCCTAAAAAAAAAAAAAAATCTACCGTTCAAGTAGTTTTAAAAGCATGAGATAAAGTATACTTATTAACTTAGTAACTGCACCTGAGATACATAACTGTCAAGGTACTGATGTGAGAGATGAAAGATTATCATTGTAATAAATGCAATGAGGCTTTTCAGCTTGAGAAAGATTTTTAAGAAACTTGGACATTTTTTTCTTTCTTTCTTCTTGTTCATAACTAAGTGGAAATTCTCCTGTGAAACACATACAATTGTTTAGTTTTCTTATTCACATCCATATGGTAAAATGAGGTTGGACCCAAAACTTTCTCATGAGTTAGGGTCAATGCCTGATCATTACCTCGAGCATATGGTAACATTTTTTATTGTTCTTCAATTTATAAATACTTTATGCTCATTTAATAAACAATATAGAATATGTGCAGCCTGGAGAAAAGAAGGCTCTGGGGAGACCTAATAGCAACATTCCAGTGTCTGAAGAGGCCTACAGGAAGGCTGGAGAGGGACTGTTTAAAGGGGCTTGTAGTGATAAGACAAGGGGCAATGGTTTTAAACTAGAGAAAAGTAGATTTCTATTGGATGTTAGGAAAAAATTCTCTACCATGAGGATGGTGGGAAATGGAACAGGTTGCCCATGGAAGAAGTTGAGGTCTTATCCCTGGAGATATTCAAGGTGAGGCATGACAAGGCTCTGAGCAACATAAACCAATTGAGGGTGTCCCTGCTTACTGCAGGGGGGCTGAACTAGTGATCTTTTGAGGTCCTTTCCAACCCAAATTATTCTATGATTCTATGGTTCGTGTATACAGCAAGCACAAGTTACATGTACCCTTCTTCAGTAAATTCTACAGGTATAACATTCATTAGAATCACCACACAGCAACTGCATCTGTGTAATGTTAAAGTGTATTGTAAAACCTTAATTTCTTATTAAATTTTATAACTTTCAATATAGTAATCTTTATTTCCAGTTATAAAATATTTCAACAGAAAGCACACTGTATCTGTCTTCAAAGTTTAATAGGCACAAGACTTCTCCATCAGCTCTGCTTTCACTTCTCACAGCCACAGCACCAGGCCCATGAACAACAAGCTTTCATGTGGTAAAGATCCAAGTAGATAAAGGGTACCAAGCCAACATGCCAAAGCCTACAATTAACTGGGGAAAAAAAGTAAACATAAAAAAAACCCACCTCCAGTCACCTACTCATAAACCAGCAAGTCCAATTTTTTTTCCATTAAAAAGGTTGATTGGGTTATCTAATCAAACCAACAGAGCCCAGAAGAGCTTTGGGGCCTTATTTAGGGACTCTGAAATGATTCAGTATAAACCTTCAAATCAAGTGAAATTTGTTAAATGCAAGTGACAGAAGTATCATCTTATAAACCAGACTGGTGACAGTCAGAGTTACTGAATATCATTGATGATTAGGCATCTGCTTCAAAAAAAAAGACTGCTTGGCTGCTGTACACTCAACTTGGAAATTCTGGCCTGCCCTTTAGGCACTGTCCATCACTCTCAGCTGATGGTAAAAGTCACCCATTGTGTTATGTGATTTTCCTCTCTACATACAAAAATATATAGAATTTCTTTTAAAGAGTAGGAGCCTATTTTTTTAAACGTCAGGAGGAAGGCAAGATAAATGGTTAATGGCAATGGTTTGGGAAAAACAATTTTGACACTGCAGGCAAAATTGTCAGCTTACTCTTTCACAGAGCTCTGCAGACTTGTGAAAGCTAAGAATTGAGCTATATACATAGCCAGGAAAAACTATTATTAATTGTTAATCTGGGAAAATAGCTCTCTGAAAGAGGAAGTGCCTGTAAAGAAGGCAGATCCACTTATGGAAAGTTCTAAACTGTTCATCTTTACGATAAATGAGTTCAACATTTCTAGCACTGAGGAGCAGGCTGTGGTTTTGGGACTGTCTTTGCATGTCTCTTTTCTAGATGTGTTGAATGTGTCACAAAAAGGGTATTTGGCTGCTGGACTTCATAGGCGTCTTTATGGATTTAATTCTGAGCAAATTAAAATACCTGAGCAAATAAGGCTGCAAAAGAAAATTTTCTTATGGGTTCAATCCCACCCACAACAAATCCTCAGAACCAGAAAATTAGCAAAATGGGAGTGCATCCATATCTTTATTTTCGCAGATCTTTTGTAAGTACTGTACCTAAAAGTATAAAGATACAAAATTCCTTTTTGAGGTGGCCCAAGCAAACTACACCAGAGGAGGAAAAAAATCTCAATAGGTAAAAACTATTATAGGTATAAAACTATTATCAGGTATCATGAAATAACACAAATTACTTGCTCTTTTCTCCCAGATCCTTACCCACTCCTCAAAACAATGCAATGGCATTGAATAAAACTAAGTAATCTGAAAGGCTATTTTCTATCTAGTTCCAGAGGGGTTTGGGGTTTTTTGTTTGTTTGTTTGTTTTTTAATTGTTGTCTTGTGAAAGCATAGTCCCATTCCTAATGAAAAACAATTTCTGGAGGTCTGCTACAGACAAGCAACAAAATCTTTGGCGATCATCTCTAATCAGAAGGGGAAAAAAGAGTTTGCTCTTTCAAATATTATTTAAAAACAAATAAAACAAAACCAGTTCATTTTTCTGAAGGCCCACAGCAATTTCAGGGTAGTTGCTGTCAAGAAGAGTCAGACAGGCTGTCAGAAAGTAAATGTACCTTCTGGCTGTGAAGATTGTTGCTCCCTAAGGAAGCTATGTTTCCAAATTTGCGAGAGAAATCCTTTTTTATTATTATTTTTTATCTTTCATTAGAACAGCAATGTATCACCACAACATAACTGCACAATTCCTTAGCAGTAATAACACACTTTACTGGATCTTGGAAGCAAAAAACTCCAGGTATCAAGGCAAGTTTTATAGGGTGAATTTCTCAAGAGCTTAGTTCACTGGTTTGATATCTGCAAGCCAGAGCCATTTAGGTTTATACTCAGCATCTGACATGTTGAAGATTTTATTGCATTCAGAAACTGCCAGAGCACATACTGACAAAGATGTATAAGAGGCAAGTGGAGTGTGTTGTCAGCTTCTTAGTTCACTTAAGGTTACAAGAACAGTACTTAGACCTGTTGCAGTCCAGTATGCAGATTTCTTAACTTTCAGTTCAGGTTAATATTAGGAATGAGCAAATGTAAAAGGTTTGAGAAAGTAACATTTCTTTTGCAGTACAGGTTTTTTTCTCATCCTGTTTTGTTGTAAATCTTGGTTTCGTATTGTAGTTCACTGCAATTATTTAAATAAATTCTAAACATATACAATAATATTACTATTATAGTTAGGTAATTACATTTACAGCATTAGAGCTGGCACATAAAAGGAGGGGAAACTGTTGTAAACTATTTTCTTAAATAACAAACAGTTGCTATTATTACTAAAATAATAACTGAACCTTTTGATTTTTGGAAAAAGTTTTGCAGCATTCTGACAAGGACAAGTTCCCCCTTAAGTTCTATAGGAAATCTTTTCTTATAAGCATGCCAAAATATACCACAGAAATACTGACCCTTTTTGGTACAGAATTCCAGCAACACATAGCTCACATCTTGGCTAGATCCTGAAAATGCAGAGGAGCATGAAAATGAAAAGTAATGAGGGTCGAGAGGAAGGAAGCATTCCAAACTTGTCAAGCCTCAAGAAATGTTAAGTTTGGGTACAGTTCAACTTTTGGGTGAAGATTTAACTCAGTTTTTATTTTCTTCAAAATGCCTGAGCACCCTTAGGGAATATTCTTTTCCTAGAAAAACGTGGTTTTTCACTGACAAAAGGATCAGCAAATGGACCCTGATGCCAAAAGTCTGAAGTTAAACCACTTACTGTGGCAAGTCTCATTCACATGTTTGTTCCTTAAAAAGGATTTTTTCCTTAGAAGGGATTTTAAGAGATTATGCAGAACTTGTATATTTAGTGATTCTTCATATTTCCAAGTGAGACAGAGACAGTTGTTTATTATACTACATGCAATGAAGCAAAAATTACTTTTATATGCTTTAGTTTCAAAATCCCTTACAGACCAAAGTTGTTCCCTTAAAACATATTTTTAACAGACATTTACAGCTAGAAATGTGGTGTTGATCCAAAACATCAAGAAAAGGAACAGAGGAAGAGGGAGGATCTCTGAATAATTTAAAGCAGCCTTCTCATTCAAAAGTCATTCTTTTTTTAATCTCACACTTTGTAGCCAGAGACTTTGTGTTAGGCTCTGGCAGAAAGTCAGGAAACCATATATCTGCAGCTTTAGAGCAGGATGAAAGGAAAAAACAAAAAGTACAGGAGACACACTACAAGTTCTACTTTTACACAAAGTTTGTTTTCCAGATATTTGTCTGCAGCCACAGGTAGAGTCCATTGCTGGAGGACAGAATCTCTCCCCAAGATCTGTCCTTAACCTGCACAGGGCGTGCATGCACATACACAGGCATAAGTATAAATGATTTGCCCTGCTAGAACAGATGTATTAGATTAACCATTGATATTTATGTTATTTTTGATAATGAGTTCTCCTGCAACAAAAACTTGAATGAAAATCAATTATCTGCATCATTAGCAATGACACAATAATGAGTAACCAGTTGAGCCAGGCCAAAATTCCCCTACACAGAGTTTATCAAAACAGGCTTTCAAATTAGAAATTTATTTTTTTTTTCTTCCCCTTAATCAATTTTCAAAAGGAAAGGCCTGTTGAGGAGGATCTCTTAATTAATCCAATAAGGGAACAGATGCCCCCTGTTATAGACGCCACCTGAATACCTTACAAAGGTCCCTGGGAAGAATCAGATAACCTTGAGAAGTATAGCTACTTAGACATCACCTATTTTGAATCTGACAACAGACAACTCATCTAGTAAAGTCAGTACACTAAATTATCAACTTTTTTACCCTTAAGGCCAGCCATAGCTTTTTGGTCAGCCACCTGTGTATTCTGTACAAAATTGTTAAAAGTATTCTCAAGCTTTTGCATATTATTTACCATTAAAAAGGACTTCTTTTGTGTTCTCCTGCTTCCGCCTCCATTTTCCTCTTCTTCAATGGCATCTTCAACTGAAATACATTTGAAAAGAAGCAATATGACAGTGGGTTTGGAAGTAGATGATCTTCAAGGTCCCTTCCTGGCCAAACCATTCTATGATCCTATGATTCTTTTGCTTTGGATTAGCACTCAGAACATAACATCCCATCAGTATTAATCTTCTGAGGGACGACCAACAATTTCATGAACCAAAGTGTGGTAGTCACTAAGAATTTTGATAATTGTTATGGAGTTCTGATCCACTAGAGTAGTGACCAGACAATTACCTCTTCATGACCCTATGACTCTATTCTCAAAACTTATGCAAAAGATGTCTATGAATAGAGGACTAGTTCCCATGGCACACTTGGATGGCCTTAACTCAAGATTCCACTTAGTGCTTTCAGATAGCTTCAGTAAATGCCCAGCTGTCATGTCAGAAGCAGGCAAGTCACTTCTGACTGTTATTACTCATGACTAAAACTAAAGGCACTTGTGCAGACTGGCATGCATCAATGTGAATGTAGAATGGAGGACTGGTTTTCAAATCTGTCCAAGTGTTTCTCTTGTACAGCTAGATCACTGCAAAGAATCCAAGAAGTTCAAAATGCAAAGAAGATAGATAACTGTAGAAAGAAGGAAATGTGTTTAGATACAAAGAAAGGTTACCATATACCATCATTTCACAGGTATATCTATTGGTGTTAACCACATATCCTGAAGCTAAGCACTCTAGTATGAGGGGGCCACAGGAGAAAAGCAAACTTGGCAACGAGACAAGCCTTCTTATAAGAAAGAAATTAATTCTCATTACATGATAAAATTACTATTCACTGGCAAACTTACCTTCTAAAGTCCTATTGCTCTTGAAGCCACCTATTCTCTGAGACACAAACGTACAATTTTAGCCTGAAGATTCGTGAAGAACAAATCTCTACAAATCAATTGAGAGAACTGCATTTAAGTCAGGCAACACTCTCCTGAAGTCATAATAGACTCTCATCCAGCCAAGGCTAAACTTGACCACTCTTCAAACACACTCTCCCAGAGGATCTTCCTTCATTCACTGCCCAACATGGCAACCCTCTGGATGTCATACAGAAGGGCAAGAAATAAACAATTGTATTCCTCAGTGCCAGGCTGACATGGGGCCTCAGAGGCAAAGTCTCTTTGTAGTCAATGCTTTACTTCTTAATCAAGAATCAGAGCAGAACAAGACTGAATGTTCTGTAAGAGTTTTGCTAAACATAAGCAGAATTGACAGTATGCACTCATTGGTCCCTGGGTGCTGTAGCCAACAGGCAACAGACATTTTAGAAAAAGATATGCATCTGAATCCATAGGAACTCATCACAACAACAGTAACACTGACTTGAGCTGCAGCCACTCTCTGTATTCTGAGTACAATCAGGATATAACTAGAACTTTGCAATACCTTTAGGGTTTAGCCGAGTGTGCAGAAAGACCCTTTTTCATCTTTTGAGGGAAAACCCTCATAACTGGTTTCCTAAGAAGCTGAAAGTCCATGATGTGGTTATTTGAGAATATGATAAAACATTTTAACTGATTGCATATCACCAAGTATTTATGTTACAAAGGTAGTTTGGTATGGGTTTTTTTGGCCATAATTTATTACAATGATTAAATAAATTTTCTTCTCATCTTTACTAATAATAATTAGAGATTCCAAACAAAACTATTCAGGGCAGAGGGTGTATTATTCCTTTCTTTTGCCATTTGGGTGAAAAATCTTCTTTTTCACTATGTGCTCTTTTCTCTTTTGAATTGTTTCCTCTGGTTAATTGTTGACACAGTTTACACATTCCTATGTAATTTCCTCCTAGAAGTGTTTAACATTAATGTGAATGCACTGTATTTTAAATCCAACTAGATTTTTTATGTGACTATGCAGTCCTAGTTGGCTTTACATTTTCTTCAATGGTCATGCAGTAGGAAACAGCATGCATTATAACAATTGAACTGTTCTCCTAACTGTTACATCTGGTTCACTGTATCCCACACATTTTGCATATTTTAACAAAGATCTCCAGTTGCTCATTGATACTTTTAAATTGGCACATAATGACAATATGGAGCTCTGAAGGGAGTCCTGCCTAAATCTCAGCATATGTATTTATGTTTAAATAATTAAGATACATCTGGATACAATAGACAGCTCAGAACATCTCTCAATAGACTGTGCAAGCAAACTCACACAGTGGACTTCATAAAAGAAGATGACCTTGAAGATAAATTTTAGTGCAAAAAAACTTCCAGGTATTCAATAAAGAATTCTATTAAATGCATAGCTTTGTACTAGCAATCCACTGAAGCATTCAAAGGCTCCGGAGGAAAATATTCTGATTTAAGACATTTCAAACTTATTAATTTTGCTAAGGTTAATCTCTAATAAGAGCATCAGAAGGTATTGGCATAATGCAAGATTATCTCTTATGTCTCTAAGAAATATTTAATTAGTCTTGGAAGCAGCTTATAATTCAACATTAGTTTTGGATGTGGGCGAAAGAACAGTAACATACATCAACTTTGCTGCCTCTAGTCTTTGTAAATAGTACCAGTGACATTAATAGCTACTTGAGAGAGAAGATTTCCTTTAAGGTGGGTAAGTAAGGAAAACATTAATGCTATTTTTCAAATTCTGAATTAACCTGAAAGAAAAGAAAATATATCCTTAGACATTTTCCAGTGTTTTCCCTCTAATTTTTTTCAGTGACCTGACAATTAATGAAATTTCATTTCTTTTTATGACAACTCAGAACAATTTAATGTAACATAAAATGAAAAAGAAAAAATAACTGTAACACGATCTTTTCTGTCCATATTTCCACTATTACACCATCTCTGTTATGGAATCGCATCTTCATACTTTTTAATATGGAAAGAGTGACTATTTGGGCCATCTTGGAACAAACAGGAACAAGAAGAACTAAACCATTTTTATTTTGTAACTTTGAGTGTTCTTTTAAAATAAAATTATCCCTTCTAATTTTTTAATGTCATCTTTTGTATCTGGAAAAATAAAAAAGACATAGGAGTAACTTGAAGTGAGCCAAAGTCACATAAGGTGTCCTTTGCAATTGTCTGTGGGCTTTTTTATACAGTTTTTTTGTATGAGAATCACTCCTCAGTGATAAATTGTTTTATCAAAATCTAAAAATGGCACTGTTCAGAGGTAGCCCCCTCAGTGCAAAGCCAAAGAAATATCATAACTACTAGAATAAAAATAAAGGAAATTTTAACTCAATATACAATGGAAAACATTAAATGGTACAAAATGAAATGTTTCACTGATGTTTGTCACTACACCTAATCTAATATAAGGCTGACATTTTTCTTGAGTCACTGTCATCAATAATTAGTAGGCCAGTTTGGGAAGGTAAAGTGATAGTAAGTGCAACAATACAGGCATCAAATATTCTAAGTAGCTTGCTATTCCCAGCCTGGTCTAATATTTTATATTAACTTGATAATGCTGAATAACAACAACTTCTTGAAGTTTTTAAAATAGCAAATTAGCAAACCTTTGACGCTGAATTAGTACAATTAAAACAAGCAAGTGAACTAGTATGGTGAGTGTAAACAGTTACGTGCTTTATCTAAACTTGGAAAAGAGTTTTAATCTTGAAAAATGTTTTCTTTTACAGTAACTTTAATAAAAAAATTAACACTTTAAAGTTTTAACAGTGCACAATCCGGGGTGCACAACATGGATGACTATCAAGCATGAGACACCACCATGAAAAAAGTAAACAGAGGGACAAGAGTAAATGGAGTATTTACAAGAGTAAACAGAGTAACAATCAAACAGGTATGCATAGAGCTATACATTTCAGCTGAAGTTTGCATGTGTCAGAGAGATACCCTGATCCAAAGGGTGATTCTGCCAGGGTGAAGCTCATCCACTGCTCCTGGGTGTGCTCATCCCCATTGTGAAAAGCTCAGCTGCCCTGAGAGTAGTTGAGAACTGGATATCTGTTATTCTCCGAAAAACAAAACAAAACCAAGACACTGAAGGTATGAGAGTATGCAGAGGGTTTTGTAGACACCTGAAATCTGAAATCTACTGAAAGACTAGAAATGCTTTCAAGAGGTTTCACATCATGCATATGCCTCCCAAAGTGATTCCAAACAGTAAAATGGTGCATATTCAGACCCCCTGATAGAAAATGAAACATTTAAATAAGATTCACACAGAGTTGGCACAAGACATATTCTGCTACACGAGTGCTTAGGCTTACAATAAATAACACAACAAAATGTAATAACTCCTTCATTTTTAACCATGACATTTGACCAGACAACTCTATATCCTATAATATAAGTACATATAATTAGCCTTTCAGAGCCCATCTGCTTCATCAAAATCTAGCTAAAGATTTTCTTTAAATAGAAGAATGTTAACTGTAAAGACATCCAATGAATTTCTGTGTATCAAAAATTCAGCATTATTATTTTTACTTTTTTTAATTTTAAATTAAATCAGTATGGTCTTACAATTAAAAAATAAAGTCAAGCCTGAATCCTATAACAGTAGAAAAATTGTCTTTTTAAGCAAATGAATATCCATTTCATGTTGGTAGATACTGTTCTTTTCATGGAATATGGTTAAATAACAAAATTTCCTAATCACATATTTAAGAGCTCTAGAACTACAAACTATTAAAAAGATTTTTTTTAAAACAGAGTTTTAAAAAAAACTCCAAACTTTTGGAATGATACAAGATGAAGGGGAACTTTCTTTTATTTTGTTCTAAAAACCCACAGGTACTAAAGTCAAAGTCTGTATTCAGAAGAAATTAATTTCCAAATTTTACACACTGTTTACGAAGACTCCTTTTATTAAGTCTCTCCATGATTCTTCCAGCCACTGGTAGAATCCCTGAAAATGTGCAAGGAACTACCAGACTTCTGAATGTTGATTTGCTGAAATTACAAAGTATTTTCTCTAAACATACTTTCTAAATCCTCCTTTTAAAATGGTATACACATTAAGCCTTCTACAGCTCTCACCATAGGCATTTTCTTCACTACTAGTATGATCTTGATAGCTCTGTTCTGTATCATATCTTTCCTTTATACATCTGTTAAATAAGTGATATCAAAAATGTGTAATCCATTAATGCCATTTCACAGAGACTGGAAAAATCCTTCTCTATTTCCAGCTTGTATGTCCAAGGATGACACTAACCTCTTCACCTCAATACTGACCTAGGGACTCACAGCCAGCTGCCTGTCCAAAGTAACAATCTCCTCCACCAAAAAACACTCTTTTCAGACCACCACTCGATCACCTTGTTCCTAGCTATAAACAGCATCATTTGGGATTAACGCACATTTTGGTTAAGAGGATCACACCAGCAAATGAGAAGGACTATTTCAGATTATTGCCCTCATGTCATTCTTATTTTCCAATTTGTAAGTCTTTCTGACATTATGTAATTCATCAGCACTTACAGCACTGAGGTACAGACATGACCTGTGATTTTGTCATTCCACCACTCTCAGAATGCCAAAAAAATATATATTGAAATTTTTCTATATGCTTACTTACATGCTTTTCCTAGTTAAATTGTAGTAAAGTTATATAAAATTATTCTAGTCTTTAACATCGGAAAAAAGGGTACTGTCAGTTATGAGCAATAATTTTTCATTCTTAATTAGGAGGTGAGGAACACAACTGCCTATTGATTTTGTGGTTCTTGTGCCCAGGTGACATTAATAAGGCCCTCCCTTCAGTGTTGAGTAGATATCACTCATTTTGACAGTGTATTTGTTTCACATTCACTTCTGAGCACGTAATAATCACATCCTTCTCTAAGTTCTGTTTTTATAAATAAAGCAGAAAGAACAGTTTTGCTTCACTGAAACAGATAGTTTCATCTGTTGTTAGTTGACCATGGATGGGAAGGTCATCAACATTTCTGTTCATGCCTTGAGTTTCTGTTTTATGAAGATCATTTGTTGATTTGAAATAAATGTTTGAAATAAAATATGCAATAATTAACCAGTAACAATAACTTAACTATGAAATTTCTTGCTGAGGTAGTTAGAGTAAAATTAAAAGCTCAGGGACCAATCAAGACTACTGCCATTCTAAAACTCCCATGTCTCATTTAAATAAAGAGCAAGTAATGAAATAAAGGTATTTGCACCATTTAGATTTATGCAAAATATCTGTTTGTTAACATAACAAAAATACAAAATATAATGTTCAGCAGTTAGAAACAGTGCATATCAGCTCTGCCATTTCACAAGAAGCCTAAGACAATCTATGTATGGGCTCCCAAAGGGTCAATCTGTCACCCTTACATTTTTCTAACCCTTGTATAAGCTCCACTGCATAGAGCTGTGACATCAGTAAAATCTGCTGAAAATTATTTTTCCTTCTTTTTGGCACAGTAATTTCTCTGATGGATCAGTGGGTTATGATCTAGCCCACTCAGCAGTAACATAACCAGTGCAGCAAAAGCAGGGGAGCAGCAGGAGAATCTAGCACAAAATGAGTGATCACCCCTTGGCAGTGTGGCCTCAGGTCAATAGGTAAGCCAAAGCTTACTGTGACACTGCATTTGTAAGGAAGTAAAAGTGATCTATTTTTTTTAAGGGAATAGCAAAGCTATCTCCTGTATTAACAAAAATGCAGGTGAGTTTCAAGAAGCAAGATTAATTTACTTTAACCCCCCTTATGGACTGCAAATGAAAGAGGCTATAAAACTAATATGCTCCACCATAGAATTTCCTCCAAGCAATGCACTGTACAAGTAAGATATGAAGAAAGATGTACTCACTTTGCAAACTAAATAACATAATCCACCTTTGAACAACCCTGTCCCTGTCTCCATGGACACCATTCTGCATAGTGTCATCCCACGTGACAGCCAGCCTTAAGTACCTACAAGAACAAAGTCACTACTGACTTCTGGCCTCAATATATTATCGAAATCACACACTTACCTTCATCCAAAACATCATCTTCAGCTGCCTCTCTTTCCTCTAAGCCTTGTGAACAAGAATAAGCATCAAATCTCCATTCCACCCAGGATTCTTGCAAGAAGAAAAATCTAGATGATTGCACCTAACAATGCCTTGTGTACCTAGGACATGTGGATAGTATCTTTATCACTAGGACTGAAATAAAGACTCCCTCATTGATCTATATCACAAATTAATAAATAGTCTTCTGTCACCTCCATCAAAATAGCTCATGGGTAATTTTACAGCCCCTAAAACCCGAAACAGAACACAGTCCATAATGCCAACCTAATGTCACAGTCTGATTAACTCATCTCTTCAAACAAAAAGTGAGAGAAAAAACCCAAAAACCCAATTCATAAGCAAGTACTCAGAGAACATATCTTTGCTGAAGAAAATACCAGTTACAACACCTTCACCAACCCAAGGGTGACAGATTCTTTTTCTGGAGTAAAAGTGAAACTATCCCTGACTCACCTAAAACACCTTGTTGTCACAAAACATACTGAAATTTAAATAAAAAATCATTAAATATGCAGAACTGCTTTAAGATCACATTTTGAAAAAAGTCTTTCCCAGTTGCTAATTGCCGCTAAACAGTAACTTGCTAAATGGCATCAGAAATGGATGACCAAACAGATAAGGGAACCAAAGCAGAGAATCAGCACGTGTTGTGCCAACACAGGATCTCAGCACGTCTGTGAGGAAGCCTAGAAATAAATAAGTAAAATGCATATATTCTAACACGGTGCATGATATACCTGAACCTTAGCTCCTCTAGCATCTTCAAGCAAGCTTCATTTATTCTTATTTTTAACACTAGCGGTCAAAGTGATCTTAAGCAAACAATAAACAAACTGATACAAAGAAAAGAAAGCTTACATATTTCAGATCTTGCTGTAAAATCTCTGACCTGAAAATCTATCATGAAACTCTCTAATGCAACTAAAGCATTTCAAGCATAATCTTGTCACATTTTCAACATGCACAAATGTTACCTTGCTGAAGTTTACAAGGCTAATTTTATTAGCTCTTTCTGTAAGCAGCCTACACAATATATGCATTGCAGATTATGAGTTTAAAATGCCATGTACCGAGTAAACAACACTAGGATCACAACACAAGTTGTGTTACTGATAAAACAAGCCAAACTGCAGTGGTAGAGAAATAGAAAAGACCTACTAACAGGCAGCTTTATTAATGACAGTGGGTCAGCATTAAAAGAAATCAGCACAGTCAGCCTGTGGCATAGTACAAATTATTAACCACCTCTTACCTACAATACCTCAACCATGCCAAATTTATTTTTTTTTAATGCAAAGAATTCAGTAAAACATTATTGTCTTATTCACGTTGTTCATCTCTATCCAAAGAATGACCTACTGTCAACAGAGTTTTGGCTCTTAGTGTTTGAATAACATTCATCAAATTTAGTTATGTTCCATCTCATTCAGATGTTTGAAAGGTCTACAGGAAACCTCTGCTACAGAAAGGTGAAGAGGATAACATAGTTAATTTGTGGATGTCACTGAATATGAAAGATATCATTTGTGTATATCAGGTAGCACGAAATAACACCCAGGAGACAATGCTGCAAAATAAATGACAAACCAGCCTTTGATAAATTCAAGCTAGATATTGACCATAAAATTCTTTTTTGGCTATGCAGATAAAACTGCAAAGAACATACTATTAGATAGCAGAATGCCCTACTGGCCTTGATGACATGAAAAAGGAAAACAGCTAAGAACGAGTGCAGTGTGGCAACTTACAAATGACATCAGTCTCAAAACAACTCAAGTGTTGTATCATCAATCTCAAAACATCTCAGATCACTGTACTAAGAGAAACAGGAGAAAGAAAAGATAACACAATAGTGTTAAGAAGAGTTTGTACAGAGCACAGCAACTGATGTATATATGGCACTGTAATACTTCCAGATTGAAGCTAAATTCTTTAATGACTGTAGCTGACATTTGCAAGTTTGTATGGCAAAGATCAGGTGTAAAACTGATAAGGTGCCCAATCTGCTATTGGAAAAACAGAGACTTTTTCTTATAATAACTTCTTTGGATGTAAACTGTCCAGCAGGGTATTATAAATCATTAGTTACACTGAAAGACCATCAGATTATGCATGTTCTATCAGATTGCATTACAGAGACTATATAATTCAGTTCAAATGCATCCTCTCGATGACATTGTAAATGAATTATTTATTTGCAATCACTGTGAAGATATATATATATTCAGGAATAACCCTCCTGTAGTACTTGTGGCTTGAAAAAAAAATCTTATGGATATTCATGATTATTAGTAACTTAACACTGTCAGGGAAAAAGAAGATTGCACCTTCAACTCCCATTTTGTCACTAAACCACAACATTTTCACCATGAATCTATGTTTGTTTCAATTAATACAAAGATAGCATACCAATCATGTTATGACTATAGTATCCTGTTGTATGAAAACATATTCAAAGTTCAGTTATGGGTCAGAGATGTTCTTCTATATATAAAACATGAATGACTTTCACCATTTCGAAAAATAACAATACTTGAAAAAAAAAAGCCACACACACAAAAAAAAACAAACAAAAAAACCCAACACCACTGTGATACCACATAGCAAATACAGTAAGAAGAAACATATCTTTAGATGTTGGTTAGCAGAGAGTCATATGGATTTTTCATACTCATTTTACCAGAAAACTCTAGTTATTGAGGTCCAAATCACCAGTATATTCTCATATAGCCAATACAAAATGGGTATTACGAACTATCTTACACACGCAACTTCTCCAGCAGTCATAGCTTATAAAGCCCCTAAATCCTCATTCAAAGCAAGAATGCAAAGGTTGCAACATGCAGTTAGATCATTGTGCCTACAACACTCCTGCATTAAAGTTATTCCCAGATGGCTCAAGACTCCTTGGGTATTTTCCAGTGAAAAGTGGCAAAAGTGAAAAGAACTACCATCATTGTATGATCCAATGCCTGACACAACTTAAATGACCATTCTTTTCCTGAGCTACAAGTAAAGGTGAACTGAAAGAAAACTCAGGTTACTTGCATCCCATTGCAGCATTTCTATCAAAACTTTTATCATCTGGAATCCATATGGGTCACACTATCTTAGTAAACAATAACATATTTTATTTTGGTTTACTGAAAATTAACAGGGCATTTGGGAAAATACTATTATTGTTAAAGCCTGTTTCACATTTGTTTAGCAATACTAAACCTAACTAAGTGGAAATCAAGAGAACAGGTTTGGGTTTGCTGGGATTTTTTTTGCTCTGTTGTTGATATTAGGAGAAAACAATGCAGCTGGTAACATTAATGATATCCTATATCCTCAACAAAGATGAAAAAGGTCAAAGTTGTAATGGGCTTAACCATATGAAACAGCCATACTGGATTGATTAGCTTAGTATCCAGACACACTAAAACTTTTTTTTTTTTACCAAAAAATATTCCATTCTGTAGTCTGATAGGTCTGCAAAGTCTCGAGGTTTTGCATAAGGCAGTTTTCTTCATATAGTCAGCCCTACAGAAAAATGCAATGAAGGGCTATTTCTGTTTTGGCCTGCCAGCCTCAGGAAAACAAGGAGAGGGGAGAACAGACTGAATCATACAGTGTCTATCACTGTATCACAATGGCTACTCTGTTCTGTAAGTACTGGAAGCAACATTATTATACAGTCCCTTTTTCAGAGGCTGCAATTAAAACTCCATTATAATAATGTCTTCTTGGCAAAAATGTAACAAACAAGCTCAGTCCAGAAGGGATTTCTATTTTAATTAGAGAAAAATCAGTTCAGCTGTCTTTTTGGAGAGTCGGAGAGTTTGTCTAAGGAAGACAAACAAAAACAGATTTTTGGTGGTTTCTGTAGTTCTTTTGTTCTTCTTGAGGAATCAGTACCATGTCAATGTAATAACCATAGTGTAATAAGATCCATACCAAGAAATGAGGATTTCATTTGACAACTGATCAATATTGTCTTTAAACATAGTTAACATTATTCCTCTGTAACTCTGTAATCCAGATCCATGTGTATAATTTTTTACATTTAAAGACAACAAAATCAAAATCTGTAGTAATGCAGCTTAGACTTTTAGTTCTCCTGGTCCTTCTAGGATGCTCATGACCTCACAATTCTCACTACTGTTCTGGTCATCAGAGCACTGCAGATGCTAAAAGGCATGAAAACTCAGTTATCCTTTCCTTTAAAATCACAGTGTTCCTTAACACTGGCCCATTACAGTACAGCTGCTTTCACAATTTTCTAATTAAGCTGAGGATAATTTAAGAAAATTATATTATACATCCAGTGATATAGAAGGACAATGCCAGGATTGTCTGTACACTGTACAATACTGAAAACAACTTGATTCAGCTCTGTTCTTGAGTCACTTACCCGACAAAAGAAAAATTCACATAGCTAATTGCATTGAAGTCAGTAGTGCTGATACTGAGAGTAAACACTATTTTGAAAGGTAATTATTCCCTTGAATTCAAGACAAAAGTAGGACATGAATAATATAGGGATGCGATGTTCATTTTGATGCTGTTTCACTATGATACCATGTCTAAAGTATCAGCCTACACTCCCATGCACTTGAAGACCTTCTTTGGGATATTAAGAATAGCATGAAGGCATCTGAGAAATACATTAGCATTCAACTGTTCAATTTGTAACTGTTGCAAACAGGCTCCACTACTTCTTCAAAGGGCTCAATGGTCAGAAAGGCATCTATTAAAGCATTGGCATGGTGCCCTAAAAAAACAAAGGTTTTCAGTGGAAAGTTTTCAGCAACTATGAATTTCCATCAGTCCTGCTCTAAAGAGTTCTTTAATGCCCTTCTGTACTACAGAAGTTTAGCAGTTTGCTTCCAGGTAATGCAACATGCAAGTTGGAAATAAAGGCATTGAGAGTGATGCAAAAGGAAATTTCCGTCTATCATAAAATATAAGATGAGCAAAAAACTTTCAATGATTTAATACAAGAAACCACATTGTTTGCATTAAAAAAAAATAATCTTCTCAGCAGTTAAATCATGAGTGAGTTTGGTTTCTCTGTTCTTTCTCAGGATTTAAAGAAAAGGAAGGAGGAGGGTGATAGCCTCTGTAATCCTCTGTAGTAACATAGAGGGAAGAAGGAAAACTAGACAACAAAACCCCCTGTATCCCAGTATTTAGCCACTCTATTTACAAAATAGCTTAATATATTCATAGCAAAAGCTGACAAATTACAAGTAAAACTTTTAAAAATGATTGTTCATCATGAAGTTTTAAGCTGGAGGGGATTTTTTTAAATCATTTTGTTATTTGTGCAATATGTGATCAAAGACATTTCCTTTTCTCATTTCTCAAATGTTAAGTAAATATGTGGGCTGAGAAAGAAATTTATGTAATTCATAACAGAAGAAAAAGCAGTACTTGTTACATCACATAATTAAGTATTATGTATTAGAGGTGGGAACGAGGGGCAGAGTCTGATTTTCTAAACAAAGACACAATGATTTTTTTTCCAAAGCCTGGAAAACATTCCCCAAGCTATTCCTCTCTATGCACCCGTATGTGCCAAGTTCTCAATGCATTCATTAATTTTAGTGGCCGGCATGTTTCCCATCTGCTTAAGTATAAGCAGAAGCGAGCAACTCAATCCGTTTGCTCTATTTCGGTGCTGTTCTTCCTCCAGCCCACCTAAACAGTGACACCAAAACTATCCTGCCCTCCTGAGGGCTTGAGGAGAGCTTCCCTCCCCACACTGACAGCCTCTGGCCTTCTCTGTTCAGCCATCCTTCCCATGCAGGCCCTGAGGCACTCATAGGGCTTTATGGCCCTGACTCCCCCCCACAACAGCAGCCTGTGGATCTGGGGACCCATTTTGGATCAGCCCAGGACCTTAAGCTGCATGGTGACCACCTTGTTGACCCTGACCAAGGCTGGCATCCCGGCCTGTCCCACCACCATGGCCCTGCCCCATGATGCCGGGGCAGTGCCTGACCCTGGTTACCTGGCTGAGGTACCCAGCCCTGCTGCTATCCTGCAGAATGGTTTCCCAGCTTCTCCTCAAGCCTGCCTCATCACCATGAACTTACCTGAAGGGCTTCCTCCACCCTCCTCCCTGGCTGGGGCAGTGGGACAGGTCCGGGCTGCAGGCTGCAGGCCCTGCCATGCTGGCTCTGGGGAGTCCCCACCACCCCGAGCCCCACGTCCCTCAGGCAGCTCAGTAATGGTGAGCGCTGGGCAAGTGCCTGCTGGCTAACAGAGGCCCAGCCTGGCTTCCATCCACAACCACAGCACACAAGCCCAGCAGTAATCAGCACAAGCAGGAGTATCAATTAGCACAGTTATGAATCTCTTCACACAAACATGAGACAAAGGGCAGCTATTACTTGGGGTTTTAAACTCCTTGGCCAGAAAAGTAAAAGTTAGGAAAAGCTGAGGGAAAACTGTCCTTGGAGCAACACCAGCAGCCTCAGGGACCGCTGCCTAGCTGTGTATCTACTTGGGAAAGCTCCTCCATGGGAAAAGGAACGGGATTCAGCTCAGCTGCTGTGTGGCCAGCTGCCGACAGCATGGGCACATCCCTCTGAACATGAGAGCAGAGGCGAGACAAAAGCTCCTTGAAATATGAGGCACCAGAGCTAGTAACAAGTCAGCCACATCTGGGTATGCTGTGCTCTGGTTTTTTTATGGTAATCATTTCACTTCTGCATTGCAGAAGTCTTCATGCGTTCTAACCGGGCTCCCTTTCTGCTTCTCCCACACCAACTCCTGTTTTAACTGTGGCACATAATGTTTCAGAAAACCAGCACCAGATGCAAGACTGTAGGAGAATCAGTGGAAAAAGCCATAATGCAAAGATGGCAGCACAAGCACCAGCCACAGGTTATAAAATCTATGTCACTGATGTCAAAATGACAGATCAGATCCATAAGATCTGGAAAAAAAAGAGAGGCAGGGCAATCAGGGCAGAATTTACTTCATAACTCCATAGTGCATATCACAGCAGATTCTGAGGCTGTTCCCATCCCACACACAGTGCAAACCTTCAATTGTCAAAAACTTTCAGCTGATGAAAATCCCCCAGAAAAAAGACCATTCACCTACTGTTACCATGAAGGCATGTCCAGGGGGAAGACTGTCTGAAAGCAAATCCAGTACAAGACTTTATAATTAATTATTCTAAATATCATAAGTACCTCGAAGACCAAGAACAGAGGAAAAACCCCAAAATGCCAATAGGAAAACTCAATTGAGATTTTAGCAGTAGCAATTTTAGGCAAGCAAAAGGGCTGGCCACCCAGCTGCAGGTGATCCAGGGTGGATTAAGACTGGATTACCAGAGAGGAGTCTGTGGCACCAGTTGTGAATATGACTCTCAGTGAATCTGAACGTGTAACATAATAGAGAAACAGCAGGATAATTGGGAAGATAGAAGGGGTTTTATTTAATGAATGCAAGAGAACAGGCTGTGGCTGGTTTATGGCAGCAAATTATCCAAAATAAAGCAAGAAAACTGAACAAGACTGAGGCAAGAGAGATCAGATAGTAAGCTTGAATGCAATCTATGGCTGGAATAGGAATTATAAATGAATGAATAAATTAAAACAGAAATTTCAAAATTAGCAGTAAGGTGAAAGAAAAGCCACTGCAGAACTGTTTCATATCTGTAATCAACTCAAAATATACAAAGTAGTTACAACCAGAATATTTTAAAAAGTATGAAGTGTCCACTGTAATTAAACAGCAATGAAGGTAACAGGAGGCAAAGGGATAGTAAATCTGGAAAGAAAAAAAAAAAAAAAAAGAGAGAGAGAGATGAAATAAAATTTCTTTTTAATTCAAATGGATTCATAGTGTCACCAAGTAACTTGCTCTTTAAACTTTAACAGCCATGCAATAATAAACTGCAGGAATATCAATAGATCTCTACTGAGCTTCAAGTCTCTGCTTTTCTAGCTCATCATTACAAGCTGGGAGAGATCTTGAAACAGATCATTATAGCTGAAATATTTAGCCATGTTTTTCTTTAGCCTTCTCTTTTTTGCTTTAAAGAACCACAAAACTTCCCCTAAATAGTAACATAGAATATCTATAACATGCACATATTCTCCTTGCTGCTGAAAGGACCCCAGTGTTTTCTCACTCTCAGCCTGTGCAGATCCACTCTTATTTTACCCCTGGTGCAACATTAGCATTGTCTCCACTTAACAACCAGACCACTCCTAAATTCTCAACACCTCCTTCTCAGGCAACAGCTCACACTGTGCCTTCTCTAACAATACAGCATTAACCTATTTTTCCTTGGCAAAAAGAAACACTGGAGTTCTCTGGAGAATGCTGATTCCGAAAATTTGAAGTTGAGAACAACTTCCTGAGGTTCCTAATTAGGTATGTTGAAGAAGGCACTGAAATCATGGACCTGTAATTCCCAGAAAAAAAAGGCCACTCACTTTTCAGTCTACAGGAAAACTCTTTATAAAAAGTCCAAAATAAAAAGCCCAAGGAAAAGGCAGTTTTTGAGTTACTACAGAGGTATATAGTTTAACTTGCTTGTTAGACAGATCTGAAGAATAAGAGAATTCAGCTGAGTTGAGACTGGCACTTTTCATAGTTCTGAGATTATTTTAGATGCTAACACAGACAGATATTAGTAATGATTGTACATATTCTGCATCAGAAGACCAATACAAGGATAAGCATGACTCATTTCTCAAGGAGGAGAAAAATGTTAACTAATTTTTCTTCAATAAAATGAGTTCCTGTCACTCTGGGGAAGCGAGAAGGTATATGAATAGTCAAGGATTCAAGTATAGCAACAACCTGGTACCAGAGCTTATAACAAATAAAAAACTTTCAAGTAATATACAATACAGCCAGTCCTGTCAGAGAAATACTGCAACTGCAGTTAATCTACTGAAAATGCCTCCTCTCCTTTATACTAATGAAAATCTCAGAAATGGGCAGTTTCAAACAAGATTTACTATGAAAAGCAGCCACAGCAGGTGAATGTTAAATTTACTGCCCAAGATCTCTTTTTCTTCATCATCACTAAAGAAACCACAGGATATCCTGATGCCTGCTAATGTAGCACCTTTTATAGACTTTGCAACTTGGTACATTTTTCTCTGTAAGCAGAGTAGGCTTTTATGCTACCAGACATATGAGTGGGGATCCTGTTTCACTCTTGGTGAACCTGTCAGGCTGAAGACAAAGCTTAAAAACTGTTCTTGGATTAACTGCATTTCTTAGCTGCTGTTAATGCCTTCTGAACCTCTTATTAATCTTCTTTGAGCAAAACTGCAGTCAGCATTTGTACCTCAAGGGCAACAAACTCTTTTAATGCACTCTTTCAGGAGACCTATTATCAGCTCGAAATCTCTAACAGAAAACCCTCTCCCTGAGTAGCTCACGTTACTTTTGGCCTTTCAGGCTCTAAGGGTGTGGTTTTGTGATCAATTTAAATTGATCTAACTGTGGACCAGTGCCAGACAGACAAACCTATAACTGTGCCTGTCAGGATATTTAATGAGTTAGTGTAACTGAGTATCTCCTGTTTTCTGGGATGGTTTTTAGTCAGAGCATTTCCCAGACCAAGTCATGGCATGACAACAAACAGAAAATGGCACTAAAGATGAGGAAGAAATGAACATCTGGCAATATGGTCAGCACATGCAGCCCAGACTTGGATCTATTTGAACTTCCCATCAAACAGCACCCTACACTGGACATCTGGGTGGATTATTACTACGAGATGGAACAAAACATAGTATAAACAGCAAAATCTGTGCCTCTTCATCCCCAAGAGATCCTTAATGATTTCATAGCAGCTTTGAGCAAAATGGTAGCATTACAAGCTGACAATGCAGAATTGGTTTTTATTATATGCTTCTAAGGTTAGTTTGCAAAATATTTTAAGAACCCCTCCTTCATGACAGCACTGGCCACAGTACACAATCATGCTACAAACCACAGCAAATGATACTCAAAAGTTCAGCTGTTCAGAATCTGTTTTTTAAGTTTCTTCATTCAGTTGGACAAGCCCATTCTTTTTGCTTCATATCAATTATTTTCTTATTTTGCCATGAAACAAAGTCTATGCAGTAAAAAAGCTTCAGTCTATTTTCTACTTGGGATTTAGTCAGACAAAGATAATGTGAAAGTTTTTTGATTAGGTCTTCCCTAAACTCTTCTTTAAGTTTATAAGAAATGTTCACATTGACTATTTTTAAAGGAACTAATACATGATAAAATATGGATACATCTGCTTTACTGAGTAATTGGATCCTATTTCTGTACCTGGTAATTATGTAGAAGTGAAGCCTATTCATATTTTATATTATTTATTTAGGATGCTATCAGGATCTTTTTCCCCTAATGTAGCCAAAGATATGATGATTCAAGAAGTCGTTGCAAATGGGGTTAACACATTGCCTGACCAGTCATCAAACAGAAACAAGTAATGAAGCTCCAAGTGTTTAGTTGAATTTAATTTACAACTAAGCAAAACAGTGTTTATTGGAACAAAAAAGGTCATTAGTGTCTTACTAGGAAGCAATTAAAATAACAGATCAAAGCCATTCATCAAATCACAAAACAGATGCTAAACTTTACTGTAAGAGATTTAGAAGCAATGGTGTGTGTAGCAGTAGAAGTCCACAAACTATGTTGTACTTTCTGTGACCACAGAAAAGTTGATGAAAAACCAGATTTATCATATGCTAGATTTAACTGTGATGCTCCAGCTCCAAATATGCTCACCTAACTCATCTGGAAACTCAAAATTAAGCTGATGAACCAACTGAGGTTCAGTTTCTATGTTTTTAACATGAAAAATATCCTGGCCCAAAGAAAATATTTATCATGGTCTTGATAAACTATTCCAATATGAACGCTGAGTTCTGCCTCAACAATATAACAACAATATAATGGAAATCTCTTGTGTCACTAGAAAATAACTGGGGTGAAAAAAACCCCAAACATCCAGCTTTTCAGCATTCTGGACCAGAAACCTATGCTTTACATGTTCTCTTCAGCAGTGGACAGGACTTGCGATCCATCATTGGAAATCCCTGGTAAGTAATACATACTCTCATGTCTACACAAATTTGTATTATATGTAAATGTTATAAAATTTTTTAAATATTTAAATACATAATTATTATGTAAATATGTATAATATGTAAAATACCAAATTTGTTCAGGAATTACAGTGTCTACTCAAAGTGAACTGAGTCAGCAGTAGGGTGAAGAACCTGAACTGAGCAGAAGTTAAATAGCCTCAACTCAGTGTGACACAAGTTGAGCTTCCCAGAAGCCTCCAGTTGTCTTTGTTCAGAGGCAATTGCAAGCCCAAATGCACTGGTGCAGCTCAGGTTCAGCTAAGGTCCTGTTAACAACCTTTTTGAAGAAGCTTCTGAGTGCCTGTGTAGGTCTCAGGCCAAATCAGTAACAGGCATAGCAGAAGGAGACTTGATTGGAACAGAGTCTCTTAGGTTTTCTTTTCCAGCATTAGTTTTCTCTAGATCCTTTCCATTATCCAGGGTATCCAGTACCCTGAATGAGAGCAGACTGCCTGAAAGGAGAAAGAAACCCCAAAGAGGCAGTTTTTACAGTGGGGGGAAATATTTTCTTTTAGTGACTGAGATGAGCAGTACACATTCTAAAGCAAGTTACTTAATTGCCCCCACATTTATCTTGCCAAGTATAAATATTTCTACTGGTCGTAAAGTTATGTGATAGCAACTGTCATTTCTTCCCTTAGGCAGCTCCTCTGTCTGCACCAACAGCCAGCCCAAGTCCCTCCAAGTGAAGATTCCCTGCTGCTTTTCACAAATTTTTGAAAACAAATTGGGAATTTGTTGAAGAATGCCCTTAAGCACATCAAGTGGGGATTCTCATTAACAAATACCAAAGGGAAGCCCCATATGCTCTGCAAGCAGCTTTTAACCAAGCACAGGATTACTTACTAAGAGAAAAGAGTAGAAATAACCAAATTCCTAACATTGCTACTATTTAATTGCATTTTTCTCTGAGCAGTTTACATCTATATTCTGACCCTGCAGGGATTAGATTAACCAACAGGGCTACATGCACAATACACTTCAGTGTAATAGAAGGACACCTGAACTAGTACTGGATATCTGTGGGAATTAGCATGGCCATCAGAAGTACTCTAAACATGACAGTGTAAGTTCCATATAAGCTAATGTATTCTGTTTCTTAGAAAAATCGATTAGACTGGGATAAGCTGAGTGCTGTCATAGACAGACTGCTTCTGGTATCCTGCCTGGCTTGTTTAAAATTAACTTGGGTATCACTATACTAAATTGTGCAGTGTAGCAAGATGAACAGATAATATAGTTCAACTGTTATCAGTGTAACGGGAGATTTAACTTCAACATCACAGATTCTCAGTAACTTAATTAATAATGGTCACAGTTTTTTGGTTTTTTTGGTTTTTTTTATTTAATTTCATTTTGCAAAGTTAGGAATTAATTTTGGTCTGCATTAGTGCAATCCATAGGCAGCAGATATCCTTACCAGTGTATCTTATTACCTGTGGAAGGAGAAGATGATACGACAGAAGAAGTTATACCTTGCAGTAGCCTAAATTGGGTAATGACCCACTCGAATGAAAGGCAGTGCTGAAGGGGAGATTCCAGAGAAAAATTCAGCCATGTAGATGCTTCATATGGAACCCGTTTTTGACAATGTACCCTAGCATCTCACCCCTGGAGAGCTCTTCTCAAAATACCTCAGGTTTTTTTTTCACCCATATGCTTTCCATATAAGATTTGGCATATTTTCATATGCACCTTGTAACAAGCACTCAATGAATGGTAACATAAAATGGGTTAAGAACAGTTTGTGTTGTTCGTTTTGAAAGGTTACCAGTTTTGCCTCTCCTTAAGTGTTTTGGTGTTTTCTGCATGCATCTGAAGCTTCTGAATTTTGTAGTATATGTGGGAGCTTAGTGCTTTTGCTTAGTGACTGTCATCTTGCATTTCAGCCCACTGATTGACAGAGCAACTGGAATGGACAAGCAGAAAATCAATAATGTGGGACCTCCAGACAGACCACTGCTGCACTCCTAAATAACTGGTTTACTGGTTGCACTGCCAGTCACTGATCAGAAAATGTAAAACTAGCCAGCCATGAGTAGAAACAACATAAAGACAGATGCACAGTTTCTTTGCATGAAAGTTTGTTTTTTTTTTAAATATTAGTTTCCCATGTCTAAAACTTCTTAAATGTTTTTCTAAAGGCAGACTGGGGAAAGAATGAGTGGGAAAGAAAACAAAAAAAGCCACAAAAAAACAGATAAAGGAAAGGGAAAAGAAAGTTATTCTAAAAGATCTGCAGATTCGTATGCACTTGTTTTTCCATCACCACGCTAACCTTCACCACTCCTTAAACTCCAGGGATTGCAAATATTAATTTTTTTCTTTAACATAATATTTTGTTAATAAATGACTGACACTCCTGCCAGCTCCAACCACATACAAGTAAGAATTTTATTGTTAATACATTCTGCTAGCCTTTACCTACTAGTTTTATGGTACTCCAATTACAGTCAGCAGGCCATCCATGGTCTTCTGCCACTTCAGCTGGAGGTCATCTTCAAGCGACCTTTATCTGTTAGGACCTCCTGCTGTGTGACAGGTTATTAAGGTACTGCAGCTTTACTCTGCTAGGGAAATAACAGAGAACTAAAATAATTAATAACTTTCAAGGAGGGGAGAAGACTTCCTTTTGCTCAAATGAATCTTGAATAACAATTTTCAGATTTGTATATGCCTTACTTTCTCTTACAGAAATAAATCTGTAGCGCTTCAGTGTGCACCAAAATCCTTGCTTTAAAAATATCAAAGCAAAGTGGTAGATGCAGAAATGTTGTTCGAATATTCTGAGAAAAATGTGCTGATTGATACTAACAGGACATTGGTGCAAAGACTTCTCAATGGTTCTATTTTTGACTTTTATAAATTAAAATAGGCAGTGACCTCAGTGTTAATAAAAAATGTTCTACTCATGGATATTTGATACACAGAGCAAAGAACAAAAGAAACCAGGACCTAAGGATGCTTTATTACTTAGGAAAAACAGCTCAAGGTTAGCTCAAGTAGCATTTTTCACTTCATTCTATGAAAGCCAGCAGAATGCAAATGTATAAATATACAGGAAATTGAGTTTGGTGAATAAATTGCTGACAAATAAGCCTTTGGTAAGAACCCTGATATTCAACAAACTTTACAACTGAGTTGGCTTGGAATTTTCCACTTAAATGTTAGGGGATTTCCCATCACTGAATATCAATTAACCAAGCCTTAAATCATGATCTGAAAAAAAAAAAAAAAAAACAAAAAAAAACAAAACCAAAAATAAAATAAAAAAACAAAAAAACCAAAAAACCCAGAAACAACCGAAACCATAATAACCAAAAAACTCCCAAACCAACCAACCAAAAAAAACCAAACAAAAAACCAACATTCTAAAGGAACTGGCATTGCCATTTCAATGCTCTATTTAAAATATGACCCCAGAACGAGGGTATCTTTCTTTGCTTATCTCACTTCTAAAATCAACTGGGATTTTAACATCATCAAGGGTAACCTGACAATGCTTTTGGAGTTCTGTGTAAGTACAATGTATTAAAAAATGTAATTTTTTTACCATAACTTTCCACTCATAATATATTTACATACATTTCCCATTCTATACCCTAAACTCTTTTTCAGTAATGTAATGTCTGTCAGACAGTCAGTTCCACAAAGACACTGCAAAGAAGCCCATTCATGCTTAATATCTAATCTAATCCTCTGCAGGATTATTTTAAATATTTGTATACTGATCAAAATTCAGTCCTGGAGCCACAACTGTTGTGAGAATCTTCTAAATTTGGTCATGTCTCTGTCACTGCCTCTGGCAGGCTGACCTCTCCTGATGGGGTAGTACCTCTCGCCAAGCTCACCTTTAATAAAAGGAGCCATTTATATAAATAGGTGGAAAGTCTTGGAGGCAGAAATCTTAGTGGCTCTTGGTCAAAAGATTTCTTCTAAAAGAAGACTTTTCCTTCTACTAAATGATGCATTCACCTTTTGTTCAGTTACGATGGACCCCCTGTATTTATCATTTCTGACCACAGAAAGAACACACGGAAGCTCAACAGAAGGCAGATGCTCAGGCTACTCCCATCATAGCCACTGATTAGAATGTGAAAATTCTATAGCTTTAAGAGTAAAATCTTCAGAGTGTTTGTATCATTCCATTGCATGTGTTGCTCTTACCACACTCAGGTAATAATACTAAATTACTTGATTTAGTTAGCTACACACATCAAAACCACAGGTTTAGTTTCAGCATCACCGAGCTTGTCATGAACTCGTATGTCCCTGAGCCACACAGTAGAGCTGTGCTGCTTACAGTGGATACCATGAGCTTTTTTCTTATCTAGTATTACTTTTTATTGTAGTGCTACGTACTGCAGCTGCACAGTGTGATGTCATTCCTGGATTTATCCAACAATTCATCACAGGTAAGGTGTAGCTCTGAAGTCTTAAGGCTCTGAGGTATCTACCAGGGAGACAGTGTCTGTTTTCCCCTAAAAAAAGCCCACTGGATCACACATTGGAAGAGGAGGAGAAGAGGCTTAGAAATTTCTATCTGAATTTCCTACTTAAGCTAAGAAAGTATCAGGATTTTTTGGTCTCTAGTAAAAAAAAATATGCTAGAGGCTCTTTGTGAAAGCCTAGTTCTTAAAAAAAATTAAACTTGTCTCCATATCTAGAGCTTGAAATGCAAATTTGGTTCAAAATCCAGCCGAAAGAACCTTTTATATATTTAAGTATGAAAAGGTAGAAAAGGAAAGTTCAAAGTACTCAAAAGAATAGCGATTTTCTGAAGACTGCTGTTCACCCACATCTGACTTAAGATACAGTAATTTCAAAGTCACATCTATTAACCTTTATGAAATTGACACAAAGACAGCTCATTCTATTTTTTCCCTTATTTTACAACACTATACACTATAATATTGACTAGGAGTTAAACACTGTAAGTGAAAAATATCTTGAGATTAAAATTCAAATGACAGTGGAATATCCTGTGGTTGAAATGGTTGAAATAACTTTTTAATCTGAATATCTGTGAAATCAGGTCTATGATAACTTCTAAGAGTTAAGAATATTGTATTAAATGCCACAAAATCCACAATGAAGGAAAAATGAATCCACCTTAGAGGAAAAAGGCTTACAGGGAAAATAAACACTTGTAAAAATAAGTAATGAAAGTAAAAAAGGGAACACTGATAACAATTAATATAAATTAAGAACCAGGAGACTGCTAGAGTGCTTGAGACTAATGTCGATGAGAAATCAATGGCCAACACAATTAAGGACAATAAGGATTTTTCAAAGTACATTAGCAACAAAATGCTTTCTAACAGCAGTATTAGTACAGTAATAGATATAGTAGAACAGTCATTAATATCCAAGCAACATGGAAAGGCTCACAAACTAGTTTCATTCCGAATTTGGGAGAATTCCAATAGGAGTCGATACTGCCAAGAAAATACACTGCAATCCAGAAGTGATTTAATAAAGTAAAACCGAGTAGTGACCACACTAAGACTTTGTTTTTAGGTCAGCAAAGATAGAAAACTGTGATCCAGGAACTAGACAAAAGCTACTTTTTTTCTTGGTAGCTCATGAAATTCTGGGAACTGCCTAGAGAAAATTACAGAAACTAATACTGCACTTGCATCTTCAAAAGTTAAGTGGTGTGGACATGACCTCAGCCACAGGAACAAATAGTGCTAGAGCCGTTTGTGTGCCATTTAATAAAGATTTTAAAAGGTTCAGTGGAAGATTTTAGATTTATTAATTGATGGATCTCAAAATACACTTGCAAATGTATTTGCAAGTCATCATATTGCCCTCATCATATGTGTGCTCTACTGAGTTTGGTGGCATTATTAGTAGCATTTTCATCAGTCCCCTGTAGTAAAACACAGAATCTTTACGAATAAAGATGACATGGAAAGAGGATTTGGGCACAATTTAATAATGAAGACAACAGATCATTGGTACAGAACAGATCCCTGTAGTGAATGGAGCACCAAGTAATTATATTAATTTCAACATGGCCAAACATAGAGCAATAATTCTAGGAACAAACAATTACAGGATACCTCCGTGTGCTTCTGTTGAGCAGACAGAGGTATAACACAATACACAGCTGGAAACTGAGATGCAAATTCTAATTCAAAATCAAGTGCAGATTTCAACTGCCAGGTAAAATGAAATACAGTAGCAGCTTTCCACCAGTGGTGGTGAATTCTCCATTACTAGAATTGGTCAGATCACTGCTGGACACTTTTCTTCAAGGCACAGAGTCTATTCACAATGAAAATTAATTTAAGGAATATTTATGCTGTACTGTCAACCTACATATGACCATCTTCCAAGTACAAGGTGCAGCCATGAGCAGGCTTACTCCTTGCTATTACTGGGCAGACATTTAATTCGGTGTTCTTGATAGGATATAAGTGGTGCACAGCTCACAGCACCAGGCCAGCCTTTCCACTGCCAGTTTTATTTATAGCCTTGCCACATGTATTAAACAAAGATAGAGAACATTCCCAGCACAAGGAAAGGGGCAGGATAATTAAATGGTAGCTGATATCACTCTGAAAGTTTATTTTCAAATTGCTGCAATGTTGTGTACAGTACTTATAGTCAGCAGCAAAATCCTGCTATCTCTACTTGTTCTTGATTGAAACATGGGTCCAGATAAAATGCCTCTAAAGACAGGGGAAATGAGATTTGATAGTTTATGCACAGTCATCCAGAACACAAACTGATGCAGAAGTGTACCAGAAGGCCAGAGAGAAGTGAATAACGATTGCCACAAATTCAGGAATCGTGTGTGAGAGGAATAAAAATTTCAAAACATTACTACTTTATTGCTCACAGGGTTTTTCCAAAGTTATCTAATAATACCCCTTACCATCTACAATCCACACAACTTCTAAGCTTTTCTGTAGAAAACACCTTAATATTAAAACAGTAAAATCTGGAACATGACACACTCATTAGTGAGTAAATGACAATTCACTGCCCTGTGTGTGGTAGGACAGAGGCTGCCCTTTCCACCATGCAGTAGCAATATTAGACTCTTTGCTCTGCAAGTAGCTTTTAAAAGTATAAATTGACATCTACTTCACTGTAATACTTAAGTGTATTCTGAGATACACAGCTAAGAAGGTTGTATATAAATTGATGGAGGAGCACAAATTCTTATTTGCTTTAAAAGGAGATAAATATTAAGTAAAAGTCAGCCTTCAGGGTAAAACCACTCCCCAGTGACACACATTTTAGACCTCACTGCTATTCCCAGGGCATTCTGAAGATTGTCAGATAGCAGCTCATGGAATCAAAATATTCTGCATTTTAAAAGCGTTATCTGATAAGCTTTGTAATTCTAATTATCGTTTTTTTATATAATCATGAAGCATGGCTAATCCAAGTTTCCCATTTTTTTTAAAGAGCTGTCACTTCAGCCATTCACCATTAAAACTATTTAACACCTTGACATTACACTCTGACTGTGGGCATGTGCCAACCAAAATTACAACATGGGAATAGGTAAACCACAAATACTCAGAATCCTTATTAGTGTATTATTGCTGTAGTTGTTTTAACAGATGTTAAAGAAGAAAAACACAGTTAAGATTTGGAAGAGTAATAAAGGGATTAGGTTTTAAAGCCATATTCATAAGACATAATGAGTGGAAGGAAGGAAACAGAGGATATAAAATATGAGAAAAAATGTCCTAAATGCCCACTGAAAGAGAAAAGGCGAAGAATCATCCTGCTACAGCTTATTCATACACACAACTAAACTGTCAACCATCTTGAATTCTTCTTCACCTTCTCAAAATGTATGTCAGTGTTATCATTAAATGTAATAGATTTTGGACAACTGAGGAAAGGTAGAAGCAGGCAGCAAAAGGCTTTTCCAAGCATTCTCCTTTCTTAAACAAGGATGGAGGACTCTTCAAAACTACTGTACCACCCTCACTGGGTCAGGTTACAAAACATTTAAATCCCAAAGTTGTCAAATAGCATGTTCAGGATTCAGGCAAGAAACAAATGTTAAAAAAAATCTTTTCCAACAAAAGGAAAAGCCCAGTCATTAAGACCTTTGAAGGAAGTGCTGCACCTAAGTGCTAGAGTCTTTGATCTGCAATTGGTACCTCTAACAGAGGTACACTTGACACTTCAAATATTGATGAGATATTTGCTGAGCTGCCATTAAAAGCCAAGGCTTCACTTTCTAGTGAAAGAAAAACACAAACTTCAAAGGCTCTGTAGGGGTCCTGATCTCAAGAGCCTTTAAAGAAGCTGAAAGTATATCAAACCATGGAAAGGGAGATCACCCCATCTTGGTTTGATATGCTATAACACCAATAGATATACAGAATTGTTTAGAAGCATTATAAAGTGTGAAGACTCTTTTATACTTAGCAGTCTACTACCCAGGGTGCTGACATCACCAGCTTTTTTGTCAGGATAGAACACATTAACAGACAGCATTTATACAACAAATGCCTGAAGGCATTAACAGATAGGATTTATACTACAAATGCCTTTGTATGGTTTTCTACTTTGTGTGGATAACTTGGACTTATGTTTTACTATATCTGAGAGACATTAAAAAATGCATTTGAATACTTCTGATAAAGTTCAGTAGCTATGCAACTTTATGACCAAAGTGATCAGTAGAAGGTGAAATTCCATGGTCATATGCATAAGCACAATCTATGCAGATAAGTAAAAGTGAGTGTCAGGGGCCAAAAAAGCATTCAATGGAGTTTTCTTGCCTATTACACTGTGATTTCATCCAGTTGTCCATCCAAGCTTCATTATTATCATTCTAACTATAGGGAAAGGTATGCTATGTATGGCAGTAACTATCAAGGCTAATGAAAAAAGTTAAGCTATCAGCTATTTTTGGTATATAAGTCTCTTTCAATATGAAAGACAAAGTTGCAGTCACAAAATACATCTTTTTAACTTAGTCAGAAAAAATGAAAAATAAAAAAAAATTATCTAAAGGACAGTTGGAAGTTTGTGAAATCCTTCAAGTATGACAAATAAATTTGGCCAGGAGACAATAACATGTTCATCAATGAGAAAAGGAAGTAGGAAAGTCATATTATTTTCCATATCGTTTATTCTTTGTCAATTTATAAAGGAAAAAAAAAAATCACACATTATGTTTGCTCCTATGTTATATGTGAAATGACTAAAAAAAAGTAGTTAAATTAATACTTTACTTGATGATGAAATGAGGATTTATAATTATTTAAAATCATACTAAGGAAGAGACAGTAACATTATCTGCATTTAATATCACATTTCTATGAGAAGTTACCTGAAAGAAGAACCACTTCAGTTAATTTCTTTGTAGAAAGGGAGAAAAATATGCATGTAGTACAATTAGAACTATATTTTATGAACATCTGTACATTATAAGTGAAAATTTTTACTTGTCTCTCATGGCTACTTGTAGAGAAATAAGATAAATCAGCTGCCTCGAATTGCCAAAGAGTGGGTGTGTGTCCCACCTTTATTGGCCCCCTGGCCTTGCTCATGCCTAATAGGGGCCTGTCCTAATCAGGCACAGGTGGACTCACACCCACTCACTGGCAATTCGAGGCACCTGATTTATCTTATTTCTCTACAGCTACTTAATCCCTAAAACCTTTAAGTTTTAAGGAATTTTACATCTCGTGTGACAGCATATTCACATTTAGAAACGGAAACAAAGGTTTGTCTTATTTTACAGAGCAGTCAAAAAAATGCTGCATGTTTTCTTTACCCTGTGTTACACCCTAAGAATGACTACTCATGATAAAGGCTGCAATAGAGGCATTTTGAGATTTTTGAAAGGACATTCATACAATTGACTTTCAATTCCAATCACACTAATAAACCTGAGAGCCTTGGAGCCAGATCCTCAGCAAACAAGTGGGCAAACCTCACTTTTATGTGCAGTCTTAGGGGATAATCTTATTCCAACAGAATTTCTAGTAAAGATACTGATGTTCTTAAAAATACCCCCTTCTACACTGGAAAACTAATTTAAGTAATTTCGTTTAGCAGAGACTAAAAAACTGTTCCATGAAATGGATATCAGCCATTAGGAGAATATTAGACAATACGTGCTCAGCAGTACTCCAATCTAATAGCCACCCCAGCTGGATCAGTGTAAGGCTTCCTTTTCACTGTGTTATCTTTTTAGTAATATTACATCATTATGGCCAGATCATCAAATGGTAGAAGCTGGCAGAGCAATATTGATTTCAGGAGAGCTATACTAACTTAGCACCAGTTGAGATGATGGCTTTCTTAACATAAATGCATTATAAACTTAAAACCATAGGTAGAATTGTGTGGATTAGCGACATGTAGATAATAAAGTACCAGAACAAATAAAAAAGGAACATTATAAAGAAACACACACGATGAGACTTACGCTAAAGAACAGACAAAGGAGATCAAGAGTCTCTTGTTTTAAATACAGGGGGAATAGTTGCAATGGCTGAATGTTGTTTCAGATTGTTCAAAAGATTATCTTCAAATAAAAAGACTGATGCAATTTAAAGTCAGAGCCACCTGCAGCACCAAATAACAAAGCAAGCAGCAAGCACCATTGAAGAAGATCATTCAAGCAATAAATACAACTAAAACTATCTGAATACCTATCAAATACAGGGAATAAGCAGTAATTCTGTTGATACAGAACAATTTAAATATAGACATTCAAAAGAGAAGTTGCAAACATTTTTTTTAGATAAAGCTGCACACAATGCAATTTCAGAAGATGCCTCCTTTTCCATAATAATTTAGAGTGATTTGGTGGAACTCACGTAGCTGCAATTCTATTTAGACCATATAGAGTGCTCAGACTCTTACTGAAATAAACAATATTGTTCAGCTTCCACTGTACTGCATTCTAATACCTTTATCCACATTAAGTAATACTCAGTTTTGCAGGTATTTCTCTAGTGCCCTTAACTGAGGAGTTATGTACAGCAACACTTTAATACACAAAATCCTATCACTACTGCTGGGCCTTTAAAGTACAAATAAGCTGTGTGAAGTTGGACACATTTTCACAGTCTTCTGAAATGATTGATTTCTCATGAAATGTTTCACTCCCATATTCATCACAGACTTTTTTATACAGTACTATTTACTGGCTATACATAAGATTCATATTTTGATATGACAATATGATTGTGGTTTTGAAAAAGTGCTATGTAACAAAAATACCAGTGGCTCTGGAAAAGCCACAAGTGTAATTTTGAGTCCCAAATCTTCCATCGTAAAAATCTGATTCACATATTCCTGAAGGATCCTTACTGTGGTTAGCAACCCCCCTAATATGGGTAAAAGATTTTATACAGTTGTCAATATAGCATATGCCTAGAGCATCACGTGAGGCAAAAGGCTAAAAGACAGACCAAACCAGCAATAACCAGCCCAGCAGAGGTATGGCCAGAATCTTTTAAGGTCTGCACACACAAAAAACAACACAAAACACACACGCAAAAAAATCCTTCTGGGGACATTAAACTGCTCTAGCGTTGTCTTTTAACTTAAACTGCACTTTGGAAGCACAAAGCATACACACATACATATACATACACACATTTATATAATAGCAACTCCAAAAAGCCCAGAAGCCTGAACAAATTATGATGATTTATCCTTCTACAGGTAGGCATCAGAAGGCTTTGGCATCAGTTCATCCCACTTAAGAATTTCAGCTCCAGGGCCAATACTCCTAACAGGAACAGTGGGTGCTGAAGGAAGTAACTACAGACCATAGTGATGTAAGGGGAACACACACAGTGACAGAAAAGGGAAACAAGTGGGAATCTTACCTAATTCCATGAAAAAATAGAACTAAACAAATACTAACTATATTAAATACTTAAAGAAATATATGTAAAATATATAAAAACATTCAAAATTATCCTGTCAACTCTATAACAACAGAGAACAAAAGTAGGAACACTGGTTACATACATAAATAGAGTTGTCTAACAGTACAGCATGTTACTTGTTGCAAATGTATTAAATATAGTGAGTCACTAAAGCCATTCAATGGAAACATTTCAATTGCCTTTCTTCTGTATGCATTTTTAGGTAACAAGTGTCTTGTCCAGTGTTAAGTCAGATATTTTTGAAGAAACCTGCTTTTACTTGTGTGTATAAAGCACCTATGAAATTCAGGACGTCCTTAGCAAAGCTGACTCCTCGCTAAGGCCTCAGCTGAAGCAGGAGTCACTGCTGGACCAAGTTCCATTTGGGTCCCTTAAAGTCAGCTAAAGTCCTTCTTCCCTCTCTATCCTTCTATCTAAGATTTTCACCAGGCCTATACCATTAAAAGATTCCAGGAAATTCAAAGTTCAGCTGACGTGCATTAGTTTCAGTGGTACTGAAGAGCACTTGGAGACAAGGCCAAAGAGAGCCTAAAGCTGACAAGTGAGCCTGCGTTTGAATCCATGGCTGACATCTGTGTCTGCAGCAGCACTGCTCACATCAAAATGCAAACAGCTGTAGGCTGAATAATCAAGGATCTCATGATTAAAGATACATCTGCAAAGAACTTTCTTAACACAACAGAACGAATAAATTAACACAACAGCTATGAAAAAAATGGTTTGTCGGGAAAACACACTAGTTGGAGTGTTTACTACAGCCCATTGAAAGTATAATGACAAGAATGTAAAGTAACATTAACATCAAATTGAAGCATAGCTTACATTGGTTTTGAGGACAGAACAAAAATGAAGTCCTTTGTTTGACAGAGGGTGCAGACCACTCCACTCCTTGCACTCAATATGAACTGTACTGCATGCAGACAGAGGTATAGCAGCAGGAAAACAAGTGAAAAGCTGTGATCTTTTAAGGCTGAATAATCTGTCCATAACAAACAACAGAACCTATCAAATTGGTTCAAATAGATCCATGCAACACATATATTCATGTTACTCATGCAGACGAAAAATTGGGAAAATGGATTATGGTATAAATAATGTGTATATGCAAACTTACTAGCAGTCATACAGCACTTATTTTTTCTTGCAGGTGAGGAAAAATGTATTATTTCTTTCTGCACCTAAGCTAGAGAGACTGACTTTCTAAATCGACTTGGAGAAAAATGGATACTAATAATTTGTTATTATTTTTACAAACTCTGAGAAGAAAAAGTCAAAGCAGAAGAGACTAAACTGAAGTATTCAGAAGCTTCACATGCTGGTTTTCCTGGTTTTCTTCTAGTATTGTATAGGGTGTAATGTTGTATCTAATTTATATAAATTTTATTGCTTGATTGAAACATGATAATTATCCATTGCTCTAACTAATATAATACAGAGTCCAAGAGTTCTGCAAATTAATTTTTTACCTTTGTGTATGCCATACAAAGACTAATGATTAAAAATTGAAATAAAAGACAATGAATGTCTACACAGATATACAAATAATTAATTCATACTTCTAATACTTTTTCTCTGCTAAAGTTTCCTTCTGGGTACTACTACATTCTCTTACACGGACAGTTGCCCAGACATTTAAACCACAAATAGCATGACTTCTAGTTTTCAATTGGTCGTGATGGTGCACATACTGGGTGGGGTAAAGTCTTTTCTCTCGTGATAAAATTCTATAATAAAATAGAGAGGCAGGGGGAGGGGTGGGGGGAGTGGGGGATGGAAGTAGAGGGACTGGTGTCTCTTCCTATATGTCCCATTTGAACTTCTATAACAAAAGATTGCAAAGATGGAGCTCTCTTTGAGACCTTGCTCAGAGTTATCTTCAAGGTACAAAATACTAATGCTTCACACATGCAGGCTAACTGGTTACACTGAACCAGAACTGCACTGACCTGGATGTAAGATTTCAAATTCAGTAGCATCCCAAAATCCCATCTGACACAAGTTGATTTAAATTTGGCAAGCACTTTTCAATATACAGGGGCAAGATCTTTACTACAGCCATACAGAAGAAATTAATATATATGAGGACATGGCGGACATGCAAAGAGGAAGGAGCATCTACCCTTTTTGCCAATAAATATGATGTCAGCACAGCAGAATGAACTTCTTGTCCTCTCTCAAAGAGCTATTTCAGACTTACAATAGTAAGTTTCTCATTTGATGCTTAAATGTTTTCTGTGAGTTTTGGGGTTTTTTTTTTTTGGTTTTTTTTTTTTTTGCATGACAAATAAATGTCTCCTTCCTAGCCCTTTATGAATTAAATCAGGTAATACACAACCAAGACTGGAGGGGACAAAGACCTATGAGGTCATCTACACTGTGTTCCTTTGCCAGTGCAAGATTGCTCCCTGCAGTCTTCTAATTCCTTCTTCAATTTATTTTTAAGAGTCTCCACCAACAGAGTTTTTGCCTCTCTTTCAGTATGCTCTTCTGGTATCACAGGCATTCAAGTTACAGGAATTTTTATAGATGCTAGACCCCATTTCTTGTATTTCCACCACTTTTTCAGTCATAGATAACGTCTTTTTTTATTGGCTCACATTTCACTGAAAAGCCACTTTTTTCCCCATGTATTAGGGTTTTTCCTTCCCCTTTTTGTCTCTTGCTGCTTTACTTGCATATCTCTTTCTTGGTATAATTCTTTTTCAGTTTGGGGTTTTTTTTTCACCATGCTTATGCTTTTGTTAGGGTGATTTATACTATCCTTCTATTCCAAGTGCTGCTTGCAACTATCACTAATTTCATATCATCTGCAAATTTCATTAACAGGCTGCGTGCCTTCCTTAGATCAATTCAACAACAATGAACTCAAGTGGGTAATGTTTTATATTTATTATTGTAAATTTGTACCCAGATGTTTTGAGAGAGTAAAAGTACATGATTTCTATTCCCACACAGTGTTTGCTAATTCTGTTCAGTTTACTAGACAGGACATCATAGCTGTCCTTTTAAAAAATGCTCACAAGTAACATAAAATGCTTATTTGCATGTATGAGCCTACACACATCTGATATCTTTATTTTGCATGTGTAAATAGACAACTGCTTTTTATTTAGTTGGTTGGAGTTTGTTTAGAATTTAGAAGCAGAAAGTACCACACACAGAGTAATTATTGCCAGAGAGGGAGGACATTCGTGAACACCCGTGAGTTTTCAGAAATAGTAGCTGGGGTTTGTGGGGTTTTTTGGTTCCCAAGCTAAGCTACTGCAAAAAAGTTTTAAATTTAAGCACAATACTATACTTCCTAACCTCAAGACATTCCTCTTCATACAAAACAATGACCACACTGACTACTTTTATTTAATTACTCTCTTAATCAAAACTCTTTCTCGTTTGCAAGAAAGAAGATGAGAAAAGTAACTTCACATTACTACCTGGGTGGTCTCAGTACATTAGTTATATTTTGGGGTCTAAAGTCAATGTATTCCAGAGAGGAGCAATAGTATATGGCCACAGCACTTACAATGTGTAAAAAGAAGCTATTAAAGCAGCAAGTGACTTGAATCAACTTTCAAAATGGGCTGATGGTGCTCCACTAGAATATATATGAACAAAACAATATTTTTTAATCTGCACTGAAAGTTACAGGTTTCAGGAAGGCAAATATGCAGGTTTTTTCCCCCAGTCATCAATATTTCTACTAATTACCTACTGTTGACATATAATTAAGAAGGAAGGAAAGTGAAAGTGCAGAGTCAGCACCACATTGGATAAATCCAGCAACATCCAGGCAAGAACAGAGCGTGTCAGATTTCAGTGTAAGAAAGCTATTCACAAGCTATTTAATAGCTTCATGTCCTCACACATTGCTACTGAGCTCACCCCAAAGAGCTCCTATAATAGCATTACCAGCTTCCCCTAAGCAAGGATGCGTGGCCCTTGAGGTGTCCTGTGGGAACCATGTAAAGGACAGGACCATCACAGGATGCAGCTCTCTTGCTGGTTTATTCATGCTCTTCCCCCAACACTGATCACACAGAGCTCCTTTGAAGCCAGACGGTTTGCACTGACCTTTGTGGTTCCATTTACTGACTCCACACCTTCTTTGCTAATGGACTGTTCTTCTTTAGAAGAGCATCTCTATTCATGTGCCTAGCTGCTAACATTCCCTTCCTGAAATGTTAGTAAGCCTCAAGGGTTTGACTGGAATGTTTATCCTGCCTGGAAGTCCTGTAATCTACCTCTTCACCTTTCTGAGTCCCTGCACTGTTTTAAGCCTTATCCCTACCCCACAGACCTCCTAATTGTTTTCCCCATTCTCACAGTCCCTTTCAGCTTCACATCCCTTTCCCACTGTCTACAGCATCTATTTTAAGAAATTACTTGCCCAAAGACAGAGAAAAAGGGGAAATTAAAACAGATGCTCAAGCAACTGTTATTTATGCTTCCTTTATCCCCACACAAACCATCACACAGAACCTCTAAACAGAATATGAACATCAAACAGCTTGATTATGCTGAGAAATCCCTATTGCATGACATTTTAACAGGTTCTGCACAGTAGGAATCAACGCTGCTGTTGGTATTTCCACTCAGCATGGAGGAGCACTCCTGTCCCACGCAGCATACACTCGAAATAGGTAGCAGAGAAAGAGTAAATTATCCTCAATTTAAAGGCAAGAGACTAAAGCACTGAGACAGATGAGAAAAAAAAAATACATTATATGCCTGAAATATAACATTCTCTCCATGGAAAAACATCACAAGACAAACATGATTCTTTACTCTTGTTTGCTATTGTTCAATATTAGCTTTTTATTTAATTTCTGGTAAAGGCTTTTTAGGTTTAAAAATACAAAACTTTAAGCACAAAACTAAAACACATATACCAAAGAGGAACCAATAGTCAATTTCAAGCACTTAATGAGATTTATTAGAAAATATCCTGAAATAAATACAAAAACATGAGTGTGTTTTACAAAGTGAGACATGTGACCCCAAAAGATGCTTTTTTATTACTCTTGTCATCATTAAGGTCCAGGGCCTAAAATATTTAAACATGAGGATCTTCAGCAGTTATGAAGAAAAGTACCAGAAGACGTATATAAATTAGAAAGAGATACTACAGATATTAAAGAAGGCAAAACCTTACTATACGATCCCCACATCTTTAAGGATTCCACACATCATTCTCTTTAAGCAAAACTGGACTGATTTGCATTTAGATTGGTCTATTTCAAAAAGGATCTGTTCAAGGCAGGCAGCTCCCCCAGCTGTATGCGTGCTCCTTGCCCAGCACAGCTGAGTCCTGGCCTGGTTAAGGATCTCCAGCAGCCACTGCAAGTCAGGTCAGCAATACCTGGTGGCTTGGCTAGGAGTTCAAGATAATTACAATAAAGCTCACTTGGGCTGTACTTACTCTGGTATGTTTATCATTGCTGTCTTGTGGCTTAACCTCTCCTCCCACTTCCTCAGTTTTCATCTAGGACCTTTAATTTTTTTCAATGTTATGCCTTTATCTTGGACATTTAACTTATTGTTATGAATTCAGATTGGTTTATTTTAGTATTGAACCATGTGGGAGTCAAAATGGGGCATGAGGGGCTTTTAAGACCCAGAAAGGCAGCTGGCTCCACTTGATACAACCAGCCACAGTGAGGGAGATGAACCCGAGAGACTGATTTATATCTAGAGTTTTAAGTGGGTGTTTGTTTTCCATCTCAGAAGAAACAGAGAACTTCTAGATGAGCCAGAGAAGCAGCAGATGTGGTCCCGTTACCCTATAAGCATTAGGAAAGGGGAGTGCTATTCTTTCCTTCCCCTTAAGATAGGAGGTCCATTTTGAAATTCTACGCCTGTGTCTCCGGTACTTGCCATGTCTGGTGGGGACAAGTCCTAGACCAGTTGTACCAATATGTCCTCAGCTTTTAGAATGGCCATTCCTTGATTGACCTACAGCTCAGCTTAGTTTTGCAGTTTTCTGTTTCGTTTTTTTTTTCTTAAAGCAAAGAGCATTAAGGCACAAATAAGACAAGAGATGTCTTTCAAAAATATCTGAGAAAGGGTCTGCTCAGGTATAGGAGGTTCAATATTTTGAACATTGGCCATTTATTCCTCCCTTTGAATAAATACATTTCTGTCTTGAAAAGAGCAAGAGATGAAGTCAACTTGTTGAAATGTTTCTCATTTCCATGCAGTTTATACAGTATGATAAGCAGTTAAAACTAAAGTAATATTTGGTATGTCAACAACATCTCATTCACTGTCAAATACTTCAAATTCCAACATAACAAGAAAATTTAAATGGTTTCCAAGGTGTAAATATCTTGGGACACAGTCAAACAATGTGGCAAATATTTGTGTGTACTACACAATTCCACTTAATGAAAAAATGATTTGGGGGTTTTTTTGCCAATGCAATAGTAGAGGGCAAATGAAGAAATCCATCCTCTAACAAATATTTCTAGTATTAAAAAAAAGAAAATCAATGTTTCTTTAATCACTATAGGAAGGCTCCTTCTCTATTAGTTCAATACCTACTGACTTCTGATCTGATGTCTCCAAGAATGAAGAAATGTAAGGATTTCTGCAGCCTTCAGTTCCTCAGATTCTGGGAAAGATCTATGCCCCATTAAAATAAAAAATAGCAACACCATTTTCAACAGTAGGGTCAACATTGACATATGAGAGACTGTACTATGACAAAAAAAAAAAAAAGTCAAGTCATCAAGTATTTTTGAAAACACCAAAAATTCTGCATCTAAGATATCTATTGTACAAGTGGTGGCCTCCAAAAAATGAAGGTGGCCAGCACCTGTTCTGCAATCTATGGTTCAAACACTTATTCAGCCAACACACAAAAACTGGTCCATTGGTAAAACTACACTGCAGCAAATAGGATTCTTGCCTGAGGTAGGACAAAGTTGAGCTCTATAATCTTTTGAACCACAAGAGCCTCTTCTTGATAAATGCTTAATTTATAAACTGGTGGACAAAATATTAAGTGGAGTGCTCTGATCGTGAAATAATAACCTTCAACATGCCTGCAGCCATACTCTCCAACTATGATCCCATCAGGTCTCACAAACTAAGCCAGGTCAGCTTAAGTCAGTGTTTGAATCAAACATCTCAAGGACAGTGCAAGAGCTACAGAAGTGTTACTCAGATTCAATTCATAATAGAGATCATTGATTCAAATTAGGTTACACGTGCACAGTAAGCTAACCAGACCTGAGTTATCTCTATTGTAAATTAATTATGCAAGATCCATAACATGGCAAACTTTATAAAATTATTATTAAAAATAAATGTTGTTATCAAAGGCTGCAGAACCATATTAGTTTATTCAATTATTAGAGGAACTAATGTACTAGAAAAAAAGTATTTTAGGAGCTGCCAAATTCTGCTAACTTTAGCTGCTGTGTTTACTGCCTTTCAGTTAACCAACTTAAATGAGAACTGATGGAACATTCAATATCAAGGTTTCATACAAGATGAAACTCAAAGTTAATATTCAGGTAGTAAGTGGAGTCTGCTCTTTAGTGACAATGGGCTTTCAGTAATGACCCTGTATCAAAACAGAACGCTAAACAAAACCAGAGACCAAGATGTCTATTTTAATCCTCACAAACACTTTATTGAGAAAAGTTATATGCTATGTGTTATGCTAAGCCTTTCAATCTGTACCAAAGCGAGATGGAATAGCCCACAGATCAAGTTCTCTAACACTGTTTCACTGAAAGCCAAATCAAAGCTTAGAGGCAGCTTATGGAGCTATTTCCTAATGCCTCTTAGCTACTTACAGCTACGTAAATCTCTGCTGAGACCAGAACTACCTGCTGGCATGACTCTCCTGCCTGCTCCAGCAAGGGGGCAATGAGTAACAGCCTTGTGTGTGTGTGTGTAAGAATACTTGCCAGGAGTCAAGAGAGAAGGCACACTGGAGCAGCTAGTTTTAACCCCTCCAAAAAGCTGAGACCAGAGGGTTCCCTCTCACCTTTAACAGGAGGAGGCAATGCCTGGGTTCAGCGCCAGTGGCAGCTGCCTCCTCCAGAAGCCTGTGCCTGGACAGAGACACGGCACAGAGTGGCTTGGCAAGCTCATCTGGCCATACCCCATGGTTCAGGCTTAACACAGAATCTTGTTTACCAATTGCCAAAAGAAGAAAAGGCAACAAAAATAGACTCAGCTAAGCTAGATGTTCCATGATTAATCATTTACTAAAAATTAGTAATGCACTTCTCCACAGAGTGTGATAAATACTGGCAAGGTGTCTAAGATCCATTTCTGTTATACAGGGTTTATTTAACATGAAGAAGAAACTGAGTTTTGTTTCATCATTCTTTTAAGGTACCACCTTGACTCTAAACTGCTTCTGGATGATCAAAATACAATGTTCTCACTGCTGCTGCATAATGCTAAATACAAACCAACAATGTATTTTATAATTAAATCCATTAATATCTGTCTTCCCTGCATTTACAGGAAAACGAACAAAACTGTCCTGTTATTAACCTCACAGGAGTAAGATTTTGTCTCTTTTCAGACAGTCTGTCTACAAATACCATCCTGTGGTAAGTGAAGTTGCAAGTACATTTGTCTGAAGCTAGGTAATGGCAGTTTCATTTAAAGTAGTATTTTTTGCTTAGCCTCACTATTATTATTTCTACTTGGAAAAGTCCTCCTCTGCAGAGGACAGAGAACTTTAATTTCAGTCAATGCATGTGCACTATTTGAAATCAATGTGTATAGAAGATATATAAAAATGCCAGTAAATAGAGCCAAGTATCAGATTAATTTTTTTTTATATTCATGAAATAGGAATAGTCATTGTCAAGATAAGCAATCCATTAAATGAATGCCTGATTTGTCTTGTAGCTGGAAAGGTTTAATCTTTAGAGCATGGGAAATCTATAAAAACTATGAAGTCAACAATATATGTTGACCACAGAAATTCATTATTTTTAGGGAGACAGCTATTCCATAAAGTAAGAAGCACCCATACAAGCATCCCAGTTCACTGTGTAAACCTAAATTGAATTTGAGTTGTTTATGATGTCCCTAAGCTGTGTTCAAAAATGGGAGATACGGCAACTGGTTACAAAGAACTAATGATCCCTAGTTTTGCAATGGCCCACATATGGTCCTTGAATTTCTTGGGGGTGGGTGGCATCCTCTAATTTTAGATTATTAGTTTCACTTTTCCTTGTGTTTCATCACAAAAATGTTGGGCTGGTGACAATAGTGACGGTGACAATATCAGTGAGAGAACATAAAACAGGTACTACAGCTGTTGTTCACCTTCTCAACAATCTAATTCCTGAATCCACCAATTAGTATAGAAGCCTTTCTACAGTAATGCTTTTTCTCATTTCTCTCATTTAGTGGAGCTGTATTACAATGGGAGTTGTGTTACGAATATGTTTTACCATCATCAAAGAAAGAGAAAATAGTTTTCTTCTAGATTCTGTAAGTAATTAGCTGTCAAGTGCTGCTGATACTGCATCAAACACAACTGAGCTGTACTTATTCAGCCTTATGAAACTTCTCAAGAAAGACACCACATGTAGGCTTACAGCTTTAAATGGTTTTAGGGCTCTCTTCACCCTAAAAGAGCTGCAGTACTGCTTGCCAGGAAGACTTTAGAGTGACTGAAGCATAGAGAGAGACTGGTCTCTTGCAAGTAAAAGAGTTATTCTGTACCAGCAAAATCAGATAAATATAAGTAGTCTGTGAGCACGAAGACAAAGGGTGAGTTAGAGAAGCTCTCACCTTTTGCACAGCGCAAAACTATGAACCTGATTCATCCTGGAGAAAAGCAGCAGCATTTCCAATGGCACTTGACTGCAGTAAGTACTCAGCTTTGCAAATTGCTGAGCAAGCATCCCTGCTTCTGAGTCACCAAGCACAAAGGGTACTTAGTACCCCAGAAAATCAAGACCTAACCTGCTTTTAACAAGTGCAGAATATCTGTTTCCTATTGGTTTAACTGGGAGCACGGTTAGGCAACCAAAAAATAATGGGGAAAAAAAAAAAAGCAGGAAAGGACATACCCTGTCCTTCCTCATAAGCACCCAACTATGCAGCACACACTGATACTTCAGCCATGGCCTGATTTTCACAGACACTAAGAGAATGCTTACAGTCCAAGCCTGCAATACTCTACTAAAATCTCCATGGATCAGATTGCTTGGGTTGCAGATAGTTACATACACAATGGGCTCCTGCTCATTTTACTAGTTCTTCTCAATGGCTTTATAAATACCACATATGCTGTTATGTCCCATCTTTAGGAAAAGAAACTTTTGTATCTCAAGTAAATGACTAAACTTCATGGATTTCAGTAGACTATATAATCACAGCTTTTTCCAAAAGACCTATATTCCTTTTGTTAGTTTTTGCTATGGATTTGGTCTCAGCAGACAACTGCTTTTCAATAAATATTTATTGCTATGATATATATTTTAGTTGATCAGGTACCACACAGTACCAAGTAGTTATGACTTAATGAATCCATTTTATCTTTCCTCAAAAATCAACTAAATATATGGACACTTTCCTGATGTTATTATTAGTGGTACATTTTTCCTGCAATAACAGCATTACAAGTAAAAATGTCTTGTCACAGAATTGAGCTCTGGCTACATGACCCTCATACAGAGGAACTATGCATTAGGATTGTTTATGAGAAATGTGAAACTTCTTCAATCAAAACATTTAAAAGGAATATTTGGCTATCCTGCTGTACTAGAATTATCTGCCTTCATAGGTAGAAAGCAGATGAAAGCTGATGAGCCCCATTCATTCCAGTCTTACTCACATGTAAGGGGAAAAAAAAACATGGTCAAAAAAGTCAATCCTCAAAAGCACCCAAAATTCCAACACTGAAAGACTATGATGAATGCCTTTAAAGGAAAATGGAATATGAGCTCCTTAATCCCTCACTGCAGAGGTAATTGAACATATAATGTAAAAACAGGCCCTGAAATAGCCATTATTAGCTCTATATTTTAAAACCTGTGAAAAATAACATGACAGCCTTATTCTATTTATGTCAAAGACAAATGTTTGAGCTAGTTCATATTGTTTGACCCACTACGACACACATATATTGATACAGATCACAGCAAAAACAGGATTAGCTATGTGTGTATTTCAGCTCCCTTCTTGCTGCTTATAATCCTCTTCAATGCAGCAAGAGTTTTCTTGTTATAAAAAAAGCATTACACAATTAGAACAGACCTGGTTTATACAGAATTTGATCAGCAAGAAGGCACTTTCACATGAATTCCAAGAAGAATCATATTTTCTTAGTGAATCCTAACTGCATAAATACTGAAAATGCCAAAAGTAACATCAGGTGAAACACACCCTTGAAGCACAATGGTGCATCTTTGTATAAACTGGTCCCATGTTTTAAATACAAGTTTTTATAAGAATGCTTGAAAATTTGCAAATTGTCCTTTTTTTTTTTAGGTAAGTTGAAGACAAGCCATTGAAGTGTCCCAGTGGTGCTGGTGGTGGCCACTGTGAACAACCTGTAGTAGATTACACAATACTGAGGTCTATCAGACTGGTTCAGCTGTCAGCAGTAAAACTCTCAGCATTCCTCTGCTTGGTGGGGGGACACAAGGTTGTAAGAGCTGCCTCAGACCCTGCTTAGCCATCATTCTGTATCCAGCAGTATTCTGTCCCTGTCCTTTTCCAAATTCTGATTTTGTTTACATTCACTGTACAAAGAGAATCACTTTGCAAACCAATATTCAGTGATGCTTGGACCAATATGATCCTGGGAATAATGTGGGCAAATCTGAAAGAAAAGTGTCAGATAAAGAATTTGCTCAGTGCTCCATATATCAGCTTCTCACCATTACTGATGTCAGGTGCTTTACAATGCAACAGCTATGGCAAAAATCTGAATGTGATCATCCCCTGAGTTACAATGTTCTAAGATTATACACTCACAAATGCATTCTATTATCTTCTTGCAAATATTGTGAGAGTGGGTTTTTGCCTAATATTATGATTTTAATAACATGGGGGACCCACACATCTTCGGCTTATTGCAGCCTACTGTGAAGCACACAGATGAACCCTGATAACTAACCATCTGCATACACTTTGAAAATGTGAAGTAACATGGACTGTCTATTATTTCCCAGGTACTTTCTCAAAAATGAGCTTACTGCAGGCCAACATGTTTTACCTTTCAGTTGTCAGGTGGACACACATGGTTCCTGCTGCTTAGCTGGCACATAGCAATTTGTGGAGATGAGGTATCATGGGACCATTCACACACTACACCTTTCTCTGTAAATGCACTTGTGTGCTAAACACTACCAGATCTCAACCTCGATGGGTTTTACACCATGATTTAATTTGAAATAAATTGACTTTTTTAAACAATGAATCACTTGCTAAGTGAAAGTTCCACAGGTCGTTTAGTTTGCAAGAAATGCTCCCCTCTCAAATCCAAAAAGGATGCAGTAGAGGACCAATCACACACCTAATGAAAGGCCTGCCCTTGAGAACAGAGCTGAAATAACACTCATGCCTACCCACAGAAACACAAGTACTGGGATTCAGCTCTCCCAGCAGACACATCCCTTGGCAGAGAGATCACGTCAGCCTTTAATGTCTGTGTTTATCTCCAATACCTTGAGTGATTTCTTTCCTAGAGGTTGACAGACTTTAGACTCACAAGACTCTCAGCTAAAGAGTCCAAGTAAGGTTTTATAGTGATAAAAGCCATTTTTAATTATGTAAAAAAATGTTTTTACTCCCTGTACTCTTTATGCCCATAAACATAAAATAAGCAGCACTTTATACAAGATCCCAGGCTCAAGTAGTAGAGGAAGAGTGGAAGAAAACTAATCTGAAGGGGCACTAGAATTACTCTGCGCTACTGACTTTATGTAATGCAACGCAATGCATAGCATCAAAGCCAGAGCCTGACAAAATTTAAATGCTATACAGTGACAGCACATCTATGTGAATAAAATTGTAACATGGAAGTTGCAATTCAGTCAGTATCTTTTTGAAGGCTGGTTGAAAGTTTTCCTATGGGCAGCTCTATAATTAACATCTAGCTTTTGATTTGTTTTCTCCCTCATTCACTGACTCATTGACTTAGAAACAGGGATGAATTTAATCTTAGAATGCAACTTCAACAAAAATCTTTACATTCTAGCCAGTCAGTTTTGAGTGCAAAGCATTTGGGATTTCTGTATAGCTTAGCTTCACACCATAAAAAACAAAACAAAACAAAACAAAAAAACAAAAACAAAAAGTAAAGAGAGAGAGAGAAAACCTGTTAGAAGAGGCCTGGGTTTTTTTTTTTCTTTATGATTGGTAGTCTCAGCTTTTTATAGAGAAATTTCAGAATGCACCATCAGTATTTTGATGATGTACTCATATAAGATGTTCCTTGACTGTAGTAAGTGTTGCACAACAAGAGTACAGGTTAGAACAACAATAAAAAATAATCAGAGATAGTAGAATTTTTTAATTTGTTTTACTTTTTAAATAAAAGTGTTATTGTAACTAGGTCCCAGAAGGAAAGTAGCCCCTCAGTCAAATACACATTACAGCACAGATCTCTAGGAAGGAGCCCTTTGCTCCTGAAGAAACATACCCAGCACACTGCTTGTGGCTTTAAGCTTCATAGTCACCAACCATTACATTTTTTAAATGCTTGCTTTTGGGATGAGGGCTCATAAGCTTTTTGACTGCTTTTGGACCTTTGCTTAGCCTTTTCTGAATCTGTTCATAGAATCATAGAATCATAGAACCGACTGGGTTGGAAGGGACCTCAGAGATCATCGAGTCCAAGCCTTTTACCACCGTTGTGGTTGCTAGACCATGGCACTGAGTGCCACATCCAGTCTCTTTTTAAATAGCTCCAGGGACGGAGAATCCACTACTTCCCTGGGCAGCCCATTCCAATGCCGGATCACTCTCTCCATAAAGAAATTCTTTCTAATATCCAACCTAAATTTCCCCTGGCACAACTTAAGACCATGCCCTCTTGTCTTGTTGAAAGTCATCTGGCAAAAGAGACCAACGTCCACCCAGTTACAACCTCCTTTCAGGTAGCTGTAGACAGCGATGAGGTCTCCCCTGAGCCTCCTCTTCTCCAGGCTGAACAGCCCCAGCTCTCTCAGCCTCTCCTCATAGGGTCTGTGCTCGAGTCCCTTCACCAGCCTGGTTGCCCTCTTTTGGACCTGCTCCAGGACCTCGATATCCTTCCTGAACTGAGGGGCCCAGAACTGGACACAGTACTCGAGGTGTGGCCTCACCAGGGCTGAGTATAGGGGCAGAATCACTTCCTTGGACCTGCTGGCCACGCTGTTCCGGATACAGGCCAGGATGCCATTGGCTTTCTTGGCCACCTGGGCACACTGCTGGCTCATGTTCAGCTTCCTAATTTACAGTTCCCCTAATTTACATTGGATTTTGGCCTTTCACCCATCTCCACAATTTGCTTTCTCAGATACAAGGGCAGCTAATTGTACAGAAAGACCTAATGCTGAATTATCTCTTTTTTACAAATCATTCAGACAATAAAAAGTCTTGTATGCACCTTGCAGAAGGTGCAGCAGAAGCCTATGACAGAGGGTAAGGACAAACTTTTTGAAGTGTGTTCTCCTAGTTCTCAGATTCCAACAGAAGAAAGAAAACAGTCTGCATATGAATGAGTAATGCCTGTGGTTGAAATTACAAGTTCTCAGACAACTGTAATTTGGTTCACAAAAATGCAGAGCAGCAAAATGTAAGTTTACTTAAGATGTTTTTCTTTCACAGTCTTAACAAGTTTGCTCAGATGCAAGGCAAGAATGGAAACCAGAACCTCAGATGTGGAGTAGTGGCTGACGCATCAGAAGGCTGAGCAGCTATTCAGCAAGACCAAGACAGGCTGGAGGGATGGGTGGGGGAAAATTTAATGAACTATGAAGCCAAGTGTAGAGTCTTCATCTGGGAAAAATGTACCAGGATCGGTTGGGAACTCACCTGTTAAAGAGCAGTGTAGAGAAAAGGGACCTGGGGGTACTAGTGGACAGCAGGACCATGAGCCAGCAATGTGCCCTTGTGGCCAAAAGGCCAATGGTGTCCTGAGGTGAACTGGAAGAGGTGAGGCTACTAGGCTGAGAGAGTTTCTCTTCCCCATCTACTCTGCCCTTGTTAAGCTGCATCTGGAATATTGTGTTCAGTTCTGGGCCCCTCAGCTCCAGGACAGGGAACTGCTTGAAAGAGTCCAGCACAGAGTCACAAAAATTATAAAGGGAGTAGAACATCTCCCTTATGAGGAAAGGCTGAGAGAGCTGGGTCTCTAGCTTAGGAGAGAGGAGGCTGAGGGGCAACCTCATTAATGTTTATAAATATGTAAAGGGTGAGTGCCAAGAGGATGAAGCCAGGCTCTTCTCACTGATGTCCAGTGATAGGACAAGGGGCAAATGGTGCAAGCTGAAGCATAGAAGGTTCCATGTAAACATAAGGAAAAGCTTTTTCACAGTGAGGGTGACAGGGCACTGGCACAGGCTGCCCAGGGAGGCAGTGGAGTTCTTCTCTGGAGACATTGAAAACCCACCTAGACACATTCCTGTGTGACCTGCACCAGGTGAGCCTGCCCTGGCAGGGGGGTTGGACTTGATGATGCTTCAAGGTCCCATCCAATCCCTAATATTCTGTGATTCTGTGACTTCTATCTTTTTAATCCAAACCACCAGGACAAGAAAGGCAGACAGTATCCATGGAAATGACCGCGGCAACTTATGCAAAGAATTTATTTCAGTTCCTCCACAAAGCTGCTGTGTGCAGACAAGGTGAGACACACAAGGCTCTCCTGCTTCCTCCTGTGCTGTTTGGTAAGAAGGGGGGGCAGTGCAGGACAAAATCCCTGAGGGTTGCACCAACTCTCACAAAGATCCAGCAAGCCCTTTTGTCAGACCAAAGCTGTTTAGAGCACACTATTGCACCTACCTTCAGAGTCAATTCCTGAGTGGCACTTAACTTCATACTGACATACTATTCAATATCATAACCCTGCCCCCTTCCCTTTTTTTCACTTTAAGTAAAAACCACGTTGCGATAAAAATGCACATCTTCCTCTTGCATCCCTCTCTGCTTCTGCTCCACCTCAGGAGGTCCAGAAAAGGCAAGTGACAGGGTTACAGATTGTCTTCTTTGCCTTGTAAAGCTTAAAAACCTTCAGAAATTCCCTCATTTAATTTTTCTTTCCTATTTTAACCATACGCTATTTACATGCCAGATGGGTTTTCCCCAGGCTCTCACACCAATAAGAAAACTGCAGCATTATTTTGTTAATTTATCACTGTATTAAAATAGAAGAAGTGAACCATACAAAGATAAAATGAATTATAGGTATACCTCCCATACATTCTGTACATCATGCTAAGCAAAAGCTGTGTTATGTTAGCTGTCAAGCTGAGAAATAGCTGACATTTGTTATTCTAATTAATAGTTTACTTTGCTGAAATAAGCTTTTATGAAAAGCTATGATTTTTATTAAATCTTCACTACAGCATTATTTTCACAGATTGGGAAGCAAAAACTAATTTTCAAAACTGCTTTGCCCTACAAGGTCACTGCCAACAGCTTCAATGCACATGTCAAGGAGACATCTGCTTCAGAGATCTATGTAAATGTGCATTATTTCAAAAATTTAAGATACTTTTAATTGCAGGGAAAAAAGAAAAAGAAAAAGACTATTCAGTAATTATGTATTTTTAAACTGGTGTTTAGTAGTAAAGATTTTTATCCCCTGGTGATTTTTTAAATATTTCATAATTGCCACTCTGAATTCTTAGGCAGCATCATTTGCTTTAGAAATAACAGAAAAGCAAACCCATGGATGAATTCAGACAGACAAGCTGTCTGTCACTGATGTAAATCATTATACAATTAAACAGTAAGTTTATAACTTTTCTCTGCCCAAATACTTTGATGTCATTGATGAGACCAGAGAATTTTCAATTCCTCTTTTCTATGAAAAGAAGAGAATTGTTTTCAGCTAAGCAAATGTATTCCATTTCAAACCAATGTGAGTATGCTTGGCAAAAGAGAAAACTTCTTGGTACACTGACCCAGTGACTCTGGATGCAGTCCTTAAGACAGCAGTTTCACTGCCATTGATTTCAAAACAGTTTCCTGTGTAAGGACAGCACAGTGTTCTGGAGAGCCAGATCTTTTGTGATTCGTGATCCACTTGAAGACTGTAGAGCAGGATACTGCAAAAACAGCACTTTTTTTTTTTTTTTACAGCAATATACAAAGATCAACACATCAATTGATTTCTATGAATTACATTTCATTTAACTTTTTTTTTTTTTCCAAGGTCTAGCCTTACAAGAAATAAAAGTTGAGCTCTCAGGATTGATCTGTTGCTTCTTATTAATGGAAAGATTCCTATTGGCTTCAAGCTCTAAGGGCCAGAAATAACAAGTCCAACTGGTTATGATTATGTCGTGAGGCAGGTAATAGCAAGCTCTGCCTCTGTTCTGCAGTGACTGTCAAGATTAAAGTAGACATGGAATTATTTTTATTATTATTTGTTGGATTGCCCATATTATGCTTTGAATTTTAAAAGATGGAAAGGTCTGCTTATCTAAGTCAATAATTTTGGTTTCTATTTTGAAGAAATGAGGGATTTCTTTGCTGCTTAACAGTGGACTAGGAAAGGTGTTATAGCCAACTTTGGTCTTACGGGTCTAAGAGCAGCACAGGCTTTGCAGAAAACAAAAATAATTATTAGAGTGAAAGAAATGGAAAGGGTTTTGGGCTAAAAACTTTTTATCAGGGCATACACATAGAAGTGAGAAATAGACATTTCTTTGAATATAAATTGCCTTACAGGCACAGGTAGAGGATTGGTTTTCTCATGATTTCCCTCATGGGCAATGCATTGTGCTAATCCTGTGTGTTGTAATCTCCCACAGTTCTCAGAATTTTATCACTGACCCAATGGCACCACTCAGCAGTGGTCAGTAGCCAGGACGGGGAGATCTGGTACATTTGTGTTTACTCTTCCTTTTCTTATTCCTGGTCTTTCTCTTCACATTCTATAAAAAACAACTTTCAAACAAAACACTTGGTTTCATAATGTACCTTTCAACAAATATGTTGTGAGGTTTTTTTGCAGCAGGTATTACCCAGCTCTCTTTTCTAGGAAGATTCTGGGTTTAAGGAGTAAGGCAGATGCTGGAAGTTGCATGGGTACCTGCAACTGTGCAAAGCCTCTGTAGCATCCTCGTTGCAGACATTCATGGATGAACTGCAGTGGTGGGAAGGTCTGACTTCCTGCAGGAATCATCTGCACTGTCCCACCTCAAGCTGCAGCTGAATCGGGGATGAGCCTGAGGCCCAAACCTGCTGCTGCCCCTACCTTCCTGCTGCCCCTACCCTCCTACTGCCGCTGCTGCTGCTGCCACCGCCTTCATCTTCTGATGACTGCCTGATGCCACCTGTCTACCTCACATGATACAGCAATTGGGACCAGACTGTCTCCACCACACAGAAGAAAATGTCCCTTTTGCCCTTCCTGACAAAACTGTGTGATGATTTTATAATTCCTCATTATAACTCTATTTATCAAATGTTGAGCTTACTTCATGGCAACAGTGCAAAGAATTTCTTCAGAAGAAAGCAGGATCAAGATTAAAGACTTGCTGAACCCAAATAAACAATGTGGACTGACTTCATCTCAATAAAATTGTGATGCACCAAATGTTAAGCTGGTCAGCTCAAAGAGTTTGAAGGGATAGGCGGGAAATTAATTTTTTTCAAAGGTTCCTATAAACTGCTTTCTGCTGTTTTCCACAATTACCACTTACTAAATCTATATTACTGCAAAACCATCACTTTTTTACAAGAATTAGTATATTATTAATATAAGTAGTCATATGTCTATAATCCAATCTTTTTCTTTAAACTTCATTTAATATTTCCACAACTTAGACACACTGCATTGCTGTCTTTATCCATATATAAAATTTAAGTTAAAGTAGAGTTAATGAGATAGAGAGTTATAGAGAGTTATAGAGATAAAATGAAAATTTCACTGACTTGTATCAATAGATTTAAATTTAGAATCTGTGATGGTGGTTAAATAAATAAGAAGAATAAAAGGAGTTTATAATACAAGGAAAGAGTTACTTCAGCCTTTTATCTTTCTTTGGCCCGTGAACAAAAATATATATTTATTGCCTACTAACATCTGCCAACAACAAAACAAGATGATATAAAGAATTTTTATAAGGCATATAAAGATATTTATTGAAACTTTGTCTTTATGTGTCTTTTGGAATTTCATTTTCAGTTCCTGGCCATTTATGCAAATTCAAACTCTACATCATGGCTACTGAAAATCCTGGATACTGGGGAAAAATATTACAAACCAGTGCTAAAGGAAAAGATAAGGCTAATAGCAAACAATTCTGATACTTGCTTTTAACTGAATTTTTTATATAATTGCTATGCACTTTCCAATAGGATAAAAAGCAATAAAGAATATCTAATCTTTTTAATAAAGAAAGGCAATCTTCTAAGCTTTCCTAAGAGGTAGCAAAGTGGTATCTAGTACATACGTAGATACAAAGTAGATGTTTACAAGATAATATTCCAACTGAATGCAGGGAAACAAGCAGCACCTGAATGGTTAATTGCATGTATTTTTAAAGAAAAAATATTTACCAGTTTTGTTTTTCTCCAGTTCTATCATCAATAATGCAACTCTGCTTTGTTTACATATTTCTTACAAGTCACCTGGGCCTTATTCTCCTTCCCATCTCCTCTCCATCCCGCATTTCTAAGCTCGTATGTTTTGAAAAGAAAATAAAAACAAAAAAACCCCACACAACATAATATTATGATCTTTTACAGCCGAGAACTATTAGGATGATATGTAACAGCTATTAAACGTAAGGAAGTTGTTAAAAATGTGCTAACACAAGTGAAATCCAAAAAAACCAAGGTGTGTGAGAAGCATATAAAATTTCTTTACGCATGTCCTTCAAAAAAGTTTAATACATAGTCAGGTCACATTATTGCACATCAAATTCTCTAGGTCTCTAGCTGCCAGTAGCAATTATCTGTAAGAGAACATATTTTCCCTCGTGACCAGCTATCGGGAATTTTTGAGTATACCTAAGCATAGCCTTGAGCAAAACTCCTACGGGGCATATTTGGAATAGAGTATTTCATTTGGATGAAAAAGTTTCTGTGCAATATGTCTATCTATATATTTATACATCTGTTTCAACATATTGATCTATTTATCTGTTTACTTTAATTACATGAAATGGTTCTATTAAAATGTAAATATAGTTCTGGATCTATATATTTCTGTGCAGTGTCTGAAGAAGTACAGTTTCCTGGTCCCCGAGGCTGCTGCCCATGACAATGCATCCTGTGAGGATGGCTCCCCCCAGCTGCCCCAACTCTTCCAGTCTGCTGGGGGTGACCCCAGGGCTCAGCTCTGTGACTGCATCACTGCACTGCTCACCCTGTGCATACCCTCCTCGCTCTGTATGGGCTAATGGTAATGGGACATGCTAGTGCTCTGTACAGCATGACTAATGACCATAGCAACTGGGGGGAGAGAACAAAAAACAAAAACCCAGAAAGGGTAGAGTCTTTTAGGAAAAGGAGCAAATTTCATCACTGCAGAGGGAATATAAAGTCCTATAATTTATCATCTTTTAAAATGCATGAGGCAATGCAGCTTGCTAGGGGAGTTTAAACAGCGTCTGCTGTGGTACTTCACAAACCTCTGCATGCTGCAGAGTCACGTTTGCTACCCCAGGTTTCCAAACAAGATCCCAGTTTCACAGTGATCTGGCTGGAAGGGTGGTTTTAAGTTTTCTAGAAACACAGTGCTTATAAATAGGACAGGAAAAGAAAATTGTGTAGGTGGATGATAATGGTTCCACAGCACCCAAGAAGCACTGGACCCTGCTACTAAGAAACACAATGCAAATGTGCAGTAAATCTACTAATGAATGAGATTAATTTCCTTTCTGTCTTGTGAATAGAGGTGCAGCCACCTGTTTTCAAATGAGATTATATTGGTTTCATTCTGATTTGGACTGGGTCTCTATTGTACATTAACTATATGAAAAATTTCTTGGTCTCATGCTAAACCCTCTGAAGTTTACAATAATCTTTCCATTTATTTTAGAGGCATCTGGATGAAATCCTTTACTTCTATGCATTACTCATGTGTATTTATTGTATAGCCATACTTAAATGCATGTCAATATATCTGTAAAAATTAATAATCATTCAGAGAAAGTAAACTTTATCAGAAGGCTAGTGGTTTTTGAAAAAGCAAAAGACAACAGCAATAGACAATCACTAATTTTCATCAACACACTAGTCTGAATGAATGTGAGAACAAGTACAGCAAACACTGATGGATTTTATATGCCCTTCTACTACCACAAAGAGATTACAGCTTTGACAAATGAAATATTCTGTGAGTCTTTGTAGCCCTAGTAGAACAAGAGTTGATACTCTCTAGTTTTTAAATGACCATGAAATATATGAAGCAGCAAAAAAAAGCATGAATTCTCATCTCTCCCCTTAGTAATACACTCATGCTCTTAAATGATGCTCTTCCTTCCTGGATTTTTCCAAATCTACGCTATTTATCTGATTGGATTTCTGTCCCATCTTTCCACATATTACAGCTAATTAGTACCCCCTGACGAGAAACAGTCCGCCGATAGAAAAAGCAGTTGGATAAGATCTATGTTAACAAATGTAGTTCATTTAATATCATTTGTACTGCTGCATTATTAATAATACATAATTACTCTGTGCAGGCTGCAAGGGGGGGAGAATAAAATAATTCATTCATGTCTTTGCCTTTACTAAAGAAGTAGTCAATTTGCAAGGGGAAAAAAGAATACAGAATACTGTAGGACATACAGACTGCCATTCGTCAGTTTTGCCTGTTTTGCAAAATCATATTTTGCACACTAAAATATTAACTTTTTTGCATGGAAATTTCTGCTGTATTGAAATGTGATCCTTGCACTAGCTGAAGATAAATGTGGTGCCACACTTTCACAGAAAGACAAAGTTGTTATTCTGAAAGCTCTGAACAAAGAAGCACAACAGCCAACTATCTGATAGTGGCAATTTCCAGACAGCTACCAGGAGATGTTCTCAATGCATACAAATTCCAGGCCAAGAAGCCATTCAGAATTTCCCATGACCTACACTGGGCTGTATTTGTTGTATAATCTATTACTTAAATAATAATTTCCTCAGTATTTCTTCATTAAGTTACTTCAGGCTTTGCATAATATGAGAACCAAACACAGACAGACCTGTTATTTTTGTCCTCCCCTGATAGACCAAATCAGCACAATAACAGTTTACACCAGCTACAGAACCATGTAAGAGCCTGCCAAATTGCAGGCTTAAAATACCGGTTAGGATATCGGATAAATTCACCCAAAAGTGAGTCAAATCTGTTGTTCTCACTCCAGTAACAATCTCAGTGCTGTTATTCATATTTTGCCTGAAGAATTCTTTTTTTTTTTTTTTTTTTACACTTGTTATAATGCTTTCATCACCTGCTGAGCTATTCTGTATAATGACCCTTTATAGAACTCTCACTTAATATATATATATATATATATATATAAAAAAATGCAGGGACATACAAAATGCCTGATGGAAAGGGCAGTCTCCAAGTTCCGGCACAACTATGACCCACCAGCTCATCCACCTTTACCTCAAAAACTTAAATGAAAATATAAAAAATTACCAATAGATCAAAACACAGTGGTATGCTAGCAGTGAAACCAAGTGAGTAAGAAGAAAATATCACAAGGAAAAGTGAATTAATGTTTTCTCATATAAATGGAAAAGGTGAGAGAAATTTGAAATGAAGACAGAGGAATAAAATGTGAGAAGAGAAAAATGGTGTTTTTTTCCTAAAAGAAAAAAAAATCAAATAAAAGTTTGTGTATGTGAAGAGCAAGAATATTAGCTATAAAACAAAATCACATAAAGAAAAAAAAAACAAAAAAAAAACCAGTAAAATGAATTCTTGAGAGAGAAAGCAGAGTATGACTGGGTATTAGTAAATCCAGAGATTTTCCAGGTTCACGACAGGCTGAATAATGGTTTGAGTTCAAAAGGCAGAGTTGAGTTCATCCTGAGGAATGGGGGAAAAAGCTCATTCTATGTGAACCAAATTAACATATATGCATGACTGATTATGTGGGAGAAGGGTCCCTCTCAATTACAGATCAGCAGGAGGAAAAACCAGAGGCAATGAGTGGCTCCTTGTCCCACTCAGTTAAACCACCGGAAAGAACAGGAGTCGTTTGGTCTGCACAACTGTATCAGAGGGGGTAATTTGGATTCAATTTGTTAAATGTTACAGATTATTTAGCAGAATGCTTTCAAGAAGCACTGTGCCAAGCAAAACACTAGAGTGAAGCTGCTTTTTAAAGCTATGACCTTACAGTGGCCACCAGGTCACCTGAAACTTTCCATCATTTGATACAAGCCTGAGGAAAAACCCTCTAGTACAGAGGAAGGAAGTTTAGGGGTCATGCTTTACACTGGGAAGTCACATCACAGGTCTCCTCAGATGGAAATGAGAGATGTAGAAAAGACAACCATATAGCAACTTCAAAATTCTCTCTTTCATAATGATCAGAGACTCTCTGGAAATCATTTAGAGCAGAGAGAGGAAGGGAGAGGAAAAAAAAAAAAAAAGCACAAAAAGCACTTACCACAATCCAGTTTTCTTCACCTTTAATAAAGAAAAGATGGAAAAGAAAGCCAGAAGTCATTCAGCAATTTGTAATTCTCTCATTTATCACTCTTTTCCCCCTCATGGTCTGTGCTGAATGTGGTTTCAGACAGGTTGTGGGAAACTGAGGAACACAGATCACATTGCAACTTCTGATTGAGCACCTCTTGAAAAACTTGTATGTCTATTTCTACAAACAACATGCTAGCATCCAGAGCTTGACACTGGCAGCTTTTATAAATAAGTATTAAACATAAAGTTCATTGCATGAGTAACATTTCCTATCCATACTTCTTCAGGTAAGGGTAAGCTTTACAGTATCTCCCACCTCACTGTTCAAACTTTGCTTCCATTTCTAAAGACACAGACTGACTATAGTCATTGCTAGCATATCTAACTAGATCAGATTTTTGGCCATCTATGCTGACCTCTCAGTAGTGACCATACTACAGCCCTCTGTGACAATGGATTACTCTCTCCAATAAGTGTAATTTGTTTCCTCCACTACGACTGTTGTTAGCAATTTATACCATCTTTAAATGTGATCTATATAATTCAGTCTTCATGATTGTGCAGCCTAAGCATATATAACAATTGAAGTAGCAGCTTTTATTCCTTCCATATTTCTAATTACAGACCTTAGGTTTCCTTTCAAGGGGTATCTGATGGTCAAGCTGTCCCTCAAGCCATCATCCTTTGGTTACCCTCTCTGGGAAACCTAGGCCTGGGAGGAGGGAGGACTGGATCCAGACACACTGAGGTTCCTCTCTGAGAAGGAGACTGGAAAGCCAGGGGCTCCAGTCCATATCTCCTTTGGCTGTCACCTGGGTTGTGTCACTTACATGAGGATTTAGATCTAGCTGTACCCAGGCTTCTTTCTGAGTAGACTGCAAAGCAAGGGGGTCCAGTCCAAATGTTGCTGGGTTTCCTGATCCAGGACATGACACAATTTTCTTTTCACTGAGATAGAAATTCCTGTATTTGTTGACTGAAAATTCTTTACACATAAGTTTTTTTTTCTAAAACCAAATGGAAGACAAGGAATGTAAGACCTAGAGTTGCATTAAATCCCCTAATATAAACTCCAAAGCATTCACACCATGAAGTCAAAGATTTTTTTTTCATGTTTTTTAACTTGCGCATTAGCCAACTAGGATAACAGAACCACAGAATCAGCCATGTTGGAAAGGAACTCTGAGACCATCTAGTCCAACCCCTGATCCACTACCACTGTGGTTCCCAGACCATGGCACTGAGTGCCACATCAGTCTCTTCTTAAAAACCTCCAGGGACAGAGAATTCACCACCTCGCTGGGCAGCCCATTCCAATGCCTGAGCATTTTAATGCCTCCGAAGTGAAAACATATATTTTACTCAAGCGATTTTAAAGATGTCACACATCTGAAACACAAATGCGACTCAAGTCAACCCACTTTCCCCTGATCCCCACCAAATGCAGGCACACGGTGCCTTTGCACTCCATCTGCCTCCAGCAGTTCTGTGCTGCTGCTCCTCTGCTGGCTCAGCATCACCTGTGAAGACTGAGCTTCCTACCAGCTCCTCCAGTCCAGGGACTTATAATTCTGTTAACATACAGTATAATTTCAACAAGCAAACTATTACACGGAAATATTTAAAATGTAGGAAGTTTGTTTTTATAGAGAAGGGGGCCAAAAATTCACTAAAGTTTGCATCTAATAAAAATATTTCAGCAAGTGAAGCATAACAAGGAAATATTAAGTTTAATATTGGTGACATTTCAGAGATCTTGTTAGAAACTAGCAGGCTTAACTGCATTGCCCTTATATTAAATTTCTTCTTTAGAAATAATTTATTTCCTTGTAGTTTTCATTATGTTTTTATTGCATTCATGGAATAGTGGACTACTTCTCTGACTAATTTAACACCTGTAAATTCCCATGGCTGATAATGAAAGACTGTGTAGACTACTAGATAAATTTCTAATTCACATTTCAAAAGTTTTATGTTCAAATCCTATTAAGGTTGTAATTATTAATGTTTCTATTAACTATTTTCCATCTCTGAAGTTAAAGACTGAATTAATACTTTCAGTTTTTCTAAAGAAAGAAGAAAAAATCTTCTCCAAAATGCCACACAAAGAGGGGACAAGGAAAGAGAAGGAAACAAACTCAGTAAAAGGACAGTTCATATGTAACACCTGTGCTTTTTAAAAGGATAATGCCAACAAAAGGCCAAAACCAATGAACTACATGTCTTGACTCCTTTAAGTAGAAATAAATTCTGGTGCCTACAAAACAGTGAAAATCCATAGTTTTTTCCACATAGTGTGAGTCCATTCTCTGAAGCTTTATCTTCCTTTTTTTCCTAACACACTTGTCTTTAAAACATTTATCATTTAACCTCCCACTGCCTCAATTTATTCACCTGTAAAATGGATGCAATACTTATTGACCTCCTAGTTTAATAATCTCTAATCCTTTGCACATTTATAGTTATTTCCTTTAGAATTTTAAAGCTAACAAATTAAATGCAACTCCAATGGGATTCTGTCAGATTTAATTCATTAGTTATGAGATTCTTAATGGAACAGCTATAAATGATCAGAGGATTAATTATAGCTAAAAACCAAGCATTTATGAAACTATTTAGCTATATCAAAAACAATGTATCTCCAGAAATAAACTTGCCCAATGAGACCAGGAGCTAAGCAACTTCTAATACTGCCCTTGACTGACACAGCTTTAAATGCAGCAGCATTCTGGAACAATGCTCTAATTTATGCTGATACAGTATCTACATCTGCCACCAGAAATAATTATGCAAAAGGTTTGAAGAATTTTTTTAATAAAAATTTTTTTCATATTAGGTAATATCTGAGAAGCTGTATTTTATGCAGCCATCAAAGGAAATAATTTGAGTGTGTACAAATCAATACTTGATTATCAAGTAGTACACTAGATTCTCTTATAATTTCTTGAATGATAATTACTTTTTTTAAAATCACAATTTTTCAGAGTAACACCACATTCTCCCCCTGGATTTGCAATTTATAAGTATTCACTGCACTCTTACATTCACCTCCTGGTCACAAGGCTAAAAAAAGCAGGTTGTTATCTGCATTCACCTATTTAGTTTATTTTGCTTCTCAATCACTTCTTGATGAGCTTACAGCATACATTTCCAATTAACGCACAACAATATTCTATTAAATTTTAAGCAAATCTATTTGGAACCACATATCTATACCTATCATTTACTCAGGTTCAAAAAAACCACCACAAACAACACTTACAGGAATTTTTGAGTCAATCTGATTCATCATTTCAATATATTTGAGAAGAAGTGGACGTATAAGCATCAGGAACGCCTTTATCTCATAATTTAAAATGCAGCTTGTTCCCTTTTTTGGCTTTTTCTGAATCAGTGTAAAACTGCTCAGACATATTAGCCTCCAGTTAAGAGACAAAAATACCTACTTTCCCTACAGTTACTATGATAACGTGTTACCAAAAATCCCAAGGCCGCCCATCTCTGCTGCAAAGGCTCGTGAACAGTACACAAAAATTGAGAGCACACATACGTCCTGCTTCACAGCAACCACTCTACAAGGTCAGAAACTTCTTCACCAACTTCTTGCATTAATTCGAACCTTGCTTTACACTGTGCCTCACATTTGGGCCACTTTTATACCCTTAGCCCAATGACAGCTGCAGACTGTGGCTTCCCTGCCAGAATTTACTTTCAAAAAGACTGACAAGTTACTCTTTTTTCATTTTCTTGGGAAAAAACACAAAAAACCCAATAAAAAATATGTATCTGAGGGTCATGCTCATGGTTTTTTCAGAGCTCTAAAACTTTAGAGATATAAGGGAGACAGAGATGACTTTCTGCTGTTGATCACAAACTCCATTGCAAGAGAAACAAGACTGAGACCTTGACATAGACTGTCAAGATTTATGGCAAGGGGGGCTGTCTTCCAAAGAAGGCTGTGGATAAATGAAAAGCTGGATACCAGACTCTTCAGACAGAGCATTAGGATCAAGGTGCATGGGCTGAGGAGCTCCATCAATAGTATATCTGCAAGAACAACCTGCCCAGAAAACTAGGGAGGCTCTGAAAAATGAGTGAACAGGGAATGAGAGAAAGTTTGTTTATCCATATGGTAACAACATTCACACAGCTCCTAGTAACATGCAAGATGTAGTAATGTACTTGAGAGGAAATAATTTTAAAATATATTGTCTCCAAATTCTTATGATTCATATGAGCTTATAAAATCCTTAGGGCCAAATACCACAGTCCCTCCTCAGCCCTCATTCAAGGAAAATCTGTTCAAAATCAATAGGAGTTTGCTTATATAAGGCAAAAGTGAAAACTAAGGGTAAAACAGAGCTATGATTCACAGTACACATGAAAATAATTTCTTTTGTTCACACATGCAGGCTATACATCATAACAAAAGTGCTGTCCTACTGATGACCTAGTTTTCAAAATCTGTACCCATTTATTAATGGAAGTGAACACAAACTTCAGCACACACGAAGAATCAACGTGTATCACCTGGCTGACAGCTCACATATCTGAATCCCCTGGTTCATTCTGGTAAGTGTTCAGAAACCAGCAGCCCCCTGTAACTTTCTTGTTCACACAATCACATATGAGGATTTTGAGGAAAGACAACATGCAATTAGTATGGGAAACATTTTACTGCTATTACGATTCCTCTACATAAAAATAACATTCCTACCCATTTTTTGTTACCATCTAATAATGCAATCTGGGGGTTATTTTGGAAGACTTGAGTACTTCAGAATAATTCATCTCTCACAAAAAACATTACCATGACAAATATTTAGCTATTATACGGGTCATGTTTAATTCATTTTACTAAGTAAGAACGTTATTAGTATAGACGCTTATGAAAATAAGTAGGATTGTTTTATTATTTGTAAATATCTGCAGTGAAACTTTTCAAACAAACATGAAAAGGACAAAGACATTTCTCAAAAGATATAAATCAAACAGCAAACTGTTATTCATATTCTTTTCTTACTTCTTCCCTTAAAAAAAAAAAAAAAAAAAAAAAAAAAAAAAAAAAAAAAAAAAAAAAGAGAGATGGAAAACCCTGGTCTTCATCAAAGACACTGATGCAGCTTTTTGAGTTTCCTGCATTTAATCATCTTTGCAGACAAGAGCAAGCCAGTGGTCCCCTGGATCTCAGCCAGTTGTACAACACTTCTCTCATTAAATTTTCCACTTCCTTAATGCATCTAAACTTACTTTTCTCACTGTTACCAGGTTCTTGTTTTAGACTACAAAATGCAGATAATATAATACAATAAACCAAAATTGCCCATATTTTAGTATTATGTGTACTACTGCTTTTACTCTTCAGTTCCCTTCTATTTTGCATTTGTCCCTTACTCCAGCCCTTCATCATCATTTTCTGTTCAGCACACCCCTACAAACCCTTCTCCCTCTGACCACTTTCATACTTATAATTCCCTAATGCTCTCAGTTTCTCCTACCAGCAGGTCTTTTTTCCAAACTGTTTCCTGATACTTAAGGCTCTCCTTCCCCCTCTCTTCTTGTCTCTTTTCCTCTTTGTTTCTCACAGTCTTTATGCCTCCACCGCTCACATTCAAAGTGGCACATTTAGGAATTTACCCTTTTTTCCCTTCTTACCTCTCTTTGACAATAACTGTTATCTCTCCTGCACCCTTAACCCTCCCCTGCTGCAAAATTTCCCAATGAAGTGAATTTTTCTCACCCTCTCTCTCTCCAAGATGTTTTCTGAAGACAAAGCAAGATTTCTAATCAGCTTTTTTACTGAAACATTAGCACATCTCTTAGTATGCACCAGAACAGCCTGTGTGTGCATAATGGGGAGTATATTCAGGCAGATTGCAAGGACAGTGGGTGTTAAAATGCTTATTTGTGTGTGTGTGCAGGCTGGTATCTGCCAGTGTGCATATAGCTGTCAATAGCCAGCTAATCTCCCAGGCTCTGTGAATGACTGCAATGTGCACCACAACTTTATTGTTGTTAAATTCTACTCCCAAATCATACTGTAAAAATATTTTGCCTTCAGCAAATTAAAGCAGATACAGAAACTAAGTATGAACCAGGAAATGTCTCCACCCAATATCTTTGAATCTGTTAAAGTCTGAGCCTGAACTAGAACCTGAGGACAGAACAAATGACAGGATGATTATATTTTAACATGTGAAAAAAAAAAATCAAACCTGCTGAGTCTTTCGATCCAATATTCAAAGAAACAACACAGCCTGATACTAGACTGCAGAGGTTAAAGAAGTTGCTGCCTGTTGACACAGGGCAGCTCAGAGCACAGACAACAGGAATCTACAAAAAAGATGCAGACTCTGGGTAAGAACAGAGGAGAAAGGAACAAGATTACACTGCTGAGGCAAGGACAAGCACACAAACATTGAAATCTTCCTCTGAATCTGAGTGAGTCTCTAAGCTGAGAAGCCCCCATGGGTCTGATAAGGGCACGTATCTCTTTAGATGAACAAAATGTATTTTAAGTATTTAAATATTTAACTCTTTCCTGGAACCAGAAACTGATATATGAGCACACACATGAAACTTAAATTGACAGTTCCTAAGGCACACTCATGAAAAAAAGTTTGTTTCATGAAGTAAACTGTAATGAGATAGGAATCTCAAATGTCGTTTGCTACATTCCTGAAGGTCATATAGAAATTTCAAACAACATTCTAACCATCTCATTTTTCCAAATGAAATATAAAATATTGATATATCTGTTTTTCAGAAAGCTATTTTTTCTTCTTTTTACTCCTACTGTTTTCAGTACAGACTGATTACTCAGAGGTCACACCATTCTTCATGTATCCAGTCAATCGCATTTCATCTGATTTACTAGTAAGAGAGGCACTAAAGTGCTACTGCACCTCTTAAAGAAGTACCTGGATGATTCTCTGCATCTGTAAGAGTCTGCATTCCCCATTCATTAAAAGGATGGGATACTACATCATAGATCACCCTATAATATGATGTTAACCACAAGCCATGACTGGTGCTGAATTCACCTCTTTTCTCCCCAAGGTCTTGGTAAAGCAAGTTCAGTTCCCTGTGTACTTTGATTTGAAAACCAGTGAAGCATTCACCTTTTGAGAACTCCGAGATTTAGAGGCCACAGGTCTCTATTAGGCAAACAGATTAAAAGAGCAAGAACAGTTTTACAGTTAAGATGCATTCAAGTAAACTGATAATAATCTATACCTAAAATATAGGAAGAATTGTTTCATTTCTCTTCTGCCTCATTTGGAAATCTTTCTTTTCTGTTTTTCCATCTCCCCTCTTACACAGAACAAAAAGAAGCAATGACACACACTGCTGACACTGTTCAAGAAAGGTAAGTGTGATAACCAGAATTAAATACAAACACGGGACATTGCCAGAGTAATACCAGAGACAGGAATAATTTCACAAATCATCTCACATTCACCTACTCCTCAGTTGTACAAACTGTACCTTAATGCTAAGCTTTCTATACGGAAATAACTGATCTTTATTTCAAAAAGAAAAGAAAATTACATATAAAGGTAAATGCAAACCTTGCTTTCACAAGATCCATACATATAAATAGTGCTACTGTTTGGTGGCACTTTTTTCATTACTGCAGCTATATGTTGACTACATTCAATTTAGTCCTGTCACCCTACTTCAGTTCCACAGACATATAATTGTTATTACATTTTCATCAATACCTAATTTACTTTGAAAATATAACAGTCTCTACCCACCTCTAGATAGGACATTATTTTTATTTTGTACCCACCATTGCTACAATAATGAAATATCTCCAGAATTATTGTCAGATGTGTTGCTTTTTTTGAAATTACATCATTACACAGTGCCCCACGACAGCCAGACATGAAGAAAGAATAACTTTCCAGAAGTCACATTTCTCAATCAAGGCAAGCTTGCAACTTTAATAGTGCCATCAGTCAGATGGACACAGAAGTGATCGTGTATTTCGTAAGGTTCCAGGACTACTGTCACCCAGAAGTTATGTGTCAAATCCATACAGGGAAAATACTGGAAATATAAATTATCCTTATGTCTTCTGTAATGTATTTATACACTGACCCTATTGTATAGCATATAATGAAGAGATCTGTGACTAACAGAACACTCACATGTTCAGTACGTTGAAAATCAGGCAGAAACATGTATTTTTGCCATTTTAAAGAGGAAGGAGACACACCTACTTTTCACCTGCCAGTTTTATGAGAGCTGAACAGCAGTTCAGGCCACTCAGCTGTGCTTCCTTGTTTCTTCAATCCATCAGCAAGGTGCCACAGTTCAAGCAGATGCAGAGGGCAGAGAGAGCAATGAGCACAGGCAGCAGGAACAGGAATCTCTTTGTGCTGTCACCACCACGGCCACCAGAAGTTACAGTGGCTCACGACCAGACAGCTGGCACATGTAAAAGATGGAAACATCACATTGGCTGCACCCACACATTGGGTGAAATTGGCCTTGTCAATTTGATGTATTTACCCACTACATGCAATTTGCAAGTCAATGCTACCAAGAGATGAGTGGTTATGAACACTCTATGAAATGCAAGACTTAACATAAACAGTGGTTAATGACTAGCTCAGTATAAGAGATGCTGTTATTTTGCTGGAGGTCTTGGCCCTTTCCAGAAGCTTCTCTTGTATACTCTGCCTTTGAAAAGGACTGCCAGCCCACACACTGTGAACAGTAGGCAGCAAGTGCTGAGATTTTAGAGGCAACAAACCAAACCCTGCATTACACAATCAAATTTCTAAATCATCCCTACCTGTCCAGGACTTCAATCACACTGCATTACTCTATGACTCATCACTAGGACACCAAGTGCCTCTCCTCTTTACATATTTTACTTAATTAGACTGCACAGAACAGATTCACAGGACTATATATTGTAATATACAATAAACTCAAAATAAGCATTAAAAAAAAAATCTGAAAAAAAAATTTCTGAAAACCATGAACGGTTCTGCTAATACCACAGAAGAGCTTTGCTTATAAAATGCTATAAGCTACGAAGACACTTTGTAACTTCTGTGTTTGGCTCACCAGAGCTAAATTGTGAACATTTCTTTATTTGCTAATTAGAAAATCCTGAGGGAAAAATATTTTCTCATAGAGAGTATGTCTAATGCCAGTCTTTGCAGTCGCCTCCAGAAAACTAAAAGTTGACTTTTTTTTAATGGAACCAAATGAAGCTTTTTTCCTTCATCTTTTACTTATCTAACTTATTTCCATTGATCTTGTAGGTAGTAAGTCTTCCATCTTCATCCTGAATGGCAGAAATGAAACAAACTCATCCCACTTCAGCACCGGTTTGAAACTCTCCCTTCTGATGTGTTATCTGAATAGGCTTTAAAATGAGAGAGCTAAATGAACTGCAATTCTTCCACACTTCCTGCTTCCACCTGGTGAATCCCATTACCTAGAAGTGAAAACCCCACCTGCATCTGTACCTGCCAGCTCAAGCTGCTCCCAGTGATTACTGCAGCTGTATTCAGGAGGCAACAGGGGGATGCAGAATGATAGAAAATAATATTGAGATAATAGCAATATTTAGTGAAACGCAAAAAAGGAAACAATCTAATTGTGGGCAAGCTAACTGCTACATGGACAGCCAGAACTACCACCAATACAAGTCCACTGCAACTGACCCATTACAGTTACAGTCCTGACCTGGTAGCATTTTATTTTATTAAAATATTACTGTTCTTAAATTAAGCCAGAAGGACCCCAGATCTATAATTTTTCTTCCACTCAAAAGCATACTGCTGCTTTGGAAAACATCCTGATCCCCAAGGAAGAGTATGGGAAATCCAAATCCATTAATATAGTCTTTCTTAGGAGTTAATCTCATCTCTACGTAAGTCTATAAAAGGGTTCTTACATGGAGGGCAACAGAGTCGAACTAAAGCTGTGCAAAATGTTCAAAGAGCCACATGAAACTATATAAAACTCACCAGGTCCAAGGTGCGCACTAATAATTTGAACCAGCAGGGCTTTGCTTTAAATTTTATAGAGCCAGAATACCTTTCATTAAAATCAGAAATGTAATTTTGAGCACGATCTGGAATTGTACACATTTCTGGAGGCTAATTACTTCCCCCTCACCCCCCTGCCCACCACCACCTTCCGCGCTGAACGCTGTGGCTTCTGCACAAAGCCACCGGTGTAAGTTTCATGGTTCGACTTCTGGAAGCCTAATTAGCTCTGTGTGACCAGCAGGACAGCAGCTGCCACTAAGCAGAGAGCCTCTCTGTAACTGACTTACATAATTCCTATTTCCTAAAAGTAAAAATTCTAAAAGAAACTGCTTTAAACACTAACACATTGTGCTCCTGTATCCCACTGGGGCTGACCCAAAGAGAAGAGCCGCCCGTCACTGCTCGCAGCAACCACATCAGCCCTTTGGCTCAGCAGAGAGGTCTGAGCTATGGAGGGAGAGGTCTCCAGTTCATTCCCTGTGACAAAGCAATTATATCCTTACAAACCTCTGCTTCTGTCCACAAAAAGTTTCCCTACCTGTGTAACCAGGGAAAAGGAAGTGAACCTGTGTTAACTCTTTACCTGGCTCTCCTAAAAAATATAAAATCACAAAGGATCCTTTAGCTGACTGTGCCATCATCCTTTCCCATTGTCTTGCTCAGGTCTCAAGCCTACAAGCCATCCAAAGGCAGAGAGCTGGAAAATGTTTGTTTCCTCTGACTCTTTTGTTACTAACTTTACCTAAAAATAGGTAAGTATAACATATGCACTTTACTCTCCTGATTACATGGGCAGTAGGAGAAACTTAACAGCCAAAAACTGTTCACAAGTACATGAGTTCCAGTTCCACACCCAGTGATGAAAAAATATTGGATACACCACATATTAGTGGGAACGGAAGCTTCATCAGTCTTCAACTTACATAAGCATGGTTTTCATAACACTTGCATTAATAGATTTATAAAACAACAGCAGTAGCTGAAGCAACTGTTGGGAGTGGAAGAACTTTCACAGCAACACTAACCAAAGCAGATAGGGTGTGAAAGTTTGGGGGTGATGTTGGCATATCATTCTCATCACTTTAATTTTTATTTAAATAGCTTTAACACAAGTTGCATGAGACTTGCTCTATTTATAACCAAGCTGAACTAAAGATTTTTCTAATAATTGAGCCTTTTAGACAAAATAGGATCAAGTACCTGGAAATACTAATATTGATTTTAATGATTACAAAATAAGATATTATTGAACCTGATTAGGGCAATCAGAGCAAAAAGATGAAAGAAATAAGAGATTAAAATTTAGTAAGAACTGGATGACCTTAAGAACTCAAATAACAACACAGATGAAATTGAACAAGATATTATTAAGCTAAAAGCTTGAAAAATAGTAATTAAAAATGGCCATAACCAAGAGATTATCCATGGTAAAGTTAAGCAGTTATGCTGTGCTGCAAAACTTTGGTGTCATGTAATTCCAAAATTCACGTACCATTGTAAGGGTTCCTTTAAAAATAATAATAAATTAAGGAAATACATTGGCAAAATCCAAATAAAGACCTTTATTGACCATTGCCTAGTGATAGCTATATAGAATTCTTTCTTGCTTCCTGAATATTTGGAAGGAGCTGACATGAGAAATTTTTTTGCTTATTGTAAAGATAGAGCACTCATTTGTTTAAAAGCACAAAACTATACTAGTAAACACCTCATGATCCAAAAACGCAACTATACTGTGCAAATGAGCCTAAGACCCACCAACTAGGAATATATAATTATAGGGAGCAATTAAATTTCTGTCTTTGTTAGTATTTGGAAACTACTTTTTCCCCCATATATATCTTTAACACTGAACTACCTTAATTTTTAAACATTGCCAGACCAAGGCTTTGATATTTTTTTAAATTATTCTTATTACTTTTCATTAATAAAAATTTTATATGTTAATACTAATTGATCATTATAAAATATAACATTAATAATTTTATTTATTTATTTATTATTATTAAAGTCTTTCTTTAACCTAAGCAATTGTCCATGGCCTTCTGAAACTGGGAACTTTTCTCCTTTGCACACCTTGCAGCCTCCTGAAAAATCATAAAAAGTAACATTAAGAACAGGACATGAGCAGCATATGTACAAATCTTCATGTTTTCCTTTCACTTCAGCATTCCAGAAACAGTTTTTTACTACAAAAAACCAGAGTGCACTATCTCTTCTTTCCTTCCACACGTATTTTCAAGTCTCGGCTCACAAAAACACTTTGCAGAAAAAAATACCAGCTTTTCCCAATGCTTTTTTCCCAGTTGATTGCAACTGCTTGGCACCAATTATAAGTAACTGCTTGATGGCTGAACCAAAGCAGCAGAGTCAGCAAAATCACAGCCTCTCCCTCCTCCAGCAATCAGAGTGCCTCGATGCAAAGGAGCAAAGGTGAGACAGACACCAGCCTAATAAGCCAAGGAGGAATATATCTCTAGTTATCCTCAGTCCAGGCAGCCTGGTTGGTCAGAATGTAAGTTTTTGGTAAACAGTTTCACTGCCCCTCTGATAAAGAACAGTACCAACCCACTGGGACAAGGCAGTTGCAGATCCTGCCACACTAAAGCCAGTGTCAAAAATAAAAGCATGGAATGAACTCACTGCCCAGCAGGACTGAGGCTCCTCTGGTCACTGGTCAATAGTGACAGAGGTAACAGAAAACAAAGACAACATTCAATCCATCTGCTTAATGAGAGGAGACATCAAACAAGCAAGGAAAACAAGGTTGTCCTTACAAGCAACCTTTTGGGAATTTGTAGTCTGCCTCAATATCATGCTTCACACCTTGATTCCTGGCTCTGTTCCTGTTCCTGTTCCCTACCTGCTCAGCACTAATTCCTTTTATATTTTTCTTCATCCTGTCTTCTGTAATCTCTGTGTTACAGTTTGTCCCTGGCTGGCTTGCCTGACCAACTCCAGCACTGCCTGCTGGCTCCTGCCTCACTGTTTGGAGACCTTGGCAGCCTCTCCCAGCCTTAAGCAATACCCTCAACCCTGAACTGATGTATTTTTTCATAACTTTGGGTCCCTAGTTATGGCCCCAGAGCTGATTTGCTGCCCTGTCATCAGTCTGGTCTACCTAAAAAAGCACAATCATCCCATCCAGGTGATGCAAGTTTCAGTTCTTCAGGTCTTATTTTCTTTGAGCTCTGTTACAAGTCAGCACTGCACATAAGGGGGAGGGGGTCTCTTCACATCTCTAGTGTGAACAAGCAATAAGCAGAGAAGACAACTTCATTAGGTTTGGCTCAGTCCCCTGTACATTTCCCAGTCCTTCATGATCAGGTCTAACCAGTAAGTACTACAGAAAGTGAACAAGACACATGTTAAAGGTAGATTCACACAGCATACAAAGCAGCTGAGATCACTTTTATACCACACCCTGCTAACTATCAGCAAGTGCTCTGGCTTTACCCATAATTTTGGATAGAGTTGGGTAACTTTCTGCATGAACCAGTATAGAAGTGCCTGACCTTACCATTAAGTAATCTCCTTGGCTGATTTAGGAATAACATTAGTGGATGCTGATATGGATTACATTAACCTATTTCTCTATGTTCATCATGAAGTGCTATACAGTCTCTCTTAAAAGGGAGTAAAAACGAATAACCAGAACACAAAACCTAGGGCAGCAGGCTAATGTGGGCAGCAAAGTCACAACCTCAAGTGAAAAATCTCCTGCTCCCACAAGAGCACAGGTCTCCATCCTACTGTGACAGCAGCAGTGAACAGACTTGTCAGAAACATGTTACACCTCTCCATGGAAGGGACAGCTATTAGGTAGTTCCCCTCAGCCATCAGGAGTACCAGTGCCCCCCAGAGCTGCAGGGCTGAAGGGGAAAAGGAACTGAGAGAGCAATTTTATAGGATCATGGCCAGATACGGGATGAATACCCACTACTAGGGAAGGATACAGCATACCCTACAACATCAAGAAGCTTTGAAACCATTTGTAAACAATTGGTAGTCGAGTCAGAAAATATGTATTTTACAAACAAGAATGTGATCTGGGAAATCAGTTCACTGTTGGCCAACTCAGACTACAGTGCAAGTAGCTGGGTGAGTTTCCTGTCCTTGAGTGATCAAAGATTGCAAGATTTTCTCTGGATTTAGAGCCAGGGTGCTCTGCAATCCTTCATCTGATTAATAATAACTGTTACTTGTTGGTAAGTCTAACCTTTCACTTTCTACTTACACATCAACCTTGCTGATTTACCTTGCTCACTCTGCTAGGTACAGTACTAGCTGCAAGCCACTACAACCTACAGAGTTCTTCCTTTTCCCCAAAAAAAGAAATCCCTTCCTCATTTTGCTGTTTTAATCTCTAGCAGATACAAACACCACCTGCACTACTCCCCCAGTTTATACCATTTGTGTAATGTACATCATTTTCTTACAATCCTCCCCCAAAGACAAGCTTGAATAAAGCCTATCATACCATGGAAGCCTTATTTAAAGACTTACATTCACTGACCAGCTAAATGAACACTAGTTAGGGATGATGATTCAGAAAGCCTGTTGCAAACCTGTCATTGTTCACCTTGAAAGAGCAGGGCAAAGTAGGGCTGAAGCATTTGTCACACATCATACAGGAAATCATGGCAGAGACTGAGAGTACTCTGGGAATCAAGACTTCCTTGGGAGGGTAGTCAATTGTAGAGGACACTCCTGCAATCTCTCAAAAGTAGCTGTATTAAATTACTGTCATGCATTCTTGTTTATAAGAATTGCATTTAGAATTATTTTTAAACATTCATACCATTTGACAACGAAAATTCTCATAATGCAGAGGTCATAAGCAATACTTAAAGTGATGCTCTCTTCCAGGGGTCCCTCATTTTTCACAAACATGCAAAACTATATGACAACCAAACTAACAAACAGTATTTCATCACTTTTTTTTCACTTTCAATAATTCATAGCCCTAATATTTACTCTATTACCTGTGCAGCATAAATATTAATGACATACCACTACAAACTTTGGAATACTTTCTGACTAGATCAACAAGGAACTTCTGCCCTTGGCCTAAAGACAAAAGATTGTTGCTGTGATTAATAACCAAAATGATAGAATCTTGTAACTACAATCAAAAAACATAATCTAGAGAAATATTTCACTACTTTCTAAATACATTTCTCAAAGACACATTTTATAAAACATGTTGTAAAACACACCCTCTAAAATGATTGTATTGCATGGAAGTATTTGGAATCTTTTTATTACATTGCAATGTTCCAAAAGATCTATGCCTCACATTTAACACGTTTTCCATTTCACATGTTTAATATGATGCATTAGTAAAAATAAATGCTACTCTCAATTTTCACTAACTGATTAATTTCACCTCAGTTTTAAAGGAAAAAAAAATCCATCTTATTTAAGGAGGGAGAATGGAAGGCACTGTGCCACCAAATGCCACACCTATACACAAATAAATTAAACAGGACTCTTTCTTCTAGTTTCCCCTGAAGTAAAAAGAGCACTCACCTACGATTTAATTGACTTATTCTACTCAAAACCTAGAAACTTCTGATGACACAAATCTGCTAACACATTCAAAAGGTTCTTGAATTTCCCTGTCCCTACTACTAATATGCTTTATCCTAATTTTCTTTAAGTCAAAATTCTATTCAGTGCAGTTCAGCTGATGTGCCAAGATTAGCATTTGCACAGTGCTGAAAGAAAACCAGTTAATGAAAGTAAGAATGTGCAACTCAGGCCTTCTTTAAAGCATAGTACATACCTGGTGAGAGACAGTTACCTCACACTGTTGAGGACTACCTGGACTCCTGGGCTCTGAACTAACATTTATTTTACTTAACACAGACAGCTTCCCTTCCCCCCACTTCTCAATTCTGTCAGCTTATTAAAGAAACTTTCCATTAAAGAAAAATGGACAGTTGCCTTCCCCTCCTCCATGAAGCTGTAAATCTTTAAATGTGTTTCTGGCATTTTGACAACTATTGACAGCCCTCTATCAGCTGGGGGCTGCCTGAGATGGGCAGACTCCTATCAGGTTGCTCTTCCACAACCATCAGGAAGAACTCAAAAACCAAGTCGGATATTCAGCAACAGATGAGTAAAGTGTAGTGTTTTGGCAACCTTCACCAGACTTTGTTCTTCAATTTTGTTCAGCTCTTCTCTCCTATGTTTGGCTTGTTGATCAAAGTCCAAAATGTGCAGGCTACAATATGCCTAGTTTAGCATGCAAATGCAAAGATCAAAAGCAGCCTTCCTTTTCATGAACACACACGCACTCTCTTAGTCAACAACCATATGCATCCCACTTCTGGTTTTGCCATGAGGAATATGAAATCTAAATTTGATTCAGAGGACAAGAGGGAGAAAATTACTGGCATGTCATTTCCACCCATTCCAGCACAGTTAGTCACGAGATGTGCTAAAACAAATAATTTATATACTATAAAATTTCAAAGAACTATGCTCAATCAACATGATATACTGGTTGTTACGATTTGAGAGGGCACAGGTTAATGCTATGATATTAATATGAGGTCCTAGTGAGAGGATGTTGCTTGAGACCCCAAGGGGAGAGGTCAGTGTTCCTTTCCATTTCCTGCCATATATTATAAAAGCCAGGACAGTGGAAAAGGCCATCCCTTCCCTTCTTCCTTACTTTCCCCTTCCAGTGGGACATTCTTGAAGACAGGCTCATGCTCTTTGCCTTTAGCTCACCACATGCTCTGCAGGATCTCACTCCATCTGTTGCTGGGAAGAGCCCTGTCCTCTTCTTCCAAGTCAGCTATGACACAAGGGACTTTCAGACACTTTTATCAGCGACCACGGAAATGGGGTTTTCTATATATTCATGTATTTTTCATTATTATCCCAAATGTTACTATCCCTTCCCTGTTAAGCCTGTTCTAGTTCTAACTTCCAACCTTGAAGTCTCTCTTCCTTTCTCCCCTTTCATCTTCTGCTGGAGGGGGGCTGGGAGGAACAATTCTTTTCTCTCAGGTTTAGTTTGCCCTGACCACGGAACCAAGACATCAGTGTTTGGTATTTTTACTTCTTTTTTACTTTTTACTTTATTTTTACTTTTTACTTTGGCCTTGATGTAAATACTGCTATGGGTAGAAAAGAATTTTCATAGATTGCACAAGCAGATGGAGGGAGGCATACCTGGACCCACCACTCAAGCAGAGAAAGATTTGTACTCCAAGCACATACAGAAATGGGATGTCATGAGTAGAGAAAAAGAAATAACCAGTGTTGTCCTCTAAGGTAGCAGCACACAGATTTAACACCTAATAATCCAGAGGGCAATACTTCTCTCTTTCCTGTAATTTGGAAACCTTCCCTAAAAATGGTCCCTTCTGGTTCAGGAAACCCATCTGTAGTTCCCCCTTGATATGTCCATTAGAGCCTGCACAGACATGATTTGAAGATCAGTGTTTGATAGCTTTTCTAATGATGTCAGTCCACCTCTGAATCTTTTTTCCACAAGCACTTCCTTTTTTGCTTTATGCAAACATTGTCTTTCTATTGCCACAGTGACCGCTTATCCGCTCTTTAAATAAATGCTGGAATAGAATAGAATATTTCGTTTGAAAGGGATCTACAATGATCACCAAGTCCAACTGCCTGACCAATTCAGGGCTAACCAAAAGTCAAAGCATTTTCTTAACAGCATTGCCCAAATGTCTCAAACAGTGACAGGCTTGGGACATTGACCACCTCTCTAGGAATCCTGCTTCAATGTTTTGCCACCCTCTCCATAAAGAAATACTTCTTGAAGTCCAGGCTACACCTCCCCAGGTGCATCTCTGAACCACTCCCATGCATCCTTTCACTGGATACCAGGGAGGAGAGCTCAGCTTGGAACTGAGATGCAGAAAAGTATTAGAAAGAGCAAGACATGCAGTAATCAACCATGGAGGAATTATATGATGTTTAGGTGTTTGGGTCCCATTCCTGCCCTCCCTAGCCCCCAAATGAAATGGAGGGAATATAGCAGAACACTTGCCCAGTTTAATATTTTTGCAGGTTCTAAGTCAGAGTCAATATTTTTAGAGAATGATGCATGAAATAATTTCTATAGAAAAGCTGGAGACGCAGTGTTACCTACAGTAACAGCAAGGATTGCAAAATATCTCTGACAAACAACAAAAAAAGAGGCTTCAGCCTATTCTACCATTCAATGAATTCCTGAATGGGTAAATAAAAGGATTATTAGGGGAGGAATGGGGACGGTTTCTATTGATCTTCTCAAGGCCATTTAATTATTTATAATTTCCTTGATTACATGTGAGAGGGGTCAAAGCACTTTTGTAACACATAAGGTTTTTATGTCATTTTTCAGCTGGCAAGGTAAATGATTATAGCTTTTTCCCTCTAGCTCCAGATGGGCTATTGTTGTTAATGTCTGCTATGTTAATAGAGTATGCAATGTTAAGGAATATAAGATATTTATAACAAGTTATAACAGAGCTATGACCCAAACAAATCAGACATAAAATTTTAATGAATTGGTCCCTGAGTCTATTAATTTAGTTATAGGGTAGAAAACTTGCAAATGTATTTTCTTTCTTTCACACAACAGAAAAACATTAACCAGGTCAAATGCTGTTGTACAGTACTAAAAGAAAACACTGTGTTAGAAGAGGACATACAGTTCCACTTCGAGAAGATTTCCTGGTAATAACACTAATTATAAAAAAGAAACTGAACTACTTTTTTTCTACAAGATGTTTCTCTAGATCATACAATGCTGTAAATACACAGATATAAAGCCTAAGATTGTAAAAACCTAACAAAGCTTTTGGATTTACCATCATTTATAGGGGAATAATATTAGACATATAAACCATGGTTTTTTCAAGAAAAACTCGTTCAACTTCTGTAGAATTCTTCTACAGCATTTTTATAAAGGTCTTCTGGAAAAAGCCTGAGGAACTCAATAGTGATTAAAAAACCACATTCTACACTGTAAATTCTAATCTACTTTTTGTGGCCTTATTAGACTACTGATGGCATTCAGTACTAACCAAGACTTTTTTATTTTCCAATGAATCAATGAATCAACCTATAAAGGGGGTTATGGCTAGAGTTCACTTGTCAACTTATATGGAACTTTTAATAATTGCACATGAATTCATTTGCCTACTGAATACCAGTTTAACTACTACATGACTTGCTGTTACACAATTCTTCAATGCAGATATTTTATTTTGCTCTTTTCTGTCCTTCTCCTTCACTTTTAAACTCAAATTTCTAATTTCATCTTTACCTGACTCATTTTAGCCTTCAGGAGAATCTACCCACAATTTTCTATATTTGCACTTCATTACCAGCACTGTCACTGCATTATGACTGTCAGAAATAATACACAGATATGTGTTAAGGGTTATTTAATTACACTGTAATAACCACTAATTCCCATCAAAACTGCATTCCTGTGCACCTCCATGCCTACAGAAATAAACATAGGAGACACAATTCTCTTTTCCTTGACTGTGGATCCCAAACCTCAGCTCTGAATAACAGAAATTGTATCTTCTTGAACCAAACTGATCCTCATCTCTCCCAGGAGCACCAGCTCAGCTACAAGTGATGCAGCCCCAGTGTTCCAGGCGGCTCTGGGTGACTCCGTGCAGCAGCATCCAGGGCACTGCAATGATTTCCTGAAGAGCTCCAGCTGCCAGAGGACCTCATGTCTGGCACCCACTGCTGTGGCCTCCTGCAGGCTCCACACCACTCAGAGCTGACACAGACAGAGTTATGGCTCAGTCAGCCTCGCTTGCTGTTATTACTTTTATTTTCCTAGAACTGTGTGCATCGCACAGGCAGCACTGGCAGAGGGTGACATCCATACCTGTTTTGTTCCTTGTTCTTCAGAATATTCTAGAACTATATTTTTGCCATCCTTTGTGATTCTTGGCCCCAGAATTTATATATTTTTACATTGCAATTGCCATATAAACCATTAAAAGCTCCCATAAATGCAAATATCAATGAACTAATAATGCACACTCCTCTATACTGAAAAATAACTTACTTTTACTACAGTTCTGCTTTGCACAGGATGCAATAAAAACAGCATCTTGGCACCTTACATTTATATTCTCTCAATTACTTTATACTATTAATTAAGTTCTAAGTCTACAAGTTAAATGTTATTTACTTTTCTGCCTGCCAACATGCAAATACAAGTCTGAGAGTCAAGCTAGGTCATCTTCTACTTCACAAACAACAGCCAGGAGAAATTTAATCTATCCCTTAACTTTTTGCTTAGTTTTACCTGTGAACATTCACAAAGCATTTCCCATTTGGCATATAGTAAGCTAGAGATTTTCCTGTTTGGAGAAAACTAGAAAGGAAGGGAAAAATTCCTGACAGTTGCTTTTTTTACTTGGTCAGAAAGGTATTAAATACCACGCTTCACAAGAGTCAAGACTCGGAAGCCTTGACTTTTAACTGCTTTCTGTAAAATAATTGCTTATTGATATCTCCATGCTCTGTTTCTCTTCGAGTACTTCCCGCTAAAAGAACACAAGGAATCGATCCCTGGTGGAATCAAACCAGTTGAAATCTTCTCCTCAGAAGTGCTTGGAACCAATCTCTCTCAGTCACACAATGGGGAGAACCTTATTCGCTGGCAGTGGGGAAGAGAATCTATTTTCATTTGCACCTTTATAATGACATTTATGATTTTTTTTTCCCATCATAATATTTGGGAAAATGTGAGAACAAGGTGGATTTCCAGGAGGGTCATAAAGCAAGCACATTGTCTGGATTTGCTGTCTGTAACTAATACCTTGATGAAACTTTAATTCAGGATGGATCCTTTAATTCAAGCTGGATTCAGCCAGCTATGAAGAGATTATAAGGGAGGACCAGAAACCAAGCAACATGGAAATGGTCTGGCTGGTATTTTAACAAATACTGAAGGCAAAATAAGACCTCTTTGCAGAAGCTTACTCCAGCAGCAACAACATGGAAGCATAACAACATCTAGTGAGATAGCCACCCTCTACTTAGCACATTCCCTTTTCTGTAGCATACAGGACCAGGATGAGACCATCACAATTACCATAATCAGATTCACATAAAGAGCAAGTGGGAAATAAAAAGTCATCACTAAAAGACTAATGAGAAACAAGGAGAATATGTTCTTTGTGACAAAGCTGGAGCACTTTGGCTCCCATTGGGGCTTAACTGAAAAAATTTGACATCCCATGATATGCAGTGGACCTTCTAAGGTTATTTCTCACTAACAATAGCCTTGGAATTCAAAATACTTCCTGTATTTCACAAACAGCTTAATGAAAACTCAAATATTTCATTGTTATCAGATCACACAGCTTATATTCTTCACCACTCCAGAGCAAGACTTTTAGCAAAGAAACAAAAAAAAATTTTGTGAATGATGAAACAACAAAACCAACAGCTATCTACATTAAATATCTCAGGAAAAAAATTTTATTGTGAGATAAATGAGCAGAAAGAGAAGACATCTGGATGACAGTTTAATTTCTAAACTGCTTGCCATTCATTCATCCCAGGGCCTATGAATCTACTATAAAGTTCATCCCTGCATCCCTGGTCAGTAAGTATTACAATGGTCATTTTACTGAGAGGTGAACTGGGATACAGAGATCTTTTTTATATTCCAAAGTTCTAAGGAAAAAAGAAAAACAAACAACCCACACCAAGAATTAAAAGCAGAATGAAATCAGCAGTTTCTGTTGTCTTAATTATCACATCAGATTTCAGATCTCAGAAAATAATTTCTTTTTTTGTTCCCAGGCCTGGCACTGACAGGAGGATCCAGAGAACTCTGCAGATGCAGTGTTGCAAACAGTCTCCACACCATCCCAACCCGGGGACAACCCTGAACATTTGAGCTGCAAATTTCCCCTCCCCATGATTGCAGGGGTTTGCAATACAGAGATAAAAATAAAATACTCTCTGCTCCCTCTCTTCACTCAGCACTGCCATTTCCATAATCACTACCCACTACATTTAGGTTTAATCCTAATTATGAGGAAACAAGCAGCATAATCTTAAAAAGCAACTTTAACATATTAATGCCTATTAGCTTAACAAAGTCCATTCTCTTTCCTAAAAAAAAAAAAAAAAAAAAAGAAAAGAAAAAAGAAAAAAGAAAAAAGAAAAAAATCAATTAGCAATAAGCAAGCCACAGGCTATGAGTTTTACTGAGCTATTTTTTTCCAGTCATTAATAGTAAAGACTATAATATTACAAAATTTTTACTAGAAAAGGGAAAAAAAGTTATTTTGTATAAAATTGGTAAAGACATTCTATATTAAAGCAGCGGGGGAAAGGATCTGGAACCTCTATGGCAGCTGTTTCAAATAACCATCATTTGCAACTATACTACATATTTTTTATTTTACCTTGATAAATTAACACAAGTCTTTATGAACTGTATACTGTTGAATTTTGGATTAAAGTATTACAGTTAGGGCTCTTTATTTCAGACATACAGAAGACACTAAAGCTCATTTTCAAATAAAATCACCCATGTATCAGAAAGCTAGGTGAAGATTAAACAGTTCTGGGTAGAAATTCAAGCTAGAAGAAAGTTACAGAAACATTGCCTTGTTTGTGTGCAGTTTAGTACAGTGCATGTACACCATGCAGCTTTCTGTATTTAAAGATCATCATTAAGTGTTTTACAAGCATCACAGCTCTATTAAAAAGCAGGGGTTTTTTCTTGAAGAAAAGCAGACATGCGTTTTCTTTCTGAGCATGTTGCTTTGTTCCTTTTTTAAGCAGCCTTTCAGCCCATCATGATGGTGCTGCATAGCAAAATGCAAAGTGATAGTTCTCATTTCTCTTGTTTACAGTGATGATGTCATTTAAAAAAAACAAAAAAAAGTTGATTTTTTTTTTCTAAAAAAATTTATATGCATTTACATCACTATTTCGCTTGCTCTTCTGGGTTATCCTAGCAACTCATCACCCCAAATTATATGCAAAAAGGAGTTCAACAGTTATTTGATTTGCTGTCATCTCATACTGCACAGCTTCCACCACAAAGCATGGGAGGGCATTCCTTTAACCATGAAGAGAGCAGGAAGATGGAAGACAGGTTTCATTCTGGTTCTATTCAAATCTTTTATTCTCCTTAGCTGTAAGGGAAGCATCAAATATTTGTAAGGAGTTTGCTTGTTTGCAAGTGGCTTGTGTACATGTGTGAGAAAATTAACAAGGGGCTGATTTGGAGTGTTAGATGCTGTGCTGCCATCTGAAACCTATTTCTGTGGCCTGTCTTAACCTGTGAAAAGGGTGAGCCCTGCACCCTGACCCTTGTCTGTCCTTGGAGCCTCCCAAGCCTCTGAGCGGGGCTGGTGACAGGAGAGCTGGGCTGGAGAGCCCAACCTCTCAGGCAGCCCCAGGAAAGTCACCATCATCCCCTCAGAATGTCCCAAATCAAGCAGGACAAACCCTTTGGAAGCCCCTGCCCATCTTAATGAACCTTACTGAATTAAAAGCCGCCTCAGACCATGCAGGGCTCAGCTCAAAGCGTGTCTGATCTGAGCTGACTGGGAGCAGGTCAGGAACCACCCGGCTGCCCAAGGACCCTTCCCTCACTCCTGCTTTCCAAATGAGGTACCCAGCACCTCCTTCACCAACTGCGTGGCTTCTACAAACCTGACTTTGGTTCAGAAATGCCCAGCCTTTTCCTCCTCAAGTCTACTTTTGATCCAGAAAATGGCTTTTTAATGCTCCTTGTACCAGAGTTTATCGGTTATGAAATTAAAATATTTCAAGCTGTGCTGTGACTAATAGTAAGAAAATACTGAGGATACTTTACCATGAATTCCAGTCAGAGCAGCTTGCGAGTACCATAAGTACACGTTTGCAAAAATAGCAATGTCTAACAGAAATAAAATCTTTTCAACCAGTGTTATTAACTGATGCATATTTACTTGTCAGCAAGCTATATTTTCAATTTTAAAACTTTTGAAGAAGTCAAAATATACCTCAAGATATCTCAAAGCATAACTGAGGTGATAATAAATGATGGACACTACAGGCAGCATGGTGACTTGAAGCTCATCCCAGATGACGACTGCCTGAATGCAATATTTTAAAACTCAAGTGCTCTGTAATTGTTGCAGATTTTTCACACTTCCAGCAGAAACATGTTTAATGCTTGGTTTAAAAATGTCTATAACCACTAGAAGTGTTTAGTGGTTATGTAGGAACCAGAAAAATGTAATTGAAGGTTATAGGACAAATGACTTTGCATCAAAGTAACTACAGATTTTCGCAGAGCCTGCATTGTCAAGTTTTTTCCTCCAACAAAGCTACTCCAAAGCTGTGATAACATTAGCGGAAAAAAACGCCACACAAGTAGGAGGGAATAAAGGAAAGACCAGAGTATCTCTTGTTGGGTTCACACAGCCTCTATAGATGCCTTTACCAGTCATACCGTGTTCTCAATATTGCTTACACCTGCTTAATTAATATATCTCTTCCAAGGACATAAAAAAATCCATTTTTTATGGAAACCAAAATGGATTAAATGTGTTGCTTGATTTCCCAAAGAGACATAACAGTTGCATTAATAGTGACCATACTTAAGGAAAAATAAAACAAAACAACACCATAAAAGCTATTTTTGTTTGTTGCTCTTAAGGAAAATTGGAGTCAAGATCAAAGCACACTTTGATTTGTTTGGAAGTTGTAAATGATCCATTTCCAGATTTTATAAAGCTAGTGTGCAATCTGTGAGTACTTGTGCCATAATCAAGAAGGAAGGCTCCTCAGCTTCACATGTCAATGCTGTAAACATGTAAATCTGGAAAATATTTTCCAAGCAGGCAGCCATGTGTAAAATTTACAGAACCTGTCATGGAAGAAATGCAGCTGCAGAAGTGCAAACTTCTCACTGCATCTTGAAGAATCCAGATGGGGGGGATGTGACAGAGATTTATTTTTTTTTCCCCATCATGGAGGGTTCCAGCTGGATTGAGTTGTTGGTGTGATCAACTTTTAAAGCAACACTTCACCCAGTAATGAAACACTGATTATCTGATCACAAACAACAGAACAAAGGAATCTCTTTAAAAATAAAATAGAAAAAAAAAAAAATCTTAAGTTAATTACACCAGTATGTGAAATACTGTGGGCTAATTTACAGCCATTTTGCAGCATGTCCAGATGTAACTGTGCTGAGACCACCAAAGTTATATTACGTGAAAACAAAACAAACAAAAAAAAAAAGGTAAGGAAAAATACCACTTCAGAGTAAAAGAGCAGTCCAGATATGCCCTTGAAAAGCAAAGCTTAGATTTGAAATGGATGTATTCATATTCTGTATATGTACATACACACACACAAAAGCACTCAGTCTAAAAATCCACCACACCTTACAGTCCTGTGGAATTTTAGGTGAAATTAAGCTTTGACTGCCTCTTCACCCTAGTCCTTTCATCACTGCAGAGAAAAGGGAATCAGTCATGATCCTCCCTGCAGCCTCCACTGCTTGGCACTGGCCCTCTTTTCACCCTCTGCCACTCCCAGAATGTTTGAAAGAACCAGCACAGTCCAGTTGCTGTAAGCACACACCAAAGATAATTCTGGGAAGGCCAAAGAGGAGCCATGAGCACACCCCACCCATTTTCCTGTACATTACCTGTTCTCTGTTCTTTGCTAGCTCATCTTCCCTGAAGCTGCTCAGAAATAGAGACCAATGAGCAGCAAATCCCTTTGTCAGTGCTTGCAGCACCATGACACAAGGCTCAGTGCAGCAGGAAGAGTTAAGCAGAGAAACCAGGGATCAATTTCCAAAAAGAAAGGTCCAGTTGAAGTAAGATACCAGAGTACCACATCTCCTTTACACAAGTGAGAACATAGCTGAAAAAACACTGAGCAGTCTTAAATACAAAACACTATTATATCACATACCTAAAAAAGATACAACTGTCAAATTTAAATCCATGAGGTCACTATGATGGTTCAGAGAAGCCTGGTCTTTTGGTTTAAAGTTTGCCCTTGATACTGGAGCCAATTGTGGGAGATCATTTGTGCCATCCCTCTTTTAAAATCTACACAGAACTGTCCAGTATTTGCTTTCCACTTATATTAGAAACCTCTTTGGATATATTTTTAAATGACATGTATAAATTACCAGATGGCACAGAAAACAATGACAATTGGATTAATATAGAAATCAGTGCAAATATTTCTAAAACCACTAATATGTAATATTTGTGATATGTAATATTCTGGTATAATACACACTATTTCAAAATGAAATCTACACTTAAATGCCAATATCCTCTCCTTCTGGCTTCTCACTTTATGACACTAACATAGGATCTCATTCACCGAGCCAATTGAAATTTTAATAAAAGAAAGCTGGAGTTTCTAATAAACTCCTGCGGCGAGCAGATAATACTAAACATCTTTAGCAGCATGGTGTTTTTTATTATTATTTTAGCTGTATATTAATATGCTAGTATTTGTAAACTCTCTAGTGTCATCAGATTTATTTCAAAAGGCTTCTCTGCATTCTCCTTTTGTGAAAAGTGTATGTCACAATGAAAGAATAATTTCAGGTCCTTACTATACGGATGTCTAAACCAAAAAAAGAAGATACATCTTACCTTAAAAAGGAAACTTTAGATATTATTCATTTGCCATTTGGGAAGACATTATATTGAATTTTCTTGTTAAGGGCAAAATCGTAACAGCAAGACTGGCAGCATTCAGCACATGAAGATTTATTACAGATTTTGATACAGATAAAACACACGTGCTTGCTTTCTTCTGCCTCAGTTATGTCTGCACAGCCAGGTGAAATGTGCCTGGATTATGCTGTCCAAGCACCAGCCAAAGCCCACAGCTCCTCACAGCCAACAGCATGCCATGGAGTTAGTGAAAGACTGCTTTAAATAGATTTCAGACCTCATCAGCATCACTTGCAGCCCTGCAAAGCACCGTCCACCCACAGCGAGCACTTCAAGGCATCAGAGCCCAGACCCAGCCTTTCACTTTCCACACTGCCAACAAAGAGCTTTTCCTTTCCCCACGGGGCCCAGGCTACTGGTCTGCTCAGCCTCCTGTCCCCAAGGCTTCTAGGATTCAAACACCACTGACATTACTGCCTGCAAAGAGACCAAATAAAGCCTTTGAAATCAATCCCAAAATGGTCCTTTGTCTTCAGCGGACACAGAGAAAGACATCCAGGCATCAGGTTCTTCTCTTCTGAACACAAAAATCTACCCACAATGTTTAATTCGAGCAGGTTTCCTCCAGTATTTCTGTGGCAAATCAATTAGCAGCCTGTTTAACAACCTGTATGTAAAGCCTTGTACTAATTTTCATAGATATTAAATTTAGCTTGCAGTTGCTGAAAACAAACACACTCAACTTTCTTATCTATTTTAGGATAACAGCTGTGATTGCCACTGACAAAAAAAATGCTTACTTGATTCCTAAGCAGTCTGCACACTGCCATTAATTCATTATCTCTTTCATTTTATTAGTTAAGTCCTCAAACCTTACAATGCTGGAATGTTAATTTAAACAGTCACCTGCCCTTAAAATGCTGAAGTATGTACTAGGTTTTGACAAGTTAAAAAAAAAAAAAAAAAAAAAAAGGAAAGAAAAAAAAAGAAAAAGAAAAACAAACTGCATTCATTGGCTTGAAAATGAAAAGTAGTCACTGAAAAGAATTCCTCCCGTAAGCTGGAGCAGCTCATCATTAACATTCAAGGAATGAGAACACAGGCTTCATAGAAAACCATTAAAATATAAGGCAGCTTTCAGCCTATTTTAAGAATTTCAGAGAAAGTTTGCATTCTCTTTCCCATGATGCCATGGTGATGTCAGGCTGCATTTCAAATAAAATGACAATGAAATCATTTCAATTCCATGCAACGTGCAAAAAAAAGTCAGTTTTTCTCTTGGCAAACCGAAGGCTAAAGTAATTAAGCACTGCTGTGTGGGTGGCAGATTCTTCCTCTGAAGTCAGTCTGAAATAATTAGCATATTAAAGTCAAAATATCATGTGTTGTGCTGATAGATAGATGGATGGAGAGATTGGGCATCTATTAAATGATCCATTTTGTTATGCTCCCTGGGAAATGTGCCATTGATACCAATTAAAAATATATATTCCAAGTGAAGATTTCTAAGTGACAAAACTTCTATTCAGTAAACTGCATTTATTATTTAATGATCATGAAGTTCTTAAAGATATAAAAAAATTGAGATAGATAAGAACTTAGGAGGAGAATGCTATACTTTATGAATTTTGTAAACCCCTCATTACTCAATTGCCACATTGACATAATGTGCTTTACACCACCATTTGCAGCTATTCCCCTTCCATCATGAAATCCTCAATTAAGGCAGTAATACAATACAGTAGATAAAACAAACATCTTCTAAGGCTTCTGAATTCAATAATGCTCTATTGTAAAAAAGGTCTTTTTCAGTTTTAATAATAAAATATTCTGTAGTACATACTCAAAATTAAAAGTCTTCAAGTCTCCATTCCTGGCATGAGAAAAGTAAATGGACCAAATCTAAGGCATACCAACAATGATTAACTGGTACTAATTGTTGAGATGTATCACAGTGAGGCTTTGCATGATAAAAACACCTCAAAAATTCCCTTTGTAACTAGTACTAACCTGTATTACCAGCACTGTCTTTCGTGTGTACAGCTGTCACCCCAACAGTAAAAAGTTTCCTCCATTAGGATGTGAAAAAACTGCTTCCACTGAAATTCAAATGGAACACTCATTTTTATGTGCTGGATTTGGATTTCATCTGCAGTGATTTCAGAGCACATCCATTTACATTTACCCTGACTTAGCCTGGTATTGGAACACATTTATGTCATGCTTTAGCAACAAAGGGCTAAAGGGAAGATTTTGCTATCAGAAGTGAAAAGAGCCAAATCTACATTTTACCTGCTCTGCACATTGAGTTTAATCTCATCGAAATGCTTTGAAGGAGATTTACTCTTCACTGTTACTATAATAAAGGTCACAGAACTAAAACTATGTCTCTTTAAAATTAAGGGTAGAAATTTCTGAGTCTCAGAAGATGGATTTTTCATATTGACCAAATATGAATCAGAAGAATATCATATGAAAATACACATACACTGATATTAAAATGCTAATGAGTTTTCCCAGCAAGAAATCTAAACAATCAATATTTTATCTTTAATATTAGATTCAGATCTTGCTCTAAAGCACCTTGCTCAAGGTACTCAGATTCCAGAGAGGCCAGAATTCGAGTAAGCCCAGTATTTGTGTTACTGTCTACAGAAAACTTTGACAGACAGTCTTAAGATCTTTCTATTTAACAGATTTAAGCTAAAATCCTAGGCTGAGTGAAGCTTTAAAATTATCCTGAGGAAAGTTTAAGAATCTGTAAGGGCTTAGTCTCACAGCAACTGCAATCCAAATACATGATTTGTAACAGCAGAATTCATTCAGAGGTTGTATTGTATTTTCAACAGACAATTTTCAATACCAGCATAATTCAATTTTTAATATATGGTATAAATATGCAACTTCCAGTATATTAGCATGCATATACCTCTGCTACTTTTATGAGGTATTTAGCAGACTATCACAGAAAAAGCTATGAGAAATTTTAAATCTACATGTTAAAAGAAAAAAAAAAAAGTGAACAAATAGTCTTACAAAAGAATGTAAGAAGGGAACAGGCAGAGCAAACAGAATGAGTGGGAATATAGTTGCCACCCTCTTATTCAAGGGAGTTTTGCAGATTTACCTTAGACTAATGAAACAAATTCTAACAAAAACTGACAACAAATTTTAATCCTTCCAAAATATGTTAAATACTAACAGTAATAAATGCAAGATTTATAAGTAAATTTTTAAAATATGAAAAAGCAGCAATGAACTGACTTGTAAAATTTGTACTTAAAAATAACCTTTGTAAAGCTTACTTAAGTTTCTCCCCATTTTGAACATTTTCAGGGTTTATCTTTCACCTTTGAGCATTTTTTTCAATCTTTGCTTTATAACTTAGAAATTTTCCGTGCAATTAATTAAATTTTAAATTCTCTAATATAATATGACCTCAAGGGGTAACATTTTGAAAAAAAAAACAACTTTGCATGATCTGAGCAATCAAGCAACAGAACTTCATTTTCTGTTGAAAATTCAACTCTTAATTTAAAAGGTGATTATGACCAATGGTTTCACAAACACACCTCCCCACACCTCAGCCATCTTTGACAGACAATTTGCTTTTTGGTTCCCCAGTGCTGCTGCTCAGGTGCTGCTTATGAAAATGTAGAGTGTTTAAATTCTTTACAAGTTATATGTTTTCTACTTATTTAAACTGGATTTTTTTTTAAAGGCAGTTTAATTCATCTCCATTTTTCTCACCTTCCTCTCAAACTGCATCCATATCCATAATGGTAATTTTAAAAATTAAAAAAGAAAGAAAAGCAGTTCTCAAATAATAATCCCCAAGAAAATTTATCCTCTAACCAAATGTAAAAAATAACACTTTATTATGAGTTTTAAGGAGAAATCAGCATAAGATGACACGTTAGCATACCCACCCTGCAATCCAACATGAAGTCACCTTCCACAAGAAGCAAAACCTCCACACCTGTAGGTGTCCTTCCAATTCCTAATAAACCTTTCTTCAATTTGTGTCATTGCAACACATTACCTACCAACCCCTCCTGAGGTCAGGTTTGCTGTTTTAACACAGAGAAGGAACTTGTCAGAGGCCAGTCTGATAGAAGAAGTTTTGGAAGGATTTTGAAAAGTGAAGTTTACAGGTCTGACTTCCTCTTCACCAAAATTTGGCACAAGCAAAGCCATTTTTGGCTCATGCATTATCAGGTGCATTGTTACTGTTCCTTTTATTACCATCACATCCAGCCTCAGACTTATAAAAATTTCACTCTTGTTCTCTGTAGACACAATGTTCTTGACCCCAAAGCTCTGGGAAATAAACCTTTAATGTACTATCAGTGTAAGTGTGGACATTGCCCAGTTTCCTTCATAAGAATGCTACTTTGTCACTAAGAAAGCTTGAAGCAGGATTTCACATCCCCTCCACTTGCCCTCTTCTCAGCCACTTGTGAGGCACGGGAGGTACCACAGGGACTGAGATGCCTGGGAGGGCACAGATCCATCCACAGCTCAGGTGTGGAGAGTGCACCAGACAAAAGCCAGGTTTGCAAAGCCTTCCAGATGCAGTGTACAGTGAAGCCAGAGAACTGGGTAGTTCTAAATCAGAGAACTGCTTCCTTTCTTGAGCAGGTTCCCTTTCTTTTTCTTTATTTCCTCAATAATACAGCTATTCTTGTGCTATATTCCTATATGGTTTTATAGGAGATGTAATACATATCCACTATGTCATCATCATCACTAATCTGAGGAGCTGAACAGTTTCTGCAAACCTGTGTGTTCCTACAGCATTCTGCCAGTGAAATTTCTTTTTAAAGACATAGAAATATTTTCAATTTATAGATAAGGATGCCAAGGCTCAAAGAAATAGGATAATTTGTGATTTGTGAAATGTCACACGTCAGTCCATGAAGTAAGTAGAAAGCAGAGGTGTCCTAAATACCAAACTCCATGACTTCTTCCAACCTTGGGTCATAGTTTCTTTCCTCATTTATCCACCTGGAGCCCTGAACACTCACACCAGGGAAGTGAACATCACAGCAGATCAGAGGATCTCTCTTTTTTTTCCCCAGGGTGTTGCAGAGCATATGAATGGGTAATTTCCTCACCTGCCAGAGGCACAATTCTATTTTATTCTAACACCTTTCTGCAGAGGACAACTTTACAATGCAGAGCATTCTGCAAAAACCTAGGGGTTAATTTAAATCATGAGAGTGGAAATTCAGAACAAGTAACAGGTTACCAGCTATTGGATTGCCTTGTGAACATCCTATTAACCATTTCAGTGCTGTGGAACAGATGAGAAAAGTGAGGCAACAGATGTTGCCTGTCTGGGCTGAAGATTGAAGGAATTCTCCTGCAAACTTAAGCAGAAGAGCAAGAGTAACTTGCACAGCAAGAAAAATGTAGAACTTTAGGTGAATGTACCCTTACAATAATCAGCACTGTACATCAGTAGTTTTATTTAAAATAGCAACACTACAGGTGTTCATGAGGGTGTTCCTTTATTATGTTACTTGCAATTATGTTTTGCTGTCAAAACAAAGAAAGCAATTAGGAATTTCCACATGAACAGGCAAGGTTTCTCTTTCCCTCACAAACAGCACAAGTAAACACCTAAACCTACATGCTTGGTTGGGATTAGGCACTGAAACCTCCCCCTGCCCTAGTGCTGCCAAGTTTTGTGCTGCTCCATGTATAGCACTTTTGTGCCAATTATTAAATGAACTGATTTGCAGCTATAAATAATCTGCATATTAACCAGGAACTTTAGTTTACAGGCAAAATAAGAAGAGATGTAAAAAAACACAAAGCAAACACAAAAAAGGAAGGAGCATATGCATAATAAAGAAAGTCTGAGCAGGTAGAGGAAGAAGGCAGCTGGAAGAAAAAGGAAAAAAGTGTCTTGGAAGGAAGCTGAAGTATAGCTGAAGGTCTCTTGCCATTATTGTTCCTCTCTTAAATGAAGTCCTTGGTGGCTGCACCTGATCCTTGTGCACTTGCAACTTTCAAGGTAGCAGCAAGAGGAGAAGCAAAGAGGAATCCATACAGCTCCTGGCACATCAAGCACCAGTGAGGTCCCCGGGGCAAGATGCAGTGATGCAAAATGGCCATCTCATGGTTTCTCTGCAACCGAGTTAAAATGCATGGGACAGAAAATTGATTATTGTGCTACTGATTTAAAAAAAGTAAAATTCTGAAAAGTTAAGTCTTCAAATTTAGGACCTGGGAGGTTGGAAAGCAAGCAGTAAGAGACCAGCTCCAGAGGAATAAACACCAAAATGTTGTGCTGCATCCATTTTCCAAATATTTTTTGGAAATTGCAGTTATCAAATAGAAAAACACAGCCAGGCTAGAATGGAGATTTTAACATATCTTTAGCAAGCTCCAGATAGGCCAGGTTTCCATTTAAAAATTGACTTAATAGTTAAAAAGTACTAAACTCCATGTATTTCTATTTATTACAATTAGCAGTGTTCAAAACTCTCAAATAATAAAGGTTTTACTTTGATGGCTATAATTTAGCTTGTCCTTTGTCATAAACAGGGTAAGCACTTGGAAATATTTAGAAAGAGTGGATCTTTTGTATAGTACAAGGCACAATAGTTGTATTTTTGAAGGCAGAGTGACATCTAAAGGGATTTTGAAATACTGAATCCAAACTGGCAGAGTCAAGGGCACATCAGATTTTTTGAAAACCGAGGAGTTTTCAGGTTTGCTGTGGTTGATTGTCCCAAGTAACCGTGAAAAGAGGATCAAATGCCAATTTTAATGACATGCCTCAGGGTGCCCTGAGGACAAGTGCCATTTTTATCTTAGATTCTGCAGGTCCTCAGTGAACAAAAGGGGGAAATCAGCTTTGAATGGATTCCTTGCACTGTTGTCAAAAGTAATCCAACAGCTCTAAATATCTATATCCTAAAATATTTTCTTACAGCAGTTTTTATTAACCTATAGCATTAAAAGTGAAGAATATTTAAATGGCATTTTTAGCTACCAATTCTCCAAGGAGATCTTGTGTTCCCCAACCAATACATATTACAAGAGTCTTTCACAACTGGAGTCTCTCCAATACACACACACACACAAAGAAAATTCAAAATACAGTGTGTAATGGTTAGATTTGGGACTAACTTGGGATTATCTGCATACATTCAAATACTTTTACTAGACGTTAGAAATATTACTTAAATTATATCATTTCCAACATGTTCCTGAATATAAAAGCCAATTTAGGGGAAAAAAACCCAAAAAAACTAAATCAAAAGCAAGTTTAATCAACAGTACAGCAGAAGCACAGAGCATGCATGTGGGAATGATGCTGGGTACCTTTACAATGGACCTTTATTTCATTCTCCTGTTAAGTATCTTACTTAACTCAAAGGAAAAAAAGTTTTGTATTAAAAACATATTTTCTCCTTGGGCTGAAATCACAGTTAGCTCTTCCAGGGACTTGGGGCAGTGGGTGAGGGAGCACTATCTTTAAATGTCTATTCCTTAGAAATATTTACTAGAGGAGAGAAAACCAGGTATTTCATCAGTTAAGTAGTGTTCATAGCAAACCTATTGTTAGAAAAAAACGTGAAAAAAAGCTCTGAAAGGTGTTCAAAAGAATATTTAGCTGTATACCATTTGTAGGACACTGATGTCTTCTGCCTGAAGATAATATTTTTTCATAAAACTGATTTTGGTTTTTGTTTTGCAGCTCTCTCCTACTAAATTTTACTAAATCTACAACATTTCCTTTTCAAGTCAGAGGTAGTTGGCACAGCTAATGTAAAACAAAAACTGGGACCTGAGGCACTCAGACAACAAATAATGACAGACCCTTTCAGCAAATCTTAATCAAGGAGATTAAAGCAACATGTAACTCTAGATGCATGCTAATAAAACAAGTGGTGAAAAATAATAAATGGAACAGAGAAAGATACCTATCTCTATGCTTCAATTAGGCTTTGTGAACACAATCTTTTTTCTTCTTTCCCCCAACACTTCAAAACATATTGTAACTGTCTTAATTTTTTTATGATTTTCAAAAGAAGAATTCCCATAATGAGAAATGTTTGAGTTTTTATTTAAAATATCAGTCTTTGATCCAGTACCTTTTTTGGTAGGCTATTTGAAATGTCCTGTGATTAGTGCTGACTTTGGGTCCTCTTCAGATTCTGACCACCTTCCCAGGGAGATCAAGGTTCTCATCCCATTGGCTACAATTCTGATAAGGATTCCAAGCCAGGCAGGCAGGGCTGCAAAGTCTTGAAGAAAGGACAGAACTAGAATTGCCTTTATTAGACCACGGATGAGTCTATGAGTATCCATGGCTGGAAAGAAATTCATTTGCACTGTATCTACAATGCAGTTTGAACTTTTCCTTTGTTTGGCAAAGCACATCAAGTCTGATTTAACAATTCTCTTTGTGGCTTTGCTTTTCTCTCTACAGCTTCATATATTTACAAAAGGACAGATGCATGAAGACTTCTGATAAAGTATCAGAAAAATAGCCACTACTACACAACCTCGTACACAATTGAGAATCTTTAACAGAAAGCAACATAAAAATATCTCTGCATAGCCAAGTCATGACAACGTTATCTGCTAGACTTTTGGAAGTCATGGTCATTGACTGCACTAAGGAAAAACACAAACCTCACTCTGCATTAAGAAAACACACATTTGAGTCTCAAAATAACAACGCAAAAGTAAAAGCTGGTATCCACAAAGCTGAATGCATCTCTGCCATAAACTGCCACAAAATTCACATTCTGTCAATACTGACATTACATTTTATTCCTGAAGAATTCCTAGTTAATAAAATCCACAAGCAAAAAAAAGGTAGTTTAGCAGCAGCAACCTGGAGTTTTGATAGAGAACAGAACTACACTGGGAGAGGCCCTCTCAAGACCAATAACAAGGGACAGCCCCTGTATGAACACCTCAACATGGAATACTAGGAGAGAGCAAGGAATCAAAAGTAAAGCAACATGGATTTCCCAGGCTCATTGACAAGAGGGGTTTTTTCCCTGACTGCCCAGTAAGTCATGCAGCCCCTTCTTGAGTCTACAAAAGGTAACCAGAACTTATGTGACAGAGAAAAAGAAATTTACCTCTGCAGGCAACACAAAATACAAACCTATACAGATTGGTAATACGTTTTAAAGACTAAAACTTGAATTGAGCAGATTTATTTTATTTCTATACTGGTTTTGCTTTTGTTGGTCTTTCTCTTGAAATTTAAAGGAATTAAGTTGCTATGGAGTAGATCAAGTGAGGTTCTGAATTTGACTTTTAGGAGGATGAAGGCAGGACAACACTTACCACTAATTCACTGAAAGTAGCAAATTTTGAAATATGAAAAATAAGTCACAAGATTATTTTTATTTCAAACATTCTTTAACCAGAGGTTTGTTCATTTTAAAGGGAAAACAAATAAATATATATATAAATCAATGCTTTCCTAAAGGGTAAGGAGGCAAAGTAAATAATAAATGCAGTTCACAGTAGAATGAGTCACAGATGCAAAATCTCAAACATTCAGCTATCTTTGCCACAGCTTATGCACATATCAGTTTCAGCAGAAGGAAGCTCAACTAACAAGATTGATCAGGCAACAAAAGAACACAGAAAATGAGACAATAGCAGAAATTAATTAAGTAAATGTATCTGAGTACATCTCTTGTGTGCATGAAAGCAGAAACAGACAAACTTCATTAGTTCATGAATGTCCAGTTGTCTCCTCTGAGCACTCATCCTGCTGCCACGAAGCCCCCCCCACTTTCTTAATTTTTCCATATATTCACATTATAAGTTATGTAGAGCCTAGAGGAGCTTTTCAGTTTCTCTCACTACATATCCATGAGCCAGGCTGTGCAGACATGTCAGGCTGCTACACAAAACAACAGCACTTCAGAAATACGTGGAGAAATGGGACAGAAATCGATGTTCTTTGCCCAGTTTCTGTGAGACCCCTGTTGTGCTCCTGGACCATGAAGAGTGAAGCAGCAGAGGCAGAGGGTACTTACACCTTCAGTCGATGCTCAGGGTATCAGTCAGCCTTAGTTTACCCAACACACTGCTACCCTGGCCCTTAGGAGGGTCAACCCTTTGCTCAGAGCCAGGAGCAGGCACAGACAGAGCCACAGACCTTCTTTCTAAATATCCAAATGTTCATCTCTCTTGTCTTGGTGCACAATCAAATAGAACACATCTATTACAAAGGACTGAGAGAAACCCCTATCAGAACATCATACCACAAAATGATTAAATGAAGGTCATCTTGGAAAGTCTCCAAACCAGAGGCATCACAGTAAAAGAAGAACATCTTTAACACTTGTAAGAAAGATGCCAAGTTTCCCCCAGCTTCTTTATGAAGCTCAGTTCAGTTAAGAAAACACATCCCACATCAAACACACACCAAAGAAAATTAAAATCAAGCTAGAGTCCTCCAGTGACACTACAACAATTCATTTTAAATTATTTGGTTCAGTGGACATATAAGAAAAATCAAAATTTCCCAGTGTCCCCTTTTTGGAATCATCTTAAATCTGAAGTACAAGGCAGATGCTTCTAACTACTCAATTAAATGAAAGAAGTAGTCAGTAAGACATGACCAGTCATTTACATAAGACATTCCTTCCAGTACTTCATGCTGCTCTCTTTATAGTGGGCTCAGTAACTTTGGTGTTTACAGATCAAGAGAAAAGTTAACCAAAGCAAGCTATTCAAAGATTCCTAATCCTAAAGCTTGTTTTAAGTTACATATGTATTTCAATTTACATGCTTACGCTTTGAAAACTGAGATCTCAAAACATTATTCTGACATTTTATCCCAACCCAAGAAAATTACATGAACACAGCTATTTAGGGACACATCAGCATAGGAAATGTACTGGAATGGACCTCTGAGATTATTCACTGAGGGTTAAACAGCCATATGTTTTATACAGCCATTATGGATTTGTGCATATTCCACCACTGGTACCTGATGGTAAGAAACCTTTCATTTTGGATTTAATTGCAAACCATTCATATCCATTTCTTGGTCTATGAACATTGCCCTTTGACTTCCATAACATTTTCCTTTGTGTTTGACACAAAATAGGCTCTCCACTGCCCTAAGCACTCTAGAACACTTCTCTCAACTGCCCTACACTGAATTTAGCATTATGGGAGAGGGATGATTAAGAATATGCAATGGTTTTAATACTTATATGCCCTTACTGGAAGTGCAGCTGTTGATGAATACTCTGGCACCATTTATTGTTTTCAGTTTCAGTGTTGTTATCCTACAATCATCCCTGCAACCTATTCACAGATCTATTTTTTTTTAACTTGTTCTGTTATTGCATATTTTGAAGCCCTTCAATATTAAAGTAAACAATCTGATTTCAGCTGAAGAGAATTTTATGTCAGAACACCAAAGTCTAGACCAAGGCTCCCTTTAGTCCATCTAAGGAAAGGCAGGAGTGGGGAGGGAAGGAGGTGAATCAGTGACAAGGTGAAGGCGGCTTTTAACTGGGGAAAAAAACAAAACAAAACAAAACAAAACAAAGGTAACACCCAAAACCAAACACACAGAAAACAACATTGTATAAAAAGCCTTGGTACTGTCTTAAAGAGGTCAGATAAGAAATCATTTAGAATATCAGAGACTTTCCAAGGCACAGGTTTCACTACATATAATAGAGCACCAGGCTAGCTGGGTTGCTTTGGCACTGCTTTGCTTTCACAAGCCAACTCTGATCTTAAAAGTCACAGTATCCATCAGCCCAAATTCTACATATTAACTAACTGGTGGTAAGTACAGACTTTCTATATTAATAAAGGTTATTTTTATTCATTACCCACATCTACTTGCATGCATTATGGCACTTTTTTGTTGTTGTTGTTCCTTCAGAAAAATATATCAATAGTAAAACTCCAAAGCTCTCCCCCCCACCCACCCTCCAATCTCTTTCACAGTACTAAGAATTGAGAAAATCTCTTTATGTAAAACATCTGGAGTATTCAGTCTCATAGAGAAAAGCAGAACACAGATAAAAGTTCATCTGACATACAAAAGAAGGATGGTCAAGACAAAGTGTGCTTTGTGAACAGCAAGCCTTGCTGGCCTTCTGAATGGAGCATGGTCCTTCCTGAGGTTAGGAGGCATCTCTTTTCACTGCGGGTGATCCAAGATTAATCTCAAGCAAAGAAGTAATGATTACAAATTACAGACCAATTTCTATCTTGCCTGCTGTGACAAAGATTACTGAAAAATTGGTTCACTCACCAATGATGAGCTCTCCAACATGGTACACGCTAAAATTATACAGAACTATCATCCAGATTTTTGGCCCCTGATGGAACTGAAATGGTCCTGGAAGCATGACCAGTAGTTTTTTTCTGCACACAGATCAACAGTAACATTTCTGGGCCTGTGGTCCTGAATTCACAAGCCTTAGGGAATATTTTTTTAGTGTAACTTTTTCCTGAATTTTTGACAGTGTACTGTAACAACAAAACTGGCTAGTGAATATGCTCAGATTGTGGGACTCGTCTTCAGCGGATGCTTCCCTTCATTTTTTCACAATGTTATGGAGAAAACAAAACAGAGAATGTTTTATTTCATGTTTAAATTCCTTTCATCTTGACCTCATAACAATTAGGTCTACTCATAGAACCCCAAAATTCAAACACATTTATTTCTGCAGAACTTACCACTGCATCAGAAGAGATGACTAGCATTGCAATACCCAAGGAGAAGACAGGTACTGAAGGGTGGAGAGATTGCTCTTATGGGATGTGGGATATGTGATAACTTTAACAAGAACAAAAAACCACACCTCCTGGGGAACAGCGGCCACTAAGTTGAAATAAGGTGCTGTCTCCTCAAATGCTTAGATCTGTATTCTAATTGATTTATAACTTGTTATCCTTAGAGCCTCAAAATGTGTTTTACACGCATGGAAAATGAAGAAGGGCACTATTCTTCCACAGTGGCATTTCATTCCATAGAATACAGGAAGCATACACTCTAGATTTGCTCTTTTCCAGCTCAGAGGCCTTTTGAATCACAAAAAAATAGGACCAAAATTGTCCCACAGAAAGAACAGAGGGACCTCTCAGGCCAGTTTGAGAGAAGGGAAGGCAGACCAAACACCCCAGAACAATCATAACTGATAACCTAAGTACTGGTTGGATCTGGAAACAAAACGAATGAGAGCAAGATGATGACACAAGAACTCAGGCAGGAGGGTACTGTGAACTGAATTGGACAGCTGGGGTGGAGATAGGGGAGCAGGCTGGGGGTTGATACATCTTTGCCAAAAAACACCTTCCAATTGCAAATGTAAAAGCATTTTAGAAGGAGCAGGGTAAATTGTTAGTCTCTGCAGTTAAAGTATAAGAAAACTGAAGAATGGAAAGGCAGATTACTCAATGTCACACAATGAGATGTAAAGAGGGCAAAAACAGACCCCAGGTCTCTTGATCTCAAAATCTCTCCATTTCATTTAATGAACTTGCCTCCCAGATGCAGAGAGATATTATAGTGCCTTAGGGCAAATCCAGATTTTCATAACTAAGCAGAATGTGAATCAAAATGGATAAGGAATTTTATTCTAAGTAAAACTCTTGCTTAAGATATAAAAATGCAGAGATGTGTTTTAAAATGTCAAACAGTTTCGAAGGAGATCTTTGCTCACCAAGAGTTTTCTTTCCTGTCTCACCCTTTGCAAACTCATAGCATTTACACTCAGAATTTTCCCACATAAGGTATTAAGTTGGGGGCTTGAGATTTTCTAAGCTTTACAGTGCTTGGGAAACTGGGAGCATGGGGAGGCTGGGAAGGAGGAATAAATAAAAGGACACTTCCAACATTTCTGGAACTAGAAAGTTCAAGAATGGCACTACACGATGAGTAGGCATGGCCCAGCCTGATAATGCATGGGAGAAAGCTGGAAAAAGTTTTAGGATAACTATTCCCAACCCATGTTTCATAGGCAGTCCGCTACTTGCAGAAGCCTTCAGTATTGTTAAGTCACAAGACAGCAAGGCAGTAGTGGGCACAAAGCAAAGCACGATGCTGCCCACAGCTCAGCACTTGTTCAGTACTGCCACCAGTGGACCTGCAAAGATTGGGAAAATGCTGCTCTAATTTCATTTAGCCCACTTAAAAGACTTGAAGAAAACAGAAATACAGCTTTATTTAATGTTCTAAACTGCTCAGTGTATGAGGTGATTGGACAGCCACGCCAGTATGTGTTGTGTCTGCACGTTCCATTTATGTGAGCTTATATCTTTTTAATGCAGAGTGGTTACACTTACAGCAGTTTGCAGCTTCCCCAGGAAACCATTGTGAATGGGACCTCTGCCCAATTGTTTTTATCCCAGTTAAGTAAATAAATTAAATATGCTAATTAGCACCCTATTAGCTCACAGCAGGGAGTAATCCAGGGCACTTTGATTGGAAATTACTCTGTCATCCAGGAAACTGCTCTGTAACAGAATGTAAACTGGCCCAATTTTCTCTTTTTACCAACTGTGGATGTCATCCAAATAACAGAGACGCCACTGAGCACGATCTATAGGACATGGAGATGTTACAGTGAAACCTCCTTTCAGTCTCTCATGAGTCTGGCCTACAGATATGCTGGTAAATCCCTGAACCAGAGATGCTGTCTGCATTTAAATTTCGAGGTCATTTTGTCAAAATCACTTTCAAGCATGTAGGTTTTTTCTGCCCTACAACTGGCATTTCAAACATAGCTCCAGAATACTTTCTAGACTTATCACAAATCCACATTAATAAAAACTCTTTTTTTTTAAATGCCAGAAATATTGAGGCTGGGACACATCAGCAGTACACCTGTATAGAACAGGAAAATGTAGAATAAAATAGATATAAATTCCCAACTCAAATATTTTCAAAGGGAAAAAACAAGGGGAAAAAAACTCACATTTTTACATAATTAATATAAATACATAGTTTAAAAATAAATACTTAGACATATTACCTCTTTCCTAACAAAGTACAACTGCCAGCCTAGTAAGTGCATATCTATACAGTCAGCCTGGCAACAAGATGATGCTGTAATAAATACAGGCACTGAGAGAAAAAGCTTAATAAAAAAGCAGCATGTTTTCCAATCTGGCCTTTCAGAAACACCCATTTTCAAAGAGCTTTGGGGCTTTTGGGGATTAAATGCTGACACATCTGTCAGGTTGCCACTGAGCATGTCAAAATTTCCATCATGGTTTGAGTTATGCAACGAAGCTTAGTTATGTTATAGAGATACTGGTAGCACACTTTGTTTTGTTATCAAATTTATATGAAAAGTTACAGGGATTACCTCTGGATTTTCTGACTGCCATTTAAACCAGAGAAGGACCTCAATTTTTAATCTGCTGAATAGAGAGACAGTTTGGAGTGAGTTCTCTATAAAACTTTTGATTCTTCCTTCTGAAAAGACCCATATTGAAACATAATTATATTGCACAGATTTAAGGCCCTAAAAAAAAATTAAAAAAAAAAAATTAAAAATGTAACAACTGATTACAAGCAATTTTGGTTTTATTTAAAGCAGTAGAATTTTCAACTTACATAAGATCTTGTTTTGTTTTGTATGAAATTACAGTCTTAATTCATTAATAAAATTGTGCTGCTCATGTTCACTGTAGTGCCACAGCTATTTAATCTTGATATCCATTTTCACCATAATCTCTGCATTTACATATGTGAGTACTAACCACTGGAACCAGGATTTTAAATATCAAAGGTTCTATTTTTAAGTTGGGAAATTCAAACTAAGAAAAGCAAAACAAGACAGCCATGTGATCTTGTATGTGGTAGCATTCCACAGTCCTCTAGTGTTTCAAATCTACACTAATTAATCTTTCAAAAGAGAATTTTTTTAACTGTAAAGGAAGAGAAACTCATACCATCAGCTGGCTTGAGTAATGTGGGTCTGCAGCCTCCAGCTTAGCAATGCCAGTTAAGTTACTCATGGATCAGTCCTTGTGCTCTCAGGAAGGATAATTTGTTCTGTATGTTCACAATCCCTGACACAACAGGACTCTCTGGTTCTCAGGAATCCTCTCTAATAGCTAAGAACATTGTATACAGGACTGTTCATACACATACCCAATGAGTTGATTTTATTTCTACCCTTCCTTCACAACTGAGTTGCAGGGTTGTTCACAGGAAACTAAATAGGAAATACGACTGATTTGCAGCATGATGTGAACAGATTGTTTATATACCTGTAGAAAATACATAACACATACATATCTCTACCTGCCTTTTAGAAATTACCCCCTTTTATGGTTATAATATATGCTTTCTCTCATGCAGAAGAGGGCCTTTTTTTTTTTTTTTTTCAATAAAGAAAACTCAGTCCACACGATGTAATATGTAAGACAGTGCTATTTAGACAAATGAAGCAGTTAACAAAATTGCAGCACTCTAACCCAACACTGCTCCCAAACAGACAGAGAAGTAGCCAGGGAGACAACCAAGACAGAGAACCTGCTGGTGGAAAGCCCTCCTGTATCATGGAAATACCCTCACCGCATCTGATAAAGCAGACCCAAGCCCATCTGGGCCTTCACTGCTGCCAAATGTTGACTGAGGAGCCTAAAGAAGCTACACACAGACACCAACATGAAATCATAGAGTAAGCATCAGAAAACATGAGAATGTTCCCAGAGAAGCCTGGATGGCTGAAACTATTGCTGGAGAGGAGACACCATGGTCCACTCAGCATTTATCTGCTCCAGTAACTGAGGATTGCATAGCTGAGTTATCTGCCCGCCACATACACTTATTTAACCTGTTTAAAAGTGATGTGGAGAGGTGAACGAGCTCTGAATGCTTTTACACATTTACAGTTGCTGGGAAAAACATTTCCTCAAAATCCATGTGTTCAATATATCCATCTCACTTTGAGTCTGGCCTTCTGAAAGGAAAATTCACAGCCTGGCATCAGGAATGAAGAAACGCAGAGAAAAATCCCTATTGACACATTAAATTAGACATGTTTGCAGGGCTGCCAGAGATAGCAATTACTCTGCTGCAGCTTCTGTGGACGGATTACAGCAGAAAACACTGACTACTACCAGGTAATTCTACCTGCTAATTATTTGGGAAGACTCAGGTACTAAACTGACCTGAGTGTTTTCAAGGATTCGGGGACCCATTAAAGGAAAGAACTTTAAAAAACTACACAGTGATGCTGACAGGAACTCTGGAGCTGTTGAAAATCCATCAAAATTTTTCTTGCAGTATAATGATTGGAGTTTCAGTCAGCCCCAATCCATGCAGGCATTTGCATTTACCAGCAGTTACAACAAAAAGAAATGCATTCATTTTTTGGCGATTTTTTTCTCCTTTAAAATAATGACTATAAAAAGCACCCACAGATCTGGTCCCGATGCATGCTGAGCACTTGAGACACAGCCAGTTTCAGCTGAGGGAGGGTTGGACGATCTTGAAATGCTTCCATTTTGAAACAGGGAGGTTGAACTCGCTCGGTGAAGTCGACATTCAAACGGGGAAGGAGGGAGAAAAACCCAAACAGGGGGGAACCTGCGCAGTTCCATAGTGCCACCTACAGACACCCTCCCCCCATCGCACCCTCCCTGCTCCTCACCGCAAGGCCGAGGGGCCGGTGGCTTCCAGAGGGAAACATCCACCACTTTCACCCAAAATTGCTCCTTCTCAAGAGAAAGTCGAAGTCTGGTGAGGAGGGCACTGATGGGGAGGGGGGGGAACTGCTCCAGCGAGGAGGCGGCGGATGCCAAACCATCAGGAGAGGCTCTGCCCGCCTCGCCTCCCTTCCCCCCTCAGCTGAAACCGAGGGGCAGGAGCTGATGCTGAGGCTCTGCTGCACGTCTGGGCTTCATCCAAGACATATGATCCCTCAGCAGAAAGCGACCAGTGCTCTCGAACAGGGAGCAAATGCAGGTGGCATTCTCCCCCAGTTAATTTCCTTGCCCTACACAGCACCGAAAGCTCTGGTCCATCTCTCTTGAGCCACCATCTCTCCTGAGTTGCTGCACAGAGAGCCTGCTCCAGTACTGCTCTCAAGTCTTGCTGTAGGGGATAAAATAGATTGTCAGAGTCAAATGGGACATTTGAGACAAAAAGGTGATGCCTTGGAATTTTTTTGGTGCCATGCTAGGACATAACCTGCAAAGCTCAGAATTGGGGACTCGAGTTGCAAACAACTTTTTATTGTGACAATAACCTGCCTGCAACCCTGCTGACAAAGAATGCTCTGGTCAGAAAATCCTCTTTTCTTTGGCAGCTATTTGCAAAAATGACGAGGCTGTTGGGTGTCCAAAAAGAAACCCAGACCAAGATGCAAAGATTTTTCCATCATGAAAGATCATGGCTCTGCATGCAGTCACCAAGACAGGAAAAGGATCAGAAAGAAAAAGGAAGCTTTCTATAGAGAAATCTGATTCTGCCACCACTTTCCCCAGCACACTCCCCCCGTGGGGGATTGGAGTCACCTATCAGACAATAAACTGGGCAGAGGTGTCACGGTCAGGAGCAGCATGTAACAAACATTATAGACTCACAGCTAACTTCTCATCTCTTTGCAGCATTTCTTTTAGTGGCTTCTACAGCACAAAGGAGAGTAGAAAAATCTGATAGAGCTCCAATACACAGGCAAAGCCCAGATAATCCAGGACCCACACAGTCCACATTACGCATCTGAAAATTCAAATCTCTACCACTGAGACAACCTGCCATTTGTCATTCTGTAAGAAATTGGGTATAATTAAATACTGCTAGAGATGCAAGGGAAGCTGTGTTATTTCCTGTGAGGGGAAAAAGGTGACTTAGAGGTTTTTAATATTATAGTTATTGCTTTTCAGAAACTCTCCTCAGGAAACGTTGGAAAATCCCTCCTCTCCAAATAGACAAGCCTAAAATTACAGATTCATTAAATCAGTGTGTGGGTAAGAAGCTCCTTCATATAGTATCAGTATGTTTGAAACAGAGAAAACACAAACTCCTTTCATCTGCTGAGGATGAGAAATCTATAACGAAAAAGGGAATATATAAACAAAGCATTCTGCTCTTTGGCACAGCTTTTGCTGTCAAAACTTCCTCCTGCTCAGGGTACCTTTTCCCTATCCTACCTGCATCTAAACTATCACTATCCCAACCTGTTATTTCAGTGTTGTGTTAAGCACTTAAGGGTTTACTTATTTAGTAAGCAGTGACACCACCAACCCTCCAGCTTGACATGGAAAACATCTGATCAAGGCTCTGCAAAAGAATTTCATCCACTAGGCAGCTGCCTAACATGAGAAAATATTCTTTGCAAAATTCGTGTCATCACACACTTCTGAACAAAAATATTCTCTTTATCATACCAAACAAAAAGTCTGCTGATCTTGTTTTGAGAACATAACATACATGTAATTATTAAGAACAGTGCAGCAGGGACATTAAATAAACAAGGCCCACAGACCAAACCAGTTGAAAATTACTAGATATATCCAGTTTAAGTCAATCTGGTTATCTGCTAGATAGTGCAACTAAACAAAATGAGCAGGGAAGTAAACACTTTCATAAAACCACTGCACTAATTTATCTATTTCATCAGACTAATCTAATTTATCTGAGGCCATAAACAACACAAAAAATGTGAGCTTCTCATGCGTTTCCTCAAATAATATGCTGCCATGTCTGTGACTGCCACAACTCTCGGCCATATTCCACCAGACTTTCACAAATATTACCATTACAAACTATTTTTTTCTCCTCCAGGCTTCACTTATTCTTCTGTAAAACAAGCAGCTACTATCAACATGCTAGTTCTCCAGCTAGAAAGGGAACCAGGTGTCCAAATCAGGGCTCAGTGGAAGCTGATAATTATGTACGTCTACAGATTCCCTGGTTTAGCAGATCCGTGCTGCCTCCCAAGCCAGCACATAATTCTTGATAATGAGGCACAGAGGTAGCAGCTGCCCTCTGGCTCTCTACTTCTGCAGAGGTGCAAACCTCTTTATGGCAGCTTTGTTAAAGCTGGATTTTAAGGGTTTCTTGCCTGTGACTATACCTTGCTTCAACACAGTGCTTAGATGTATAAGCTATTTTAAACAAGACAACAGTCCTCCTGTAAACAAAGGTCCAATGGGCTTCAAGTTAAATATGCACTTGGGGCCCCTCCTGTTGCTTTTTTTTTGTAGTTCTCTAGAAGATTACTGCAGTTGCAGTACACTGCACATGCAGCAAGCTGATCTCAGACTACAGAGATATGCTCAGAAAACTCAGAAGTATCATCTTGACACATCTGTGAATACAGGACAGGCAAACGGGTTTCCCTAAGTGTTACACCAAGTTCCAGCAGTAATTTTCCCTATGACTGTGAGAAAATAATTTTGTTTCTAGTCTCTGTTGCCAATATATAAAAAGGGACTAGTATTTGCATAACAACATTTCACCAGCTCATGGAATATTGCAAACATTAATGCCCACAAAGCACAACGAGGAGCCTGGTAAGACTTACTATTCCTACTCCAAGCCCACCCCCAGTGGCTCATTAGCTCATTAGTTGACTTTACAGTTATAAGTGCAATTTTCCACATGGGCCGCCTCCTAGGGAAAACAGATGGTGAGAAAGAGCATTCCTTCCCCTTACCACCATCCCTCCAAATCAGTAACTTCTCCATTTTGACAGGTATTTTCCCACCATTAAAATTTACCTTCATAAAAAGAAAAAAGTATTGATGTGGTTTGAACAAACAAATTGCGATACATGGGAGAAAATAGCATGTTGGGAAAAAAAGGGACATTTGTAGAAAATTGCATTTGTATCCTTGCTCCTTTTTTTTCCCCCCTTTCTTCCAGAAAGACTGCTAATGTTAGGGACATATTTGGTCAGCGGTTCCACTTGACTGCAAAGCAGTACTATACACCAGATGACATGTTATCATTTTTATATATGTAGTTGGTTTATATATGTTCTAAACTTTCCCAATTTTGTTCTCACAGACAGGCAAGAATGCAAAAGAATTGAAATGCATAGTCAGTTCCAACAGTACAATTCTGTCTCTTACACAGATCAAATAAAACCGTGTCATATATGGATACTTTACCGAATCCATGGAGAGCTTTCTCTGTTCCACATTGTGGTAGTGGTTCTAAAGCCAAGGAGGGAAAATAAAGCTTCATGGATCCTTTTCTCTCAATGCAATAATATTTATCTGTGAGGTAAAACCACATATGGATCATTGGATCCTATTTTCTCATGCCATAGGGATGTTGATTTAGATAAAGCCATGAAGACAAAGCTTCTTCCTACAGCACTGGCACAAAATATTCTTAAAAGACATTAAAAGTGGGGACCAACTATTTGTGAAAGGTAGAGACGTTTTCCCCAGTGTCACCCATGTTTCATAGCTATATCTGTTTGTGTTGTGATGGATTTAAAGGTATTCTTGAAAGACAAAGGATCAGGTATTTTGTTTGCAAAATCTATTCCATGGCTTTCAGTAAATACTGAAACCTCTGAATGGAAAAGGATGCAAAAGGAGCATCACTGACCTGACACTCCAGAAACTCTTTCCCCCCAGCTGCCCTGCACACATGCAGAAGCACACACACTGTAATGAACTGGCTAGCTCTTTAATAACAGCTGATTTATATAAACTACAACAGTTTCTACCGAGTTAAATGTATTTATAACACACTGCAACATATAAATATGCAGCAGGAGGGGACCCCATGCTTTGCAGGTCTTTTGATCATGCACTGTGTTTATTGTCACTCATTCTGAAATTAGAAGCCAAAGTAGAAGGGAGTTCAATCACAGTAACCCTACCTCATGGTGGTTTCAGAGAGCGCCCTCCAGCAAAATGCCTAATTAGCAGCATTTTCTGATGATTTGGGGCACCCAACTTTAGACAATCTGTGTCTGATTTCCAGAAATGCTGAACATTCAGAGCTCACATTGGATCAGCAGCAGCACAAGGTTGCTCAGCCTGGCAAGGCAGAGATGCTCCAGCAGAGCAGGTATTACAGGACACATCTGGGTGGTTACCTCAGTCTGCACGCACACGGAGCAGCAGCAGAAAATGTTACACATTGCCCAATTCCTTCAGCATAAAATTAAGGTTTTGGTTAACAGACAGGCAAAATGAAAAGGAAATTCCTGGTTTTTATTTGAACTGTTGTTTTTGAAGATTGTGACATCTGTTGGTATGCATTTGTTATAGAGTTGTTATTAGTCATTATTAGTCATTAACGACTAGTCATTAGTCATTTATTTTGCTGTGTACTTGATATATTTTCAGTTGTTCTTAATTTCTATTTATTTCCCTCAAATTCCTTACATACAGAATTGTTATTTTACAATCATAAGGTAATCATACCCAGGCAATACTTGAAAATATTCTTTAAGCAAGAATGAAACTGAAAAGATTTAAGTAAATGTAAAAAAAAAAAAAAAAAGCCTCAATAATGAAATAAAAGGCTATGGGAAGATCACCTATATGCCTCCAGCACTTCGCAGAAAAAAATATTCTTTCCTTTTTTTGTCAGGAAAAGAGCAAACAAGGTGTTAGGATGGCTATAAGAAGATCACAGAACAAAAATGGTCACATTTTCTTTACTCTGAGTACCACAGGACAGATACAATATTTATATAGCCAAGTTTCTATCCTTATACAAGTCAGGGAAGAAAGTGGTTGGTCTAGAGAGTTTCGCAACATTTTTCTGTCGAAGGGGTAATTTTTGTTTTTTGAATACTGAGTGAATGGTGATTTTGCTTTATGGCTGCCTTTGCAGCTGCTGGCTATGCAGCTGATGTGACTGTCATAGATAGGAAGACATTGCACTGATATATTTTAATAAAGGCAGCAAGAATCCTAGGGCTGACCCAAACAAAAATTATGTCATGTTTGCATAGATTTCAAATCACATTTGAATTAAAATGCTTGCAATTACTTAACTGCATTTTTACTTTTTGGCTACAGGGTGATGTAGGCACAGCCTTAAAATAGACCCAGTAGGGGGGAAGCAGACATCAAACCCTCTAATGGTGATCTCCAACTGAGAACTATTTGAACTGTTCCAGACATGTGCGTGTGGGAAAGTGAGACAAGCGTCCAAATTTAGACAACTGTTACTAAAGCTAGAGTTTATCTAGCAAGAGTTACTGCTTTAAAGGCAAACATTCCCAGTCCATGCAAGTAAGTGGACACTAAGGTACCAGAAGGGATTGTTCTGAATTCCTGTGAGCATAAACTACTCCAATTAAACATTTTGCACAGGGAAAATTTTAGTTCATTGAGACAAATTTCATCGCTGCAGCAAGTGACTGGAAGAGTGGTTGTATCCTCCACAAATAAACAATATCCTCTGTGCCCACTGCAATATGCTGTTACCAGGTAAACCCTTTTAATCTCCACAGAAGTGGTAACAAAGATAAACAGCATTGCCCTCTCCAGTAAGTAACAAAATAGGAAGGTAGCAGCTCCCAGTTATTAATTTCTTCCACTCAAGAATTATGAAGAGGAAATAAGACTGTAAATTGTACAGCCAGCCCAGGAAGCTCAGTTCAGAGGCCCATCAGGTTGCTGGTGGGGCCATGGTGTGACTTGTTAAGAATCTTTAGAGGATTCTTGAGGAGGAATTACAGGATGAGAGGGGCAACTTCTCCAGGCAATTCACAGCCCAGAGGCATCTGGCAGCTTCTCATTCCCCTATATTATAAACATTCTTCATAAACATGCCTACTCAATCATAAGGGGTTTTCTCATGAGTTGCCCCTAGAGGCTGTTCCTTGCTTAGAGAGCAAGAGTATGGAGAAGGTACCCATTCCACAGAGTTGCCACTGCCCACACATGAATTCAGTCACATAGATACTGAAATAGAGCAGTCAGGGTCATGTACAGAAGATAAGGATTTCCAGCCAGAAATATCCAGCAGACAAAAGCAAATGTGATCACTACAGAAACCTTAAGTAACGTGAGGGGTACCCTTCACATGTCTGTCCCTTCTTGCTAGCAGCAAAATACCCATATGAGTGAATCTTTCTTTCAATAAAATCAACCTCTGTTACTCTGCTCAAATGAGCAGTGTGGTGTTGCTCCATAATTTCAGAGGAGCAAAGTCAGTCCTAGGGCAGGATCAGGATCTTCAGGTTCAAAGTTGACAGAAATGCAGACAAACTCTGCTGCAACAGTGCTGGTCTGGGATAGTGCCAGCCCTTGCCTTGAGAACTGCTTCAACCCAAGGAATTAATGTGATACTTGATATCAGTATCACAGAGGTTAAAGAAGCAGGTCAACTTAATTGGGAGGCAGCAAAATATTCTACTATGTTGCTACTACAATTATTAAAATGAGAGCTTGGATTTCACATTAGCAACTATGATCTGAAGCAAAAAACAAAGGATGTACAGTATCATACTCCATACTGAACATTCAGGAACTGTGAAGAGAAGGGAAAATCCAGCCTTCATTGCTGGGGAAAGTTATAAAAAATTCAGAACTACTTAATAATTTACACAGTCGGACCACTGACCTTAAAAGTTGTGTTAAAAAATTAAGAACCTCAAAGAAAATTTATTAAAAAAATACAGGCTGTACTCAAAATACATTATTTGTTCCCCAAAATTATTACTCATGGCTGAATTTAATAGCAATTTACATATTAACCCAATTAGATGTACAAGTAAATGTGATCAGACCTGAGAACTTCAGAGCACAGAGAGGCAGCATCAAGCTGAGGCAGTGAGAGAGTGTGACAGCTACAGAAGCAGCCTGGCTGTGGCACCAACAACTCTGTGCTCAGCTGCTGGCCAGCATAATACTGAGGACATTTGCAGCCTGGCAAAATACTTATTGAGAAATTCATCTGAATTTAGATTTCATTATAAATGAGACAACAACACCCTTCTCCATCACACCTCATGTATTAAAAATTGTCTCGAAGCACAGGATTCTTCCGCTCCATCTTATTACCTCTAATCTATTCACCACACTTCAGCAATGATTTTAGAGACATGGTTTATGATCTGAAGCCTGGTACAAACAAGGATGTGTTTGCTAACAGTGACTAACATGGCTTTCAGGGCAATAAGCGTTAACATGCTACCTGAACAAAATTCAAGACACAATTAAAAGTGAAGAGGATATTCTTGACATCTCATTAAAACTGTTTTACAGATTTATTCATACAGAATATTGGTACTTTGGTCGGTTGGCCAGTGAGTAATTCATAAATCTGCAAAGCACTTCATTCACTGCAAAGAAATAAGTTGAGGTCTGTTATTTTTCTGTAAACACTGTGCAGATAGCAAGCCCTGTAACTTTTTGGGTTTCAGGAAAAAAGAAAAAAAAAAAAAAAGAACATAAAAGAAAAAGAAAGCTGTGTTAACCTGCATGCATGATGGGAAGTGTATCTTTGATTGTCAAGTGCTGAAAATATCTTGCTCATTTTGCCTTGACTCAGGAAGTGCTCTTTGATCTCAAAATTGCTGATGCTAAAAAAAGAGCATTGTCTTTAAAAGAGCAAAGCAGACAGTACTATAAAATAATGAGCTGGGAAAATTCTTAAGCCTTTTACATAATATAACCTCTCACTGTACTGAGGAAGATTCCCTCAAGGCCCAGCATAGCTCTTTACTTTTATTTTGGCTTAAACAGGCAAACACCATAGTATCAATTAAAGAGGCTACTTATTTACTAAGCATTCAAAGTCTACAGCAGTTAAGAGGATTAATTGTCTTCATGTGTATAAAATTTAAACATAAGAGATTAAAGACAAACCAACCTGGTCACACACAACTAACTTCAATTAACCTATCTGCACTCCTTAAGCAGTTTTGTTAATAAGCACAGACCACTGGTCCCAATTCAAATCCTGATCCTGCAACAAGTTTTCTCCATATGAACTGTGAAAGAGGGAAGGCTGTCAAAACAAAACTTCAGAAGGGAAAAAAAAATTAGAATTCCTGGAATGAAGCAGCAACTGCAATAGTGTGTGGAGATATCTATAGCCACCTTTAGAAACTACAAGCATTTAAGCATCCAAACACTGGAAGCAATTTTACTTTAACCCGAAATTTGAAAATCACTCTGCTAATGATAGGACAGGAAACTATCCAATGTTACAAACTATGGCTGCCCCATTCATTTCTAGTGATTTACGTCTATCACATTAAACATTCCAAAATGGGGACTTGAACCATTTTATCCTTACATAATTAAATTAATGCCAGTCTTGAGCTTCAGCTCTGCCATGTTCTTCCTGACCTTCCCTGCATAGGAGACTTCAGCAGTATTCAGGCTTGTATAGTACATACTTGCCAGTATTGGATCTCAGTATGAAAATAAAGTCCATCTCTTCTTAGAGATAGCTTTTTCACAACAAAATGCTAATTTTAAATCTTCCTGTGCTGTACTACTTGCAACCATTGCTATGGTAAAGTGCTGGGAGAGTGGGGGAGGGAAGCAAGGCACTTCAAGTGTTGTAACCAAGGAGTTTGCTTATTTACCCAGACTGTAGAGGATTTGGCCATAACAAATGCAAGAAATTTCATTAAGGATAAGAACAACACTTTCTTCCTGTAAAAGTAATTGGACACTGGAACACATTGCTCAGAAAAACTGCAGTATCTCCATCGCTGGAAATGTTCAAAACGCAGCTGGACGGAGCTTCCAAGAACCCACCCTGGCTGCCCCTGCTCTGAGCAGGAAAGTTGCACCGGGGAACTCCAGAGGTCCCTGCCTACCCCACCTTCTCTGATTCTGTGACAACAGTTAAAAACAGTGACACCCCCTGCTTCTGGTCTCCGTGAACATGCTTTGGTCACCAGAGTAACAACAGCACCACAAAACCTCTGTAACTCACCACGGTGTGGATGTTGGCATAGTACCCAGTTTCTGATACTCCTGATCCCTTCTGATTTCAAATCACAGCACATCTTCAAACAACCTCCCAAAAATACCACTATGCAAGTCCCACATTCAACACAAGATGTGATAGGGGTTTTATTAAAAAAAAAAAAAAAAAAAAAAAAAAAAAAAAAAAAAAAAAACCAAATAGAAGCAGATACCATTGACAGCCATCATCCCAATAAACAGCAGGGTAATTACATGAAAATTAGGTAAAAAAGTCACATAGCAAAATTAAATCTAGTATCTCTAGTTTTCCTGATTAATAGTTCACTAGAAGGGTTCTTGAGATAATACTAATTTTAACCAGTGGGTTCATTTGCAAAAGTATCTATTCAGAAATATTTTTCCTGCTCTTAGTCCTGCTAGCCCTGTGCAGGTACTCACCTCAGCCAGCTGCACAGGACTGTACATTTTACTCCTCCTTCTGAGCTGCCAGCAGAATTACTGACTAATATCACTAATTTCCAACCCATTACACCTGCACAAACCCACAGGCTCTTCCTACATGCAAGCAATCTCAGAATTTGGCCTAGTGAATCTTTACTGCTGGTGATGGCACACAAAAAAACAACACACAGAAATTGTGTAGAATTGCCAGTTCAGAAGGGTACACCTGGCTCTTGCACCTCCTCTCCCCTGGAGCCAGGCTTTTCCTTCTGCACACCCTTCCTACCAGCAGGTCATCTAACTCTAGGTACCTGGAGAAACTCACATCTCTAGATTAGAAGCACTGTTTGGTTGGGTTTTTTTAATTAAGTTAAATTAAAATAGGTCTTTTGAATAGCTATTGATAGGAGCAGGTTCATATCTCTCTTCTAGGTAGCTGTTCCAATGTCTGGTCTCAAGTGTCCCTTTTTGGGCATAGGAACAATTAGTTCATTTGTAAAAAACAGTTTAAATGGAAGAAACTGTATGTAAGCTCTCCTGCAACATTTTATAGCCAGGCAGCTGACTGCATGATTTCTGGGCATCTAAATTTTGGATGTAGAAAGATAACAGTGAATCTAATTGAGGACAGATGGGCCATGGCACACTGCAGCAGTTTCCCAGTGATTGCAACCTTTCTGCTAATAAATAAATGCAGTAAACCTGTGAAGGTTCTTCAAAATAAAAGGGGTTATATATCCAATGGAATATAGGCATAAGACAGAGGAGCAGTCTAGGGAAATCTTCCTTTAATTTCCCTAAATGTTGAGGTACAAAGTGTTGGGTTTTTTCCCCATTTTCAGGGGAACAGGATGATACATGGTCTGAAGGCACTGTGCCTGCATGTCCCCATGTCATTCAGCTTTATCTACTCTAGAAATCCTTGGTTGAAGTTGCTTTTTTAAAGGTCTCCTCAGCAACCAAAGCAACAAAACACAACCCTTAGATTTATTATAAAATATTGCGTGTGGTAACATCTGGAAATGCTGATTCTAGAATCAGGAAACTGGTTTATTGTTTGTGTTGTTTTCAAATGCAGAGCTTCAACAATGTAACAAACAGCTCACACAAATATAAACAGTACCAAGTTACAGCCACTCTCTTTTTCTTTATTTGCAAACTCTCCTGAAGAGAGAAAAAACTCAGGATCCAGAACTTAAAAAAAAAATTTTTGACAAGTCAAGTCTTGATTTTTTTTGTCACAACTTTAAACTCAGTCAGGGAGGTAAGGCCTTATGTGTTACCTAAGCTACATCAAAATGTACTTCAGAATTAAAAGGGATATAAGTAATTGTCATGTAAAAATTACACAGGCAAAAATACACTTACTGAGTTATAACACCTTTCCCAAACAACTATGTGTTTAGACAGAAACAATATGACAGTAGAAGTTGAACAGTGATGTTTCACAGTGTCACAGTCACATTTTGAGAAATGCAGCCAGCTGTGACTACTGGGCATTCACCAAGCAAAACCAGCTGGGTTTGAGTAAAGATCCTAATAGGAACAGTTGATTGACCCAAAACTAAGTTATGTGGTGATTTGTCAGTTTAATGCCCCTCTGCAGCAAAGCCATTTCACACTTGGCTGAAATGCCTGCATGGTCCCTACCAGAACAAGGTATCTGGACACCTTCTAATCCTCACCATGCAACACTGATGTGACCAGGGCTGTTGCTACTGTATTTACAAGTGGAGAGTAGAGGTGCAGAGAAATGAAGGGCTTGATCCACAAGAGCATCCTTCGTGGAGAATGCTGGGACGCACAACTCCCACCCAATGGGAGTCCTGGGTGCTCCCTGCAACACTGGCACCAGTGGGAAGGTCCCAGCAGCTACAGGTGAGAGGCAGGGGAAAGGGGCCAGGATGTGTGCCCAAGGGAAATGATCTGGTCCAGAGACACCTATCAAAAACACAGAGCTAGGCTCCATTTCTTCACCTGCAAAAGCTCACTGCTGCTTCATATATCTTAAAAAAAAAAAATAAAAAATAAAAATAAAAATAAAAAGACTGCTAAACCAAAACCAGCCTCACAGCCTTGGGTAAGCATTCAAACCATCACAGTGAGGCACAAATCAAAACCTCACTCCACCAAACTATTGCTAAGTATGAGATGTTTCTTTCCTGTTGAAAGTCCTCTGCTTGATATAAGTAATGTTCATAATGAGATAAAATACTTAACCCTCAGCTCAGTACCTAACATATTATCCTAAGATGCCAGAGACCCAAATTTAAATTCATACTCAAAGTAAAAAAAAAAAAAACAAAAACACCAAAAAACCAAAAAAACCAAACACAACAGAATTTTCCTCACTCTGGGGGGCAAGTGTTCCGATCAGAACACCTCAGCTTGCCATAGCTTCTTTGCTCTTGTTTTCAGCTGCCTTGTGCATGAGCAGCATTCAGCTGCTGTCAGCTGGGGAAGTGTCTCTGCGATTCAGCTTTTGTCTATCACCTCGCAGAGCTCTGGCTTCAAGTGAAGGCTTCAAACAAATGGCTGGCTATGAGGTGTTCCTCACTGGTGGAGGTAGCAAGGGTTGGATGATTTTAAAAATGTCATTGGTACTTGAAAGGCAAATCTAGTGCCTAAGGGTTTACATGGCTGTTCAAGTACATTTGAGGATCTAAGCCCAAGTTATCATTTTAAAAAGTCATGAAGAAAGAGTCGGAGCCTTCAAAAACCAAAGCACTTTAATCACAGCCTCTTATTTTTCTTTAGTATATTGTACATGGGAGCAGAGGGTGTATCTGTAATTTTAGAAATACAGCACAACTGAGCAGACCCCTCACCCTGTTACATACTGCAGGGCTGAAGCCTACGGTGTTCCTTAAACTGGTTAAGCTTATCTGGTAGAGGGTTCCCAGCAATGAAAAAAAACAAAAGTATTAGGCTTAAGGGCACATCAACTAAATTAATCTGACCAAAATAGCTGAGGAAGAACATACAATAGAGGTTTTGTAACAGCCCTCCGTGCAGGCACTCTGCTCCCCAGTAACAGCTATTTTGTTTCAGAGCAATTCAGACAGTAACAAAAGGACAGGCACACAGAATAAACCACTAATTCTGGAATGGAATGGCTCCATGAAAAGATAAACCCTTCCTTCTGAAAACCCTTATTATTTGACAGTAAAATTAACATCAAGGAAACCAACTGAGGTTTCACTTGCTTTAGCCAGCCTGAAAAGCAAAGAGTAACTTCTTCCGTGTTCTGCCTTCTTTTAGAGGCCTGAACAGTCACAGTCAGCTAGGAGCCCCCAGAGTTGCCTGAACTGCAACATTTACACCATAATGCTGATTTCATTCCCAGGCTCTGTTGGGATGTGGGTCTGAAATCTATTACCCAATCTGAATCTATTACCCAATCAGTATTAGAGGAATACACACGCTATGGGACAATATAGTATTAAGTTAGAATGTTAATTTGAGACATCAAGCTACCCTCAACATACACAAAGTAATAAATTAAGAAGAAAAAAGAAAAAAAAAAAAAGAAAAGAAAAGAAAAAAAGGATAGAGAGGTGGTAATTTGAAAGTAATCAATTCTCCACAAGAAAAAGAGAGGAAGTAGAGAGGAAGCCTGACCCCATAAGAAGAGGCCATCCTTAGGCAGCACTGTAATCTATACAAAAGTTCTCATCCATAATGCCACTTAAAGAACAAGGACCTTTTTTTTAACCTTGTCTTTCACATGTGCTATACTGGCAGAACTACTTTAACCTCCAAGTCTTTGTTTCTAATCTACATTTCTTGTCTGTCCTCTCATTTTTATCTTACATTTTATGTGTATAGAGCTGGTATATAAAGAACCTTAGCCTGACCAGAACTAAAAATCATTGAAAAAGAGATCACTGCATTGTGGGATTAGTCTGTTGAAAATTCTTTTTTTAAAAAAAAAAAAATTGCAAAAAATGTAGAAACTGGCCATGTGTAAACTCAAGGTTAGCTGCTGCATGAAAGAGGCAGACGGGTTTGTGTCATCAAAGAAGAGATTATTAGTTTCTCATTCCCAGAGTATCATTTCACAAATCATTGATAACATCACCAGGTGATATATCAAGTCAGTTCACATTTCAAAGAAAAAACCCCAAATAATTGCCTTACTAAAAATTATGAGCATAAAATCTAGAAATCAATGTGTTGTTTTATCAAAACAAGCAACATTTTCCAAAGATGTTTTAGGTGTTCTTATGCTTTTTAAAGCACTATTTTTCATCTACACATGTAACACCACATTGCACTCTTGCAAAAGTAAAAAATCCCAAATAAGTCAGCTTCTCTTTCTCAACCTTTCCTTCCTATCAGTTTGGATGCAATTTCAGATCCAAGTCCCATGTAAGAGTACACGATACGACTTTGTGAATTATGCAGAACACAAATTTATGGCAAATGATGCAGCAGTCACACGCCCTGGGATGTCGATTACCCACACCTCAGTTACCTTGCTAGCTGAAATAAGGTTGTGTGCTGCTATATCCAACTATCAGGGGAACTTATTTAACATGATTAACTGAAACCTTGATCCTCCAAATTCGTGTTCCCTCTGACATTTGGATTATTAAAGCTATAACTGCTCTGAAAAAGAAAAGGCTAAAATGAGCTAAGAGGAAAAGACTATTATAATGACTTTGTTATTTTAAAAAGAACACCAGGTGCTTATCCAGGCAAGTAGAAGACAGAGTCCTGCTCTTTGAATGGCCTGTGGTGTACTCAGCCCCAATGCTCAAAGGCACAGAAAGTCCTGAGACGAAGGAGTACCAGAGTTACAGTAATGTGATTACACGGTTGCATAGTTAAGGAATGTGAAAATCTTGATGGTTCAGTTGCAAGTCTGCTGGTCATTTTGGGTATGTAATTATTATTGATTTACTTCTTCATAGAATCTCAGAGAAAGCATGGAAAAAAGATTTGAATGAGAAGATCCAGATATAAATGCAGATTTTAAGTGGTGTTTTCACTTGGCATTAATTATTTTAATGGTATTTTAAAATCTGTTTTCTAAGATACCATTTTTTTTCCTCTTGACTTCCAGTTACCATGTACCCTGCTTTAGCACAATAAAGCGATTGAGTGTGGAATGGACACTGAAGGCAAAGCCTCCATAAAAGAGCAGCATGCTTTTCAATCTGGCCTTTTAAAACATCCACTATCAGAGGGCTTTGGAGGTTTAAGGGATTAGATACCATGACACATCTGTCAGATTATTATGTAAGAAAACTCTCCTGCTGTTTTCTGTGGGTAGAAAGTCTGCTACGGAATATGTAAAAATAGTTTTTAAAACAAAACCACACAAAATAGGCAGTATTTCAGTTTCTTCAAAGTGTGTTTTCCTGGGGAAAAAAACAAACCCAAAAACAAAAAAATTCTTTTTCTTGGCCTAAAAACAAGTTATATTTAGTGTTCAGACTGCAGGCTTGTATCTGAATATGGATTAGCAGAATACACATGCTTTTGCTGTTCACAACAGAGATTATGCAAAAATACTAGGATTTGTAGGTTGGTCTAACTTAGCTGTAATTCACAGAGCCAGGAATCACCAGCAGCATGCAGAGAATAGCAGTGAAATATGAAATGATAATTCATTACATTTTAGCTATATGCTTTAAAGAGTTTAAATGACTGCCAATCTTAGGAGGTTTTTCCATGTAAAAAGCCAAAATAATTTCATTAAAAATACTTAATATCATCCTACTGTTTTGATTCAGTGACACAGTTACATCTTGTCAATGGTGTGGCAGCAGTGTCCTGCTGCTGAGGGCACTGCAGAGCAAGAACCCATCCCCAAATTCACATCATAAATGGCTGGAAAGCTGCAGCTTTATTAAAATTATTATGAGAAGCAGAAGTCTGAAGCCATCATCCACCAGCAGTTGGATACTACAGATTTAAACAATTATTGTAAGTTCTGTATTGGTCAATTCTGATCTTCAAGTTCTGCAATTCTCATCCCCCTGCTGTGCTCTTCTAGACATCTCACCCTTACAGCAGGGGACCAGATGATGCAGGGCTGTTTAGGTGGTAAGAGCTTCAGTACTATGAGCTACACAAACAAATCACAGAAGCAAACACAGCAAGAGTTGAATTGAAAGTTTCTCCCATTCCAATAATTTCTCTCTCCTAGCAGCTGAAATCTGCCAGAAATTCCATTACCAACTGCACAAAACATTTTAGGCTCTGCTTTTGCATAGACAGATGAGCAGAACACAGTTGTCAATAGATGGAAATGAGAAAGAGGCAGACTAAAAATCAGCAAAGATCTGAAACACAACTATAGCTTTGGATCACTAATAAATATGGCCAAAATATGGGGGAACAGATGGCAGATTTTTTTTTTAAATAAACATTTGTGTTCATGTGTATATATAAGAGCTCTCCCAAACCTGACCTTGCCAGGAGAGCACAGTATGACCATCAAAAGTACTCCCTGCTGTTTTTTTCATTCTGACAGTGTCAAAATTTGAAGCAACAGGGCTTTGGTCTCAAGCACTATCCTGTTACTCTCAAAAAGGTGCAGGCTAAAGCAAGAAACTTCTGTATGGCAGCAGCAAATATAAAGATTGTTCCTGAGCACATGAAGCTCTCAGTGTAGACACAACCATTTGTTTGCCACTTTAGAAACACCACCCCACCTACGCAGCAGTACTCAGCGCTTAAAGTTTCCCCTGCTTTCAGTGGGTGGGAGCCCAAGGGCAGCATCCTCTTAGCCACACATAACAACTTCACCACCCCAGAGCTCTGGGCCTAGGACTGGCAGTTTCCCTGTTAGCGTTCCTGCAAAGCTGAGCATCACGAGTGGAAGTTTCCTGCCAATAAAAGAACAAAGCACGAGCAGTCGTGAAATTACAGACCTTGTGCTAAATAAGAACAGTTCAATAACAACACTGCAGATTATATTGACCAATACATAATTTGTTAGTAAAGGATAAGCACCTTTTGTTCCCAGGAACTGTACAACCTAATTTGTAACCCTAATTTGTCTCTTTGTGAACCACTGGCATTCACATCAAGTCTGTTTAATTCACATTGATAAGTTTACACAATAGTTAAGCCATTCCTGATTGATTGTGTACAAACACAAACTACAATAGTGAGTCAGAGGAACAGTCAGCTCAACAATTCAACCTTTTTCACAAGTGAAAACTAGGAAATGGAGCTAGGAAGTAGATTCAGACATTCACGAGAGTGTCTCATTTAGATGCCTCTTGTGCAAATGCTCCTCCCTCAGCTGGGTTCCCTGGCCTGGCTTTATAACCCCCTGATCAATTTTGTTACTTCAGAAAGAGGAAATACTCTTGCTCCATGTTGGGAGTAAGCATTAGGAAAGCAAGTTCAGCATATATAATACTAGGTGATCCATCAAGGACTCCAGCAGCCTTTCTGAATTCTGCTTTTTAAATTATGCAAAACACCTCTCTTTAGGTCAGAATCAGTGTATCCCCACTCTGCACAAAACTAGCCAAGATTGTTTTCTGAGAGCCCATACTTTTAAAACAGGAGTTCATGAAATGCTCTATTTCAGTCTCAATTGTGAAGTATCCATAGTCCTAAATCTTGAATGTTTCAGCTGCCTCAGAATTATTAGCCTATGGTTCTTTCAAATGCTTTTCAGTCTGAAAATATATAAGAATGAAGGATGATTGTCTAGTACTCAGAAAAGCATTTTTATTGAACAATCTATTCTTCCAGAATTCTGGAGTTAAGTATTTTGAGCAAAATTCATGTGTGCACATATGCACGTAGGTCTGTAAATATATACACATTTTGTCTTATTTTCATGCAGTTCCTATACTTAAGGATTGCTGCCAAAGTCCCTATATTCAGACTTTGGGCAGCTTATGCAGGCATCTCTTCTACTGGGAGTGAAAAACAGTTTCAATCCAATGCTTGTGTGCAGCTGGCAAAAAGATGAGAGAGTGGCTCTTCAGGGGCAGAGTCTGCCTGGCACACACAGGGTCACTCTCTGTGCATGGAGGTCTCAGATGAAGAACTCCTTATTCCAACAGACACACCACAACAAACAAACACAGGCTCAAAGCCTCAGGCACAGCCAAATCTTGCAGTATCTTTGCTTAGCTCTCCAGAGCCCAATATACTCTCACTCCCACACTGAGCATCTATCAGAGCTACCCCTTTGTTCTTTGCAGGGAACTTTCACAGAATACTGAACTCTGAAATTAACCAATTTTTTCTCTTATTACATAGAAGTAAAGAGGGCCACATACATTCAAACATCCTGGCTATATAAGAACATAATTTTCTTTCCAGTGATGCACATACCAGGCACTTCAAGCTCCAGCAAGCCTTTCATGTCAGGTTTCTAACTATTAGAACCATACTATCATTTGCATTCCCTCTGGCCACGTTTAGATTCAAACTCACCTCTCCTGTACATACATCTCGTGTTTCATTTGTATTACTATGCACCATCTACATTCCTAATGAACACAATGGGATGCTGGTTTTGCCACAGCAATTCTTCATCATCTCCTTTTTTCCTGTTTTCCTGCTCCCTGCCCCCCTCCACGCTTCCGTGGGCCTGAGGATGTCATTCAGCTGACGCTTTCTTGGACCCCATGTGCAAACCCTAGTAAAGCCCATCTGGACTACACAATCTTTTTGAGAGTCTTTGCAGTGTTTGGGACTCACCTGAGGGCATCTGTGCTGTTGAGCCATGCACAGCCACTGACACAAGCTGCACACTGGAACTCCAGCATCACCACTGCTGATGAGCTCCCAGTCACAGGGTGTCCTCCCAAAAATGAGTCCACTGCAAGCAGTCAGCATTACTGTGATGAAGAAGTATCTATTGCTGGGACACTGGAAGCAACTGGAAGGTTTACAGCACTACTACACAGGGAATAAAACCAGGACAAAGGAGTAAAACCATTTGTTCTCTCCTGTGAATAAGAGGGAGCAAAAGCTGCCCTTTTCAGCCTGGCACACATCAGATTTTGCTGCTCATCCACTCCTTCCCCTTGCCCACTGCAGTGCAGAGCTACCCCTTCTCTCAGCCTATGTAGATCCCAGGACAAGGTCTAGCACTGCTCCAAAGGAGGGCACAACACCATGCCCCAACATCTTTATGCCACCCAGGGACCATAAGGTAGAGCAACATACAATGTAAACAACCAGCTTGCTAAAAACCAATCCCAAATTCCAGTAACAAGAAATGAGACAGGTCCCTTGCTCTTTTATTTGGAGGATCACTTATCTCAAGTTTCACTTTAAAAACAAAAAAACCAGAACAAAACACAGTTACTGACTTTAAGATGGACATAGTATTTTGGGAGAGAGACTTCATGGAACTTCCACATGCCTACCTAATTAAGTAACTTGACATATCTGACTGCAGTTTTTAGCTTTGGGGCTAAAAGGATTAATCAGCAGAATGAAACTGAATGTAAAATAAAGCAGTCACTAGGAGGGTTTAACACTAAAAAAAAAAAAAAAAGTACATTTCTAGTCTTACAAGATTTCTTTTCAAGTCAATCAAAAATATAGCTGATAGAAACTAAAAATGTTAAGTAAATTTAAAGTCATTTTGATTACTTTAGCCAAACTGAATTCATGAATGCAAAGGATTGTCGAAAAAAGTTTCTAACAGGAAAAAAGGCAGCAATATTTCATCAAGTGTATAAACTTATCCCAAATGCAGTTAGAATGAATGAGGAAAGATATTGTACATAAACATCTGAAAGACAAAAATTTGATCCATAAAAAATACATCATCAATAGCCATAAGACTAACTAATAATTGCACCACATCCATCACATTCAGAGGCAGGGAAAATATAAACTCTAAAACAAGGACAATATGTTGCTGGTTACAGTGTAAAATGGCCACTTGCCTAAGGCACATACAGTGTGCCTATGTTGCTCTCTTTTGGTCAATGTGCAGTACTGACACAACTTTCTCTGTGCAACCATTTCAGCCCTCAAAAAATATTTATTCAACTCTAATTCCAAAACTGATCTTACAAATAACCCTTAGCTTCTGATTTTAAATACTTTAAAAAACTAATTATTTTTTTCAACATCATTTCAGCTGAGAATTGGCTGGTGATGCAAAAATTAGTTGTTTCATCAGGCTTAAATCTCATATGCCACAGACTACTTTTACCAAAGTGAAGAATATTATATATGCATGCACAAAAATATGTATGTTGAAAGGGAAGAATAATTTTTAAAAAAAAAGGATTATGATAAGTTGGTTTGGTTGTTTCATATGGCAATGGCAGCCATACTAAATTTACTGCTCTTGAGGTTAAGGCAGAAACAGCAAACTGTAAAGCATTCACTGAAAATTTCAGTGTAAATACAGTTGTGTGTATAGTGGCAGAATAAAAAGGATGGGACAGTTAAAACAAACTTCGTGTTCCAGCTCACTGAGAGAACCCCATCACTGTTCATACAGAAGAAACCTTGCATGACACCCTAACACAGCCCTTCCCACTGCATCTCACCCTCAGTGGACTTTCCTACCCTCACAAACCACCTGGTTTAAATTCTCTCTTACCTGACACCTTCTCTCCAGTGACATTTCTATATCCTTGGTTTCCTCAGCTGTTGTCCCATTTTGTCTCCTCTGTGTTACTGTTTGCCTGTACATCTGTTATGCTATAAAAATGTTTAATAATAATCCCTGTCCTTTCCACCTGGGCTGCACAGAACTGCAGTAATAATGTTTATAACCAATTCCATGTGGTAGTTATACAGGGCCAAGTAACCTTCAGGCAATTTCTCATTTGGGGCAAGTAATCTAAATTAGAGATTAATCCTTAGGGTAAACATGGGTTTACAAGTACTATAAAAGAGGGCAAATACTTTTTCCCCATTATTTTTGTGAATTAGTCTAATCAACAAAGTATAACCTTCTTAAAATAAGCACCTAAAATAAAGCATTCAAACCTATACATGCGAAAAGGGTATGAGAATTATTCCCTATTAACACAGGAGAGTGCTATCACTCCTCTTGGATTTCAGTGGCACAAAATGCAATGCTTAACAACTTAAAATCCTCTCTTTTTTACTGAAATGTGTTTGTATGGTTTTGGCATATAATTTTAGCCAACACAGTTTGAAAGCTGTGTCCTTTCTGTGAAAAACAAGCAAAGAAAAACAGTTTGCGTAATCATACAAGATAGTAGCTACTGAAAAACTGATATTTAGAAAAATCCTACAGTTTACTATCTTTCAAAAAGCTGTTTATGCAGCATGATCCAGAGGTACCCACCTAATCCCTAAATCAATGGGAATCACACCAGGAGATGACAGAGTTAACTCAGGTGAGAGTTTCTAAGCAACTTTAAGACTCCCCTAAAAGTTAGTGAGGGAAATTGTGCAGCTAACTTCTGCATCTATACAAAGAACAGAGTAATAGCAGAAGAATTGTAACCATGTTGTAACCATGCATTTGATTAGTATTCTCACTAGAGCTGCTGCCCCAGGAGTATGATGTTATTCTTTGGAATATTCAGTTGGATGATGTTATTCTTAATGCAGCTATCCTGATGAGTGAAATTTTAAACTAATTATACAGAAAAATAGTGAAGAGAGATTAATGGAGCCATAGTTCCATCAAAAAAAGTCCTCCAAAGCCATGAATAGTGAATACAGAGTAATTCACAAACAGCCCCATAGGTCTGGAGTAGAAATTTAGCTTTTTTAACTAATTGCATTTTGTGTAACTTTGCAACACACACACATACACAAAAAAAACCCAAAACAGTGTATTTCAGGGAATATATATCAGATAAGCTGCAATAATGGAAACTCATTGATATCAAGAGCACCACAACAAAAATCTGATGGTATGAAAAGCTGATGTTATAATGTTATACAGGTCAAAAAATGAACACTGAGAAACACACATAAAAAATTATCACAGTGCAAAGAACAATTTTAAATCTACTGCTTATTTAAAGCACTGTCTGCTCTAAATAAGAATAACAAAATCAGTTATTAGTAACTCAAGTTTGAATCAGAGATCAAGCAAGCACATCTAAGACAAACTTCACATCAGTTGATTGTGAAGAATTGTAGGAGGACCCCAAAAAACGGTCTGCAGCTCCTTTCTGGCCCCCTCCTCTTGTGAGTGGTTTCAGAACTATGGCCACAAGGATGCAGCTGTAGGGCCACATTCTGGATGGCAAAATGCACAGAGAAAACATTTGTCTCAACCCAGGTACCAGACTGCTACTGCTGCAGAGTACCTCAGGGCAAAAAAAAAGAAGCTACATGGGGCCAAAGAGAGCAGCGACCTCGTGGGTCACAGCTGAAGTGTTTGGTATCCATCTACTGCTCATGTGCTTTCCCCAGGTACTCTTGCAATTTGCTGCATAGGCACCTCACTTGAATGCTGCCTGCCAGCTCCCTGACAGGGGTTGTGCAGTCACTGACTCAGGCAGAAGACAGAGATGCTCCAAAAGAAATGTGTATGAATTCCCTCTGACAAATTGGAGAACATTTTTAGCTTCCTGCTACCTCCAGTACAGGCTTGTCACTTGTGAGATCAACTAAAACACATGATAAAAGTGCACAGCAACGTGCAGGAGCTCCATCTTTCAAACACTTGACACAAGTTTAGGTCTAATGCTGCTAACATGGGAAGAGTCACAGCAACATCTGCACGTCCCACCCTGAGTTTGGAAACACTTGTTCCATGGAATGCCAGCAACCACTGCATCTCTCTGGAAACCAGCCCAAACGTACTGCAAGGCAATTTTCAGTTTTCTACTCAATACTATTAATAAACTCTTCATCCTCTGGAAGGACTGACATGTGCAGCTCTTTCAGGCTAGAGCTCTCTGTAGGCAGCAGGATGCAGCCTGTTACATCCAGGACCCTTCATGGTGTAGGCTGGTTAATGCAGTGTTGCTGATCTGAACTACACCTTAGCTGAAAGAATTCCAGTTATACTTGAGCCCAAACAGAAATTTACTGGTTAGAATCCCTTGACACTGCTGATATATCTGAAAGCAACTTCCTACCACTGGGGGCCGCACAGATTATTAAACCTTTTATTTTACAGCCTACAGAATAAATGCAAGGTTAAATACCAAATCTCAATAACCCATAGTAAGCAGGGAAAAAATATCCTGGAAAAGAAAAAAAAGCTTTGAAAATTCAATTTAAAATGGAAATAAATAAATAGCCAATCACTTTTTTGGTAATTATTTTAACTTTGATCTTTAAAATCTGCAAGTTGATTTTTATCCTATTGGTATGAAAATCAAATCATTTTTCAGTTGATAAACATTCAAGTTTACTAGTTAATTAAATCCTTTTTGGACTTCACTTTCCTCTTTCAATTTTAAGAGAGAAAAAGTTTAAGCTTTTAATAGCAAAGTGAACAGCATTATATAATTCTGTTACTTGATGTTTTTAATTGCAATTCCTGGTTTTAACTAGAGAACTCCTTTGAGGGGAGTCTGAGAAGAGTTTTCTTCCCTAACTAGAGAAGTAATTAGAAAATACTTGCCTTTTCTGTACCTTCAGTAATCTGCCCTTTTCTCTTCCAAACAACTGTGAGCTTCCCATATCGCTAAGATTACATGAATTAGGTTTGTAAATTAATACCCAAACTATCTGTGACATACTTAATTCATAGAAGTTATTATACATTAATACATTCCAGACTCCTGAATCTTTTGTGTTGCATTATAAAAATATCCTAAAAATGTGATTTTCATGGGCTACCACACAACTCAAAATATGTAAGAAAATCAAACTGCTTTTAAAAAACAAATCAGCTTAAGGATGCCATCTTTGATTTGTGTTTTTGTGGCAACTATAGTCTTGATCCTGAAAGTAATTTTTACTCAGTGCCACCCACCATGCTGTGAAAAGAAGCCCTCATATTAGCAACTACCCAGTCTCGGAAATATTACTATGCAGTGGAGCTTGACTGAACTTGATTCAAAGCATAAGGTTTTCCAGAAACCATCATGACAGATTTCCTCACAACCTGCCAGCCTAATACTGATAACTTAAACCCATCCACTCCTGCTGTCCCTGCCCATCTTCTCAGCAGCTCAGGTGACCACAGCTCCCTGTCAGGGAGAGCCGGGCAGCTTCAGAGCAGGGATGGTTTTGCCTTTGGTTACCTGTGAGGGCAGATACCAAGCCTGTAGGGCTTGATCTTTACTGGAGATGAATGCTTCCCAAACTGCTGCTTGGCAACCAGGTGCTGTATAAGTGGTGATGGAGCAGGGCTGAGGATTGGAGCAGGACACCATGGGCTATGAGGGCAGCACCACCGTGAACAACCCGCAGTGCAGCCGTGTTCTGTCATGTGGCTCAGTTGCTTTCAGAATTCTACATACAGTTCCCAGAGCTAGAGGTAGTCTCAACACCCAGTAGTCTCAAACAAACACAATGAATCTGTGAAACCATTTGTCCCCACTGAATAGCAAAACTTGGTGTTACATTTTATAGGGTGCATTCATAAGAAGAGCATTATGGGACTCCAATTACTACACTATATTGAAGAGTGATGCTTCACCAGTAGATGTACAACGAAAGGAAAGTTGCCACTGAAAGACACAATGTTTTCTTTAAAAAGAGTAAAGCACAATGAGTAAAACAGTAAAGTACAATTTATTGCTGATTAAATAATTGCAGTACAGTGCTGTACTTCCTGCTGAGACTTTGCAAGCTAAACTGCAACTCAGGTGAGATAGAAATTCCTAAATAACAAAAATGCTGACCCAACTTTATGCATGTTAGTGTTACTGGATGTTGTAGATATGAAAAAAAAAAATATATATATATTTATACGTACACAATTAACCTCCTAGAACTATAGAGAAGGTTATATAGCAGCCAGCTAAAACAAAAATGTACACCAATTTACTTGACTTGACTGTAATAGCCAAAGCTATTCCCACTGTGTTGTTGCAGTCTGTACAGGAAAAAAAGAAATTACTGTGAAATAGATCCCATCATTCTCAGATTCCCATTCTGAGAGCCAAGCTTCCTCCAAACAAGGGTCTTTCAGACTGTGTAGCCATCCAATTACTTCAGTTTCCTAATCCAAAGTAGGTTTTCAATTAACACAAATAATGGATGTATTTGTGTAATGCAAAGACTATATACAGCAGGCAGAGCTATTACAAAACAAACATGTTGGGCAAAACAAACATGTCTTCTATAGAAAATATTTCTATTCAAACTCAGCTAGGAATATATGACGGGATAGTTTGAACAATGATTCACCTTAGATGATCAACCACATCACTTTATTAAAGCTTTTTCCTCAAACTCAAATTTGTTAACATTTGGAAGTTGCAATGACGATTACTGTTTCCTCCACCTGAGCAGGCTGGGAGAGGGCAGAGGAAGGGAAGGGAAGAAAACTGCAAACTTTCACAGTTCAGAAAGAATGCTTTGTTTTAGCCACACCTTCCTCCACCACCATGGCAAACATCCACACTGCTCTAAGGATGGCACAGGCAAGGTACCATCAGCCTGCAAGATGGAAAATATAAAAATACAGCACTGTACACTGCTTTTCAAAAATAAGAAAATAACAAAGAACATTCTCTTGCTACCTCTGATTCCCATTATTCACCAGTTCGGACCAAGTTCTGACCATTACTGTGTCATACTCAGTGGCACACCTGTGAAGCAGAACACTAAGCTTCCTCATTTGTCAAAAGGCATGTCATGGCTGAAGGAAGTGAGGGAGCTGTCTGGCTCACATCCCACTTCAGAAAAAAGAGGATGTGGCAACAGAAGAGGAATACACACTGGAACCACAGCACTCAAAACTAATGGGAGGCACCAACTCTGTTCTTGGCATGTGACACAGAGAAGTTTCATGCCCTCTGGATATAACCCAGCCACACAGCTGTAGGCAACCATGCTGCTTAATCTGGCAAATCATCCCACAAATTAATTAAGAGTGGAAAGATTGTCAGGTGCAGCTTACCAATGCTAGTAGGAATTATTTCACCATGCCAGTAAGGTTTCTCAGTTGCTTCTGGTTGCATTGACACCAAAGCAAGCAGCAACAGCACTACACTTCAACCACCCAATGGCACATCTGTTTAGTACTGTTCATTTTGATGGAGCTACTTTATCCATTCTCTGAATCAAATAAATAAGATGGTTTGAATCCTAAACAGTTGTGAAAAAAGCTCACTCCCCTGAATAGCAAAAGCCTTGCTTGGGGAGGAAAGGGGCTCTGTGCCAGAGAACTCACTCAGCCGACATGGTCAGTTACTAAAAGCATATCTACATTGCACAGTGGCCCCCCTCAGGTTTCAGATAAAGTTCACATCTCTTCACAGGACAATTTATTCTACTTCTCGTTAGCAATGCTTAGTTGTTGGACTAATTTACTGCTTTTATAAGGGATATTGCATATTATTCGCTGTAAAAAACACTCACTTGCACTAATGAAACCCGCATGTGGCACACAACTGTCTGGGAGGGAAAGCAACAGCAGAGCTGCAAGGATCAGTTTCTTTTAGCAGAAAACTCCATATCCTACCATAGAACAGGTCCAGCTTCATTGGGAACACAGCAAGGCCCAGGTTTATACAGGCAAGGTACAGCTCAGGACTAGCAGCATCCCACTGTGGGAAGGGGCACCCTTCCTGGTCAGCCCTGTGAGCCTGTTCCACAGGCACAGGTACACACACCTCCTGCAGATGTCAGCAGGGATTTTTCTCCAATGAAAACTAGAAGTGCAGGTGCCCTCAGGCCATGCTTTCACAGGGTGAGGGCTGTTCCACGCTACCAATGAAGCGTGAGGTCTTTGTAAGGTTTCACAATGCACATTTTCTGAGCCAATCCCCGCAGGTGCCCATCCTGCCCTCACACCAGCGCTGAGGCAGCAGCTCCCACACCGCCGTGGTGGTCCCAGAGGAGGCTCCTAAAGGTCTGCTCGACACACAGGCTCGCTGTAACTGCACCACCACCAGCCTCAGTCTATTTCACGACAGCAGACACGGCGGACACGCATCTTTGGGGGTGCCTGCAGCACCGCTCCTTGCCCTTCTCAGCTTGAGGAGCTGCAGTAAGATGTTGGCACCACAGCAACGAAGCACAGAGACCGAACCCCCCGACCCTTACCTGACGCTGCCTCCTCGCAGGCCTCTGGTGGGTGCTTCCTCCAGACACACGGGGCGGTACTGGCCCGGGGCGGACCGGGCCGCGCCCGAGCTGCGTTGCCGAGTGCCCCTGGTGAGCAGGAGGGGCGAGCAGCCCCAACCTGCGCCAAACAAATAATTACAATAAGAGTGTAAGGGAAAAGAAAACCTCCAGGAAAGAGCAGTATCTCTGACTAAATCTCACTGGGTTTCCGGAGATTTAGTGATTAATAAAATTTAGTGGGGAGCCTCGTCACAGGAGCCGTGAGGGAAACCAACCTCACACCTGCACCCGCCAGGACCGGGCTACTGGGGGCTGGGCTAGGTGGGACCCACCGACCCAGCTGCCCTCCGGCTCTCGGAACCTTTCCCTCGGGACGCCCCCGGAGGCTTCTGTTGGCTTGAAAATACACAGCTCCTAAGATAAAGCTACTGAGAACCTGTTTCTGTATTAGAAGGATTCTCTGCAAGGTACTAAGGTTACCGACATACTCACTCACTGCTCACTGCTCTGATGCTGGTCAGCCTGCAGTAAGCAGCTCGTCGATGTTCTAATTGCAGCTCTCATAAAAACACCTGAGACGCCGTTGTACGAGGAAAGGCATTTAGGAGGTTGGTTTTACCTCCATGTTTGATTAATTAGTTGCTTCCCCATTAAAGTCTTGATGGTGGGGCTAAGATGAGAGGTCAGCAGGCTGAAGGTTCAGCTGCAGTACTGCTTGCAAAAGCCCAAGGTCAAGAACTATTTAAAGGTTCATTTCCTAGGACCACTTATCTGATCACGATGGAAATACTGCTGTTTTGCAGAAGGAAAGGAGTAAATGCTTCTATCTACAGCACTAACTGGAGCCAGACTGTAGTTGCAGCCCATAACTCACCCGTAGACCATACACATTTGTTCTGAGGAGCTGGCAGGAAAGTGTAGCATTACTTTTATTGAAAGTATTGATTCACACATTATTAGGAACACATTACCACTTTAGGAAAGAGTATCAGAAATATGAATATATTAAGTAAAGTCAGACGTAAACCAAGCACCTGGTCCACTTTTGTACGTGCTAAATGTGTTTTTTTTCTAGATCTGTCCATACCACATAGGTACAGATAGTAGCCCTCATTCTACTGGCAAAGTATTCAATTCAGATTGACCTGTCCCAGCACTGGCTTCCAAGAACAGAGAACATCATGTGGTTTCAAAGAAAGAAGAAAAAAAAAAGGGGGTGGCAAGCTAAGCTGGAAGCTGGTTTTATCCCTATGGCCAAAAGCACAATGCAATGGAAGCCTCCTCAAAGAAGAGAGAATTTACAACTTCTATTAGGTCTTACAGATAACCATACTATGCTTTATCCGTGTCACTGTATGGACCAGAAGAGATATAAAATTAATGTGAACACTAAACTAGTATTAACACAAAAATTAAAAAGACTTTTCCAGACCAGAAGACTGCTTATACGTGGATAATCTAAAGAGATGTTTCTAACTGTTTACAAATAGTCTCATCATCATATATCCTGCAGTGCTTGAGCCAAAGCACTACAGCACTGGCATCAAAAATCTCACTCACATTCCCAGGTTTATATTTCTTAACTCTCATAAATTTAGCTTTAACCTCTGGATATTAAAAACCTCTAAAATACTTGCTCCTGAGGATAATTAGCCCCTAAATTATTTTTTTAAGTATACCTGAAATATACTGATAATTTACAAATATGATTCAGGGTTACATGATTGGTAAGTAAACAAGTCTTTGGTAAATAACTACTCTGTTCTTTACTCAGTTAAAAAACTCAGTTAATTTCTAAATCTAGATTAACTGATTTATTTTTAAATAATTATTTCTATAATGAGTAAGGCTCATATGGCACAATGCTGAGTGGAATGAATGGGTATATGTAGCAAAACCTGAATGATGTTTTCAGGTTACAAGTCCTGTTATTAGCAGGTTACTGCTCTGGCTCATTTTCTTTTTGTGCCCTTCAGCCAGGCCCAGCAAGCTGAATATAAATGAGAACTTTCTAATGAATTAGATTTCCAATATTTAAAGGTGTCAGCAACCTGGAAAATACTGTCCATTCCAAGGATCCATTCTACAGTAGGTACTGGAGTGTATGCTAAAACTACTACAAACCAATTAGTTTAAGGTTAAAATAATACATTATAGCTGCAGTATTTTCTATAGATGTCTGCTTTACCACTTGTGCCATAAAACAGCAAAACTATGCACTATGCATGCTTGTGCAAGTTGGAGATGACTGCTTGCTCCCAAAGGAAATCTAAAGGCACAGGACACAGGTAATGTGAATGAAAATCTGGTAACAAACATTGGCTTCCATTTTATTATAACAATCTAATTAGAAACTGAACGTCTAAACTGGCATTTCCACTGTTTCTGTACTAGCTGCCTTCAGTTTGACTTGAAGATACTTAAAATATGTCCTTTAAGAGAAACAGCAGCATTAAAGAGATTTTGTCATTTCAGAGGAGAAATAAAACCATGTCTGTTTCAGGTTTGGCTTACAGAGTTTTGGGGATTACTTTACACATATCCAAGAAGTGATCAGATTATTTTTGATAACTTGCCATTTTACTGCTCTGCTACAGTTTTTTTAATCATCTTCCTTGTTAAAGATTCAATTACATTTGAGACAATAAATAGTATACTTTACAATAAATAATACTCAAGTCAAAGTATTGTACTTAGAAAATAATGTAACACTGTAATAGGATCTTCAAGATCACTTCTATTTCATATATTCTGCAGCAAAAATAACATTTCTAGTAGAGAGGGATTACTTATAAACCTAGCAAGATCTACACTTTCACATGTGTGTGTAAACAACTTAACACTGTTTATTATGCTTTCAGAAAAACTATGCTTTTACAACAGGTTTTCAGCTAAATGTTATCATAATATGGTAGTAAATACATAACAGTGTATTTAGCTCCATCACAACTTTCAATTTGAAAAAAAAACGGAATGCCATTTTTTACAAGGATTTTCCTTTTGCTTCACAAGTGACTGTATCTGTGTGTGAACAAAATGTTACGGCGGGACACTCCAGACGAACTGCAGCTAAGGTTGGACAAGGATGATTTCATGATGAACAGTGAAGGTCCTGGCAATAAATACCTAGAAAGGATATGAAAAATATAGCAGAATTTACAGGCAAAGTGACATTCACGAGAAAAAGTTAACTGCTCAGGCACCATACCTTTAGTCGTTGTATGCAAGAAATTATGTATAAGAAATACTGTTTATAAAATATACAGGGCAGTAGGCACTAGCTAACCCAGAAAACAGAATTAAACCCAGGGAAACTCTTAGCAAAATTTCAAGATGTTCTATGAGGATCACACTTCTTCCTAGTCCTTTCTGTTTAAAGCAAGTGATTAAATAAAAGTGCCATCCTGCATAACACAACTACCAAAAATAATTACTTTACCCTTTGCTTCCTGTTACTATAGCACTATATATTCAATTCAAAATGGGTAAAAACTGCAATTTATGCAATAATGTTAACCACCTTATAAAAAGTGCACTTGTAAAAAAAGTTGATTAGAGAAAAAACAGAAGTTTTCAGCTTGGGTTTCCAGTTCAAATCCTCTAAAAAAGAGATATGCTGTCATCACTGCTCTCATAAAGCAAGAAACAATGATGCTATAACCCAGTGAGTCACATTGGTTGCTATGCACCTTTTAAATACAAGCCTGTATTTTATGTAATATTGCAAACAATAATTTATCATATGTATAATATTAATTCTGAAATATTTTCATATCACCGTTTCCTAGTAATTAATTGCAGAAATCATTAGATGAGCACAGTAAATGTGCAAAAATAACATCCACAGTAGATCAGAATTTCATAATGAATTATGTCAATGTTAGGATGGATTAACACAATACATTGCATAAATTACTGCTTAAAATTATTGCATCATTCTAGTGAATCCTACTGATTAATGATGAGCGAGTTAAAAGGCTGATTCTACTAATCACATCAATAGAAACAGCATCACACTGCCAAAGGGAGAAAATCTACATAATAAAGTATACACATTTGGTTTGATTAAGCTATAAGAAAAGCTGTTTTATAAAATATTATCACCAATATACTTTTTTAACAATTTACAAAAATAAAAATTATTTCTTATGGGTTGGTGGTGAGCTTAGCACTTCACTGCATCACCAGAGTCCTGCCTTTGCATGCTGATACAGTAAAAAACTCTGATGCATCCCAGAGAACATGCCATGTAATAGAGGTTACCTTAGCATGCTGTAAGGATCTAGTAGAAGATGGTATTTGTTTTTAATTTTGTAACACAAGTGAATTTATCAAATTATAAAATATATGATTCTTTACAGATTATTATTTTAGCTTTCATTTTGAAGAGATTTTGGTATTGTTTTTGAGCTTTCCTATTGATTTCTTTTAAACCTTTGAGGAAAAAAAGAGATTTAACACACATTTACATCAATACTCCTGTTCATTCTCTTCATGACACACAGTGGCAATACATGACACTTACAGTTAGGAGATGTGATTGAGAACGAATTTTGAAAGAGAAAAAAGAACTCTGGCTACTGTCATTATCTTTTTCCCTTTCCTCATGCAGAAAAATTCTACCAGCTAAAGAGGCATCTGTCTGCAATCTTTGAAAGCTTTAGTTTCATAAACATTTGTTTCATAAGCACAAACAAAATTTAAAAATTGGTTTGTGCTTGGAAAAATACAAAGTTCTTTGAATCAAATTTTATAAAGTCTTGAAAAAAATTACTTCTTATCTATTTGTTATACATTTATTAAATTATATTCTTGATTTCTTCTTGCACTTCACACAATTTTACAGAGTCAAGAAAACTATAAGTAGAAGTGCAGATTCTTATATCATTAACAAAAAACTAGATGTAATAGTATTGTGTTTCTCCCATTTCTTGAAAAGTAATTCAATACTTTACAATTAAGGGCCATTCAATACTTTACATTAAGGGCCATTTATTTCCATATGTATCTTTCATTTTAATGAGTCAGAATATTATGGTTAACTAGTATATTGCTGTATTCACAATGGAGATTAACATTTGTGGAGATTAATATAAAAACTACTTTAATCAGGGGTGTCATTACATTCCATTGCTAAATACATACTGATATTTCTGATACAGAGGTCTTAGACTCCTCCAGCCTGTGAAATTTATGAATAAACTTCCATTCAGCACCCAAAGGAACACAGAAACTGGAGCTGAGAAAGTTCAACTGGACCATCCCTGTCACTGCTTTCCAAATGCAAACCTCTTAGCTGCAGTACATTAGAGTAATGCAATAATTTTGAATAGTTTCTCGTTCGTCATAATGAAAAATTTTCTGCAGTATTAACAGTAAAAAGCAATAAAAACTTCAAGGTCGAAGATTTTCTAGTCTTAGCTAATCCAGATGACTTTACCAACCTCCTGTTATAGCTCAGTATATGTAATATTGAATATGATTTGTTTTGTGGCTAACATACTTCTACTTTTGCTAGGCTGGACTGCCTTAAGATCCATATGACAATAACAAATTGGTTCAGTGTATCAAATAGCTGGTCTGAGCTATAACAAGTAAGCAATGAAGTCATAAAATCAGTTTAACAGATAATATATCAAAGGTTTTGCTTTCCACGTAATATATAACTCATAAAGCCCGTCTATGAAATAACATCTGTAAGATGTTTTATATAAACAAAGCATTTGTAAGTTTATATACATAATAATTCAAATTGCCATTGTAGACATAATTTGGAACCTAAGTAATATGAGACTTACATTTAATTCTCCACCTACATCAATTAAATTGCAGCTCATTGACTCCCACAGTTGGAGCATTTTCAGTAATCCCTATAGTCAAAACACTATAATCCCTATTGTATCCAGTCAAAGAACTAAATCAGCCAATGGAGAATCAGGTAAGTGCCAAATAATGTTTTTACTATATGATGCTGTTTTGCAAGGTTTGAAAAGAAATTTATGCTCTGTAAGATGAAATAATAAAACTTTCAATCTGTAGATTTTGGAAATCAACTTTGCAAAACTGTGCAATACAGTAAATCAGATGGCACTTACCTGACCCCTGGCTGGAGCTGTACCCCTATAGCATCCCACTGCGAATGTGAAGCCAGAAGTATCATACATGTTAGGATACCTCTAGGAATGCAAATCTGGAATCAGTGACTTTGAAGGATCTGAGAAGGGGAAGAAAGGAAATTTTCAGTTCACTTTTCAGAAAGCCTTCACTGCAGCTGCTTGAGCAGTTAGCAGCCAAGACTTTAGTAAGTGTAGTTTCCCACAAGATGTGCATATTTAGTTTTATTTTAGTAGCACTTCCTAGCGGGCAAGAGAGATTAGAACAACATAAACTCAGGATCCAGGGAAATGTTTGGAGGTTTGTTGTAATTTTTTAAAAATGCACAGTGAAGAGAATGCATAGGCTAGAAGTGTAGTGGCAGCAACACAGTCTGAAACGTGTTCCCATATTAATCTTTATACATAAAATTTAGGAAGAGAATATTGAAATGCATACCTTGTATCATCCCAGTGGGGTCTTATCCCAGTTGGGGAACCTCTTGCATCTGATGAATATTTGTAAACCACCAGCAGGCAGTGTTTACAAAGCTGTACTATTCGCTGGCAACACTGGAGCTGCTCAGGAGTCACCACCTCTGTGCTTTTACTGAATATGGTTTCCCAAGAAGTCCTGTTATGGAAAAAGACACAGCTTCATGTTTCCTGCCACAAATTGCAATCTGTGAGCTTTAGTGCTTTATATCAGATTTAACAATAGAGGAACAAGAGAAAAAGCATGACCTCACCTGTTCACAGGAACAGTCTATGCTATTTAACAGAAATGTTGGCAGATATTAAGTCCAAAACACAAATTATGAAGTTTATCTTCATATACGAGACATCCACAGATATTTTTCACTTGATTCCCTTAAGAGTTTATAGGCCATTACTTAGGTTTATCACATAAAGATTTACTGTCACATAATTGTATAGGTCTCTTACAAAAGGAACAAAACCCACTTATTTTTAAGAGGCTACCACCTGAATGCAAATGTGATGTAATATTAAAGGAATTACTAAAAGCAACAGATTATCTGTACATGTCTACACAGCACAATAATAGTCTTTGAATTTAAGCACATGATAGTAAGAAGCAAGTATTAATTTACAGGAGATTAGTACACGCTCTGCTTCTTTATCTGAGGTCTTCTTTGGTTTTTTGTTCGTCCTTTTTGCTAAAATTGCATATGCCCAGAAGAGATCTAACCAGCAAGAGGAAATCTTAAGGATATTAGCTCTCTTCATCTCCCAAGACATGGCTTAAGAATGGCCAAAGCACTATACTCTGTATATTTTCATACAATCATGATGTTTCTGAATTGGTACACTAATACCCTTTCCCAACAATTTTACACCAAAATTTTACCCCACTTTAAATGGCACAAGGTACTTGATGGAAGAGTGATGAGAACTTTGCCTTCCTGCTTCAGAGGTGCTTTCATGAGTTGTCTGTTCAGTATTACAGGGCAAGAAGGATGCTTGTAAATGAATAAACAGCATACTGAGAAGGTACAAATATCTTTTCTGTTTTCTTCTGTGAAATCTGCATTAAGTATATTACATGCAGAGTGATCTCTACACATTACTTCTACAGTATTTTTTTACAATCTTTTACATAGCAATTCCTTTTACAAGGAAATGGATTTTTTTCAAAGAATTGAGCCCCACTTTGCAGTCAGTGGAGTCTTGCATGCATGACATTATTGCCAGATGAGAAATCCAAGTCTTCATTGAAATTTTGTGCTGGCTCAAAGATTCTTTTTCTAAGCCAAGTGAGTGGCAGAGTTGTTCAAAGGTTTTGAACAAAACCCTCTCTTCTTAGAGAAGAAAATATCCAAAATTAAGCTCCAAAATAATAACAGCATTATTAAAAGGGAAGGTAATTTTAATAGATTATGACAACAAAAAATTATCTTGGACTCAAGACTTTGAATCATAGAATCATTAAGGTTGGAAAAGACCTTTGAGATCAAGTCCAACTACCACAACCTACAACCACTAAACAATATCCTGAAGCTCCACATCTAGAGGCTTCTTGAACACCTCCAGGGATGGCAACTCCACCACATCCCTGTGCAGTCCATTCCAATCCCTCACTACTCTTTCAGTTAAATTTTTTTCCTAATATCCTGTCACTTGGTCTTGTTAAACCACACACTGCTGACCTCAGGCCAGCAATCTAATCTGCCCAACTCTCTCTTCCAGTCCCTAAGCAGACGAAAACTCCTGCTCAATTTAGTGTCATCTGCAAACTTGCTGTGGGAGCATTTTGTTTCCTCATCCAAATGGCTGATAAAAATATTAAACAGAACTGCCCCTCCCTTCACACAGCTCTGCTGGCATGAAAAGGGACCATGCATCTGCTGAGAATTATACAAAAAAAAAATAAAAATTGTTTGGATTGGAAACACAGAAACCTTTTCTCACTTTAAATTCTGGATCTCCTTATCTCTAGCAAACCTTAAGGTTGACATCTGTGTTTTCCCATGGCCTGACGCAGCAAAGAAAAAGATTCCTAACGGCTTAAACAACAAAAATAAGCCTGCACCATTGTGAAGACAGTAATAAGAAATAAACCAACATTTATTATCTTCAAGATACTCTCAGTTTCCTCTTCCTTTTACTTATTTGGTTGGGAAACAATTAACAAGTGCATTACATGTATTCTCTACATATGAAAAATTAGTATACATGAAGAACATATTGACCTGATTCCTGTGCACATACAATATCCATCAGTATGCTATGTGTGCTTGTTGTTCTAAGAGAATTATTGAAAAGGAACTACACCTTATGCAAGTTAATCAAATTAGAAAATTATTTTGTATGCAGTACCTTTCATATTCACATGTTTGTCTTCTTATTATATGAAGAAATCTGGCAGACGGTGGCAGGGGAAGGGAAATTATTTTAGACCTAGGATCTGATCCTCCAAACTCATCCTTACATTAATGTCTTTGATTTTAGGAATAATTCCCACCAGTGTGAAAAACAGAGAATGCATCTGAGCTCAAAAGTTTGAGCTGAACATTTGTAAATCACAAAACTGATATTACATTTGGCATGAGATGTCAACAGCACCTGACCAGATTCCTCTGTTTTAAGTCTTGAGCTCAAATAGTTATGGCAATTTTTTCTGTTGATGTTAAGTCCACATTTGACACTTACAGTAGTCTGGTCTCACAACTGTGCACCATCCAATGACAGAGTTGACCTGAAGCTCAGATATTTTGAAAACTAGATTTTTCCTTAGGCTCTTTATATTTGTACATAAATTACTACATATCTGATTCCATTACTGAATTGGTCTAGATTCTTAGACTTCTAATTATACTATATCTTTAGATGGTTTTAAAACCAAGTTCAGTGTATTACAGCATTCTCTTAAACAAAAATGAGAAGCAAAGTATGCCAGTATTGATTGTAATTGTGAAGCTAGAAGAAAGACTAAAATAAGAAAAATAGGCTTACCCTGAATTACAGAAACAGTTCCATAAACCTTGACCATGGCTCCAAAGTAAGCGATTGAAAACACGGTTAATGAGACGGTAGAGATGTAAATTTTCAATGTCTGGAACCTTCCAGACATGTTGTAGAACTGCACGAACATTTGTCTTGACTATATCCAAAACCTAGGAAAGAGTATTTCATAAAATCAAAGCAAAGGCACACTGCAGAATCTAAACCCAACTGTTCACTGCTGGTTCACTGCACACAAACACAGGTGACTACACACCTATAAATTCCCCCCAGCATCAATGTTCCATTTCTGTGCATTCACAAGCAAACTTTTATGATACGCTTTTCTGTCAATAACATTTTGCAGAACCACATCAAAATACTGGGTATCAAGAAGAGGCCAGTCTCTTTTCAGTGCTGCCCTGTGTTCCATAACCTACAACACATGAAGTTCTCCCCTGAATACAAGGAAAACCTTCTTTACTGTAAGGGTGATGGAGCCCTGGAACAGGCTGCCCAGAGAGGTTGTGGAGTCTCCTTTAGAGACTTTCAAGACCCTTCTGGCTGCATTTCTGTGTGACCTGTCCTAGTTGATCCTGCTTTGCCAGGGGGGTGGGACTCGATATTCAGTGGTCCTTTCCAACCCCTACCATTCTATGATTTTACAGAGCTGAAGAAAATTAAAAACTGAAACTCGCATCTCACAGCAAGCTGTGACTGCCAGGTACTCTGGAAAAAAAACTTTTCTTATTGTTTTTATTGTGTTGATATTGCCAATACGCCAGAAGGGAAAATGTCCCAGTTAATTGTTCTTAGTTTGCAAACATGGTCTCAATCATCCATTGAAGAAAAGAGACAAGGCATTACACAAGATCTGGAACTTCATGAAAACTACATCCTCATATTTCCTAGTTAATTTTCCTAGTTTGCCTTCATCTTTCTGTTTACTTTAATTTACATCATTTACTTTAACATAGTACATTATCTAGATGTAAAAGAACAAGATGTTATAAAAGAGCATATTCAAAACACCATGTAAAGACCTTCTGGTAACCATCAAAATACTTTTAAAGAAATTATGTAAAGTGATGTAACAAAAAGCAGTCACAACTCCTCCCACAGAGAAGTCTTTTTTTCTTCAAAGTCTTGGGGGACTAAACTTCATTTTAGCATGTATTAGTTTCATCAGTTTATTCTCAGTTTGCTTCAAAAATGCCTCCTGTACCTCTGCTTTAATGCTGGAATATTAGACATTAAGAATATGAGCAAGAGTTTAGTTTTGCTACATCATATTAAATAATTCTTAAGCAAATATACCTGTCAGAGATGAACATTGTAAAATTTTGTACATTGCCCAGGTATTTTCTTTTTGTGTTTTAGAACTTCCTAGTAAGTATAATGAAGGGGACTGAGTTTCTGGTTTGTATTTCACCTGCAAAGTTGCAGAAGGTCCCTTCGAGCCAAATTCCTGACTTGCATAAATATTCTCCACCTTGAACTCACTTCTCCTTTATCCACCCACTAGAATATAAAACATACTTCTTTCAAATCAACAGAAGCTTACACATTTGGCAGTCCTCAGCTGCAATGTCATTGTCAACATAGATCTGTTTTTATAAACTACCCTTCTAAGAATAATATCTGCCTGCTTGAAGGGATTGAGGCTAAAAGCAGCTGAAAAATAAAAAATAATTAAAAGGCAAACCAATTCCAGTGCAAGCAAAGATGAAGGGCTCACGAGTGCTTCAGGAATGAGAAGCCTCCTAAGTTGTAAAAGGTGTCCTCACAAGAAGAGCAAAGGCAGTGCAGTTTTGCTAGTAATGACCTAGCACACCAGCCTGAATCATCCTGACTTTTCACACGTGCCCTCAGTTTTACATGGCTGCCAGTCAAATAAAGGACAGAACTACCTTTTATTGCAGACTTTCTGAAATAACACTTAAAGGAGAAAATTCTGACTAGATTAAAAAGAAGGTTAAAATAACCAAACAGCCACAGGTAAAAAAATAAACACATGTAAATTAAGCCAGATGGCCAAAAGGAGCTTAGGAAGGGCAACTGAAGACATGCATAGTGAACAGCCTCAGTCCCTCAAAGAGCATATTTACCACTCTCCCTGTGGCAATTCCTTCCAATAGTTTTGGGAAGTGACCTATGGGGAAGGGTTGAAAGAAACACCTTAAATTATATATATGATTGATTTGTATGCATCTATCTATCTGTCTATCCTTCCCTTCCTCCTAGCAGCTCTTGCTCCCTATCACTATTCGCTACAAGCTTCCACAATGGCTGTTGGTGTTTTGGGGCAAAAGGCTACACAATAGAAAAGATCTATGTGCATGTATATTCGGATTACAAAACTCTTTTCTTTAGTGAAAAAGAAATTAAGAAGTCATTTTAACCAAAGGATTGTTCAACAGAACAGCTTGTAGGTACCAATCAAAAAAATTAAAGACTTTCAGCCAACGACGTTCGTTGCTGTACTGATCCCTATCTATAACACTAGAAATAATTCTTCTATATCATAGATCTGTGCTGCTATGTGACATGGCTTGAGAAGGATTTTGATTAAATTATAGCCTCCTACATTTCCAAGTTCTCCTTCGATTTGTCTCATCTAATTTAGCTTTAGAAAGCTCTGTGGACATATACCCATTTGATATCTGAACTTAACTTGAATAGTCAAATATATCTCTATCATATGACACCACATTAAATGGACATGTTTTCTCTGTCCACTATGAAAATACAAGCATTTAATGCAATATTCAAGAGAACACAATTTGGAAGACTGAGGATCACACTGCTGATTTTATAAGAAGTAATTTGAAATGGAGTTCTGAAATAATTCTTCTTTCTTCTATAATAATATACCAACCTTCTCCAATTATAATAGTTATCATGTATGCAGCATTTTGATTAAGTTACTTTCTTTTATGGTCTTTAAAAAGAGATTGTGAAACTGAGACACACAGAGTTTAAATGTCTGGAACTGATACGCTAATCCACACAGTGTGTCAGTGACTGAGGCTGAAGAAGACCCAAAATACTGCTTTAAGAGCACCAAATTATATTAATAATAGATGCAATTTCTGCTACAAATAAGTAATATAAGTATTATTTACAAATAAGTAAAATAAGTATTATGCTGTGAAGATGATTTTGACTGACATGACATGCAGATATGACTGACATACTATCATATGTCAGGTTTTAAAAAGATTAAAAACTCTTACGATGCCATGCACAACAGTAGCTCCGAGATGGCATATGAGTGAAGCCAGAATGATAAACAAATATAATTAGTCCTCTGCAAAACTAAACTAGTTTGCTGAACATTATAACAATGTCAATAATATTCCCCTGGCTAATCTATTTTTTATTAAACATGATCTGCTATACACTGGGCCAAAGACTCAAATAACCAAGTGCAGTATCACGAACTCTAATGGAGTTTTAAGAGGCCTAGTATGAAACTGATGGCTGGTTTATCCCTTATCAATCAAATGTGCTGAATCAATAAACTTCTGAAACTGCTTGCTAAAAATTGGGTATGTAAGCACTGATAATATATTTGTTTGCTTTTCTTTCAGAAGACTACATTTTTAAGGAATTTTTTTCTAAACTACATTCCAGGATAATTATTTTTGTCCCAACATGGAACAACATAAATCCCTGTAATAGAATTTATATATATATTAGTATTGACAGCCAGTAGTTTGGTATCTCAAGTCTGTCCCAGCTTCTGCTAAACACCAGTAGAAACACTGCAGATACACTGCTATGTGCCTACTTCAGATAATCATTAGAAAATGAAATATGTCACTTACTTTTCGTTGCTTTACAGAATCCAGTTTTACCAGCCAATAGGATGCCACTTTTGTCTTATGATACTTCCAATTATCCATAATCTGTAGTCATTGCAAAGCACAAGAGAAAAGAAATAGACATAAAACCAACTGAAATCTTGCATTTCATTCATGAGCTTTCCTAGTGCAAAAAGTGTAAGCATCTAAGAGGCCTCTGTGAAAAGAACTTTTCTCATAAAGAAAAAGAAAAATATTTGCAAAGTTATGTGAGGGAATCTTTGCAAAGATTTGTGCAATCTTTCCATTAAATCTTACCCTCTTTCCCACCAGATTCTGACAGTCATACACTACAAAGCAGGTAGAAACTCAGCTGAATCAGCTTACATTCCTTTAATACAGTAGTAAGTTCAATAATGCATAACTTAATCTATTTAGTGACCCTTTTTTTGCTGCATAAAGGACATTAGACATACATTGAAAACATCCTTTTTATATCTTATTACATATGAACTCCCATACTCTCCTTTTGTGATATCTAAGTGCTAAAAAAATAGCTGGAGCTGTGAATGTACATTTTTATTTTCATTTTGTTATTTTACCTTCCTGTTCTATTGCAGACCTATGTCAAGTTCTGACTCACAATTAATACAACCTTATTTGTTTCCTTCCATTATGAAATATTGTTTTCCATCAGAAACTGCTTAAGGCCAGACAAATTTATCACAGAATTTTGCAATAAGAAACTGCATCTATTACCATGCAAACGTTATATAAGAAAGCACCACTAGATGGAGTGCATACACACACACACACACACACACACACGCTCCCATAGGCACATAAATGTGCACATACTCTCACGTCTGAGTGAAAAAATTTAATGAAGCTTTTTATTTCTGATCCTAAGATGAGAAATTAAATATGCTAGTTATTAATGCTATCTTCCAGTATCACCCAAATCAACCATCATCACAGGAGAATAGTGATGTAGTTGCACAGATTACCTGAGGCATGATCTACATTTTGAAAACTCACTGAACAATGGGCATTTCTGACTGGATAATGAATTAAATTACTTTTAAGTCACTGTGGACTGTGCTTACTACATCAGAATATGAGTGTTGATTTAAATTACTAGATCACTTCACATCTCTATAAGACTGAGAAAAGAACTTCCATCTTCATTTTTTTCTTCTCCAAGCTGATGTGTTTCTTTGCACTAGGTAATTAGAAGGGATTTAGATACCACGTATTTTCTGCTTATATATCTGCATATTAGGTGCTGAATTTTAATTGCTTAATTTAGTTCAAGCATTGTTTCACAAGTCTTAGATAGAAAATGATGAGGCTCAGGACAATGATGAATGTAAGAAAGGGTAAACTGGCCAAGTGAGCCAAGAAGTGAGACTGGTGTTCTTTATGAATAGCAAACTTCCAGTCTGCCTTGCAGCATACCACTCTGAGTTCTCTATTTAAGAGCCAGATAAACATGTCAGGATTTGTACTAACAATTCAGATGAAATATAAACTGTTAAAGAACTGTAAGATTCTTCTTAGCTTACTTAAAAGTTTGAACTTTCTCCACAATCTAAAACTGAATTTTCCTTACCTTTCTAATTGTTTCTCATATATTTTACAAAGACATAGGAATGTGTGCAGTGCTGCTCTTTTAAGGTCAAAAAGTATGCAAAGCTCCAAGCTTTTGAAATCCTTTGAATTATCTAGAGTTACAGAAGTTTTAAGGCTAAAGGAGCTCATGAATCATAAATTGAGCTTTCTACTTTCCTTCATTTTGGTAGCCTAAACAGTATCTACCCTGTAATTCCTCTTTTTTATTTATAGATACTTACATCTTCTATAATTAATTCTGATTCCTCATCTGTTTTACCTGGGAACTTCATTCTCATGTCATTGATAATGAGAAGAGTCTCTTTCGTCAAAGCAACTTCTTGCTCTTTTGTTTTCTGTTGCAGCAATGACTCATTCTAAAAACCAGTAAGAAACAGAGGAAAAATTTCAGGCTTGTCATTCTATCACATTACAAAGATGTTTCCTTGACAAAAATAAATTCTAATAGGGTGACACAAAATATATTATGAAAGTGGATAGACATAATAGCTAATACATAACTATTATACATACATATACCTCATGAACATTAATGCATCACCATTACTTCTAGTTGTCAAGAAATTCAAGAAAAACAGTTCAAATGCTTCCTTTGAAACAGAATAAACAAATATAAATTCAATATTTATGATGCCCAGAATTTAAAATGTAATTTTCAAATTTAGATAACTGACTGTGAATTTAAATTCAACATAAAGAACAGAAATCATTAGTTACAATAACTTTTTCCAGTTCTTCACTGCAACAACTTAACATAAATTGCCAATTATACCCCATTGTGCCAAGAATTCAGGAAGCATTAGAATGTAAGGACACTTTGCTCCTACCCGGGTCAGTGGGAGTTCTGACAGGGTCATCAACAGGGTCCAGTATTTTGTTCAAAAAAAACCCAAGTCTTTTTCGTACCAACACCAACTTGAACCCTTACAATGTCTGCATAAGACCATCTCTGGAGAGGCTTGAGGCTTTCTTTAAATTTTACACACTAGTTAGAAGTATTTCTGATCTTGTTTGTTCACTTCTGCATACTTTATTGACTGCACTATTAAGTGGGCTTAGTTCTATGCTTTTTCAGGATTGAAATACAAATTTTTTAGGCACTTCTAAATTTTTGCATTTTCTAAGAACTACAATATTTAAGGATATTTTTGTTAAGCAAGTGATAATATTTCAAGTACTATAAAGTATTTTGCTTTGTGATAGATAATAACATGGCTCAAATGAGATAGGAAATATTTCCAAATTAACTTCCATTTTTAACTGCTATAATAATGTGTGTGTAATTCCCAACAGTATTTTTTTTATTCTAAACTTATTTTCCATACCTTTAGTATATCTCAACAGCCTCCAAAAATGGCAATATACTGCTCTTTTCTTGCCCAAAGGGCAGATAAACCATTACTTTATCATGCATAAGAGGTTTCTTCTTAGTAAGTTATAGTTTATCAATTTTAATTTTATTTTAGCAGTAATATATAGTATATTATCCTTAGTTGCAAAAACAATTATGAACAGAGTTCTGTTCACAATACAGTGCTAAATTATAAGAGGTTCTTTTCCATTCTGCAAGTATTTTTATTCACATTATTTTAAAAAGCCTGAGCTAAGCCCAACATAATTGTTCTGCATATCAAGATCTGTGGTAGAGCTCTCTCAGTGAAAAAGAGAGTGTGGCTTCTTACTAATACTAATTTAAGCGAGCAGCCCATTTTGAATGTCAGATGGTAAGAGACTGTTTTTAATCTTTCAGTAATTTGTATTTGATATAGAATTAATGTGAACAGAAAAATCTATATGAGGCCTGTCTCATTAAACTCTCAGAGTACATCTTGATGATAAAAGCATACTTTCTAAACTTCAGATAACTAATGTGATAAAAAATACCTTTATAACATTGTGGTGAGGACACAATCTTAATGTCTTTCCAATTCTATTAGCTGACTTTAAAGATGGAAAAACATGCTAAGGAGTACTGCACAAGATGTTAGCACACAATTTTAAAGGATCCTTTTTCATCATTTAGACAAAGCCTCACAGGCAAAACAGACAATGAGCATACTATCAGATAAAATTATAATTAGAGAAAGTAAATACTACGAAGCAAGTTAATAAGCATTACAAAAAGGTTTTCTCACAATCAAAGCTCACCACAATAGAGAAAATCTGCAAATACAGGTTAAAAGTGCCAGTGTGTTGTGCTAATCTGGAGATGAAGTATTTGGGTGATGAAATATACAGGTCAGGCACCAAAGCATGAATGGAAATGCACTGGCACCAGCACCCAGTACAATACTGGATAGGGTTGGGGATCAATCCTAGCAAGTGCTGCCTAAGGATAAGTAGCTATGTGGTCCACCATACAATATAAAAAGTGCCTGTGTTGTGAAGGAGATACCAAAAAGGATGAGTCTGGTCACAAGAGGAAGAAGTGTATGGTTCAGAAGTACATTGCTGAGTTACAACACACCGCACAGATTCTAAACAGCTGAAAGTGTTTGATCTGATCTATTTATTTTATTTAGTTAGACCACTTGACTCTAAACACTTCTGTGGCTCTGGGACAGGTTTCAAAATGAAAGCTATCCTTTAAAAACAATAAAACAAACAAAACAAAACAAAAAAGAATAACACTATCTATAAATGTTAAAATAATTTACTTCAGACATTGACCTCTACTGCAGTGGCACAGTGTACAAAAATTAGGTACAGTAGGATGAGAATTAATTACACCTTCTTCTACAATGGACACCCAGACAAAGTCTTACTAGTATTTATTCTGCTACAATGTATTTACTCTTGGAACATACAGTTGTTTTGAAGTATTTGTATATTTTTATTACTGTAAATATTTTAAGGTAAGTACATACTTCAGAACCACCAGTCCCCAAACAAACAACAGAAACTTTTTAAGAGAGGTAAAAATTCCTTATGTCTTCAAAAGACTATTTAGGACAGAATATTTCCTAGTCACAAAAACTCTAAGACTTACATTCTCACAAAATGTGCCACCTGTATTACTGCACCAGAAAAACTGGAACATCACAGCTAGCACGTACTCTAAGTCATAAGCAGGTCTAGAGATCCTGAGTTCCTGCAAATACAGCACTGACTATGGTACCTAAGGTTTTCTGACACTGGAAAAATTATTGATGTATTTATTGAGTTTTAGAGAAATGGGAGACATTTTGAATGGAACTGCTTTGTTAACTCACCCCTGAAGAGTTCATAGTTCCCAAGCTGGGTGTCTGAGAGACTCTGGCTGAAGTTGGGCTGCGATTTAAAGAGTGAGACCTATTGACTGAGGATGCACGCTGGATTTGCAGAGATGTTTTGGCTGAAAAGGGACGTTGCTCAGCTGCTTGTGACTGCATAGTCAATACTGATATTGAACGAGGGCAGCTTATAGAACGCCTTATTGGACCTGTGGATGATGTGGGGGATGAATATGATGGAGATTTTATATTTTTAATCGAAGGTTTCCAGTTCATTCTACCTGCAGACAAATTAAATGAATAATGCAATTACTTTTTATTCTTTTAACAGTCATTTTTCAGTCTTTGTAACTAGTAACATTCATGAATGGCAGGTGTGCACATGTTGTACTACCACGTCTGTTCACTAACAACTATACATGTAGCAGCCTGTCATGTCAGATCCTGTAATAATACATACATTACATACTCTATAAGATCATTTATTTTTTCTTCACAGCCAGTTTCAATCAGGTAGACAGATTCCAGTTGTCTGTAACATGAATCAGATTTATTACAGAATGTGTATGCCCTACAGGTCAAAAAGTATTTGGCTACCATGTGTAGCTTCCTGCCTGTAAGAATACGTAAGCTGGAGAGAAAATTTGGTTGATGGATCTCATATTTGCAGATCTGCTGTCCCTCATCTGCTGCTGCATAGCTGTGCATTTTTTTAAATTGTCTTCTGTTAAATAAGGGATGCTGCCATGACAAATAAAATTTTAGAAGCGGTGTTATATGTGAGCAGTTACATAAGGAAATTCTTTGAGACCCTACACCACTCAGCAGCAAGAAAGAAAACAATCACCAAAAAAATCTGTGCAGGGATCTCATCTGGAACATGTTACCTTCTACATGTCTCCAGATACATCTCTTCATCCTTTCTACATTCCAGCAAATTCAAGGTTAATTTGAACTTTCACAGGGAAAAAAATAACAGTCTGCTCAAAAAAAAAATCTAAGAAAAAGAGAACATTCACACCACTCCCAAGTGTAGCTCAGATATATTTTTTCTCTGTAGCTTTCTTGGTAAAATAATATCTAAATTTTTCTTTTTTAAAAACTAATTTTCATTAATTTAGAAAATATTTTAAAAAAAATTAAACAAGCAAACAAGTGTTTAACCCTGAGATAGAAATGCTGATATATTCCATAATACTGAAACATTTTACATAATTCATTGTGAATGCCAGACTTACTTGGGGAAGTGATCATTAAACTTACCTGATCGTTCCAAAGACTTGTATTTATTTTCTTCAAGATCATATGAAACTTTTTTCTCTTTTTTTTCATTGTGGTCTTCTTTTTCAGTTTCTTCTCCAGATTCTGACATACTGCTACTGCTATCACAGCTACTGTCACTATTGTAGTTCCTATGTTTTCTTAGAGGTTGTGCACTTTCTGGCATTGAACATAAGGGCTAATTAAAAAACAAAAATGACAAAAACAATTTTTAAAAATACAATAAAAAAACCAAACCAAACAAACAAACAAACAAAAAAAGAAATCAAGAAATGTAATTCCTTTGTAAATGCAAGCAACATCACACTAGGTTCCTGGCTCAGGCAGATTCATCAGTACGTATTTAAACCCTCCCAAATTAGATTGGAAGTTTGTCTATAATTTTAAAATAAATGCTTAAATATTTCATCAAATTCACTACATTGTAATCCTAGTCTCTCACATGAAGAGCAGCATAATAAGGGGGAAAAAATCATTTAATTTCAAGTGTGACTTACACTACCAAACATACTGAATCATAGTTTGAAATCATAAATCAATTTATCCAGAATACCATCACACAGACAAGAAAAATGCAATATCCTCCATTATATCTATTATCCTAAGAAGGCTCATGTTCACTTCTTTTACCTACACATTTTCTTCCTTTCCAGTAACTCTCAGTTATAAGAAGCTATGGTGATGGCCTTATCTTCCTAGTCATCTAATGGACTGCAATTAAAACTCAGGTTTAAACAAATTAGTATCATAAATTCTGAACATATTTTGGGACAGAGTAAAATAGAAGAAATCTCTGGATGAATTTAAATTGCCCTATTACCTTAGCATAATGTATTGCACCAAGATTTATTGGGAAGGGCAACAGATCAAAGCCTCGAAGATGTTCCTCCAAGATACATTATATAACTAAACATATTCTACCCAAATTTCTATTCCAGCCAAGGAAGGAGAGATTTCTGCCACTAACTTGAAAATGAAAAAACATTTATGCAAGCCCAGACGGTTAAGACCAGATAAGGAAGAGCTGAAGTCGTATATTTCATCCAGGAGAGCCCTGGCAATTGTTCAGATTATCCAAAGAATATTTTGATATTTATCTACCTGCCAAAAGCATAAATTAAGGTGCATCAACACTTACTGCTTTCTTAAAAATAGCTGTTCCAATAATGAAATGCTGTGCACCATGTTGATAGATTGATCAGCCATTCCTGATAAGTTATACAAGGTACAATAAACATTTTCAATCAAAACTCCCAGGGGCTTTAAGGTAAAACTCATTCCCACTTACCATATGCATGTTCCTCACACTTCCTACACTAAACAGTACTATGCACATCAAGAGTTCACATCAGTTAATGAAGGTCAAAGAAATTACAAAAAGCAATAATGACAAATAATAGGAAGATCTGGTTTTAAACTGACCTCCTAAAATAAGAGAGATTGGTTTGCATAGCAGTTCTAATCACCTTGATTTTCCCCGCATGTTAACCTCATTTTTCTTTGATTAAACTCATCTGATTTTACATCAGAAGAATAAAAATAAAAGTAATTGCTCATTTCCTCTAAAATATCTGTTCTTTTTCCTGTAGAAAGAGGTGCAAGGTAACGAACGTGAGTAAACCTTACAGTGTGTAAGGATAAGGTGCCCTCTAGAGGCTTCAAATAAGGCAGACATTTCCAGAAGGTTTTTCTCAATCTAAGTAGAATTCAGCAGTATTTTAATTGCTGGCAAAAATGCTTTTGTTCTGTGAAATTCTTGACTAGTTTTCTACGCTCAGCTCCTAATCATGTTCAAATAAAAATAAAGCTGAAATTCCTAGCAAATATGGGAGAGTTGTTACATGCAAAGCATATTTATACACATATGGCTATTCCTCAGATACATGAATGTTCATATACGTATGTTTCTGTATATGAAGTAGGAAGAGGAGGAAAACACTGCTCTCTGCCAACTCTTCTACCTGTTCTATATGAAGTTTTGAGTTCTGATTGTTCCTTTTTCCGAGGAAGAGAGTGTGCCCAAGGCACAGCATCTGATTTCCTACTAGTAGCTTTTCAGACTTTTTAAGAGGGGACTTCATGATTTTTCTGAAAGAACCTTTCATGTTGGGTAGCATGACATGAAAAGTACCATTCCTTCACGTTTGTTTGCTCTGTCTAATCTTGTAAGTTACTTTCTGATATGCTAATGGATCTTTATTTGTAGGATTTTATTATCACAAGAAGATGAGTTTCACAGATGGATTATTCTCTTACTGATGGATTGACAGGCACCATTAAGTTCTACTGCCTATCTCACTCACCAGATTTCTATGCAGATCTATATTTAAATACTACAAATCTGACAGCTGACCTTTTACAAGGAGGTGGCCAATCAAATGGATATTATTAGCCATCTGCACTCTTGCACCTTACCCCTTACAGGAAAGAGGTGATGCTCTTTCAGTCCAAGATAAAAGGCCCATCCACAATGGGCATCTGTATTTCAAAGGGAAAGCAGAGGGTATAAGAAAACCAGAAACATCTCAAATCAGATGTTTTCACTGTAGGCATGATTTATGTTATAGAGAAATATGCCAGTACCCTAAAAAAGATGGCAGAAATCAAGGTCCTGAGCAGCATGAAGTATGTAAGCTGCAAGGAAAGAAACAAACTCCTTGGGTAAGCTAGTTTCATTGCCTTCCCTTTTGATTCCATCAATTTTACGGCAAAAAGAAAAAAGAAAAAAAAAAGTGGAAATTTTGGTCAGACAATGCAGTTGTTCTTTTTTCCCTTCTCTAAGTGTAAACAATACTGTACTATTAGAGCAGCTTGTAAACTTCAGAATCCATTTTCCTGCTACAAAAGATGACCATGTCATATAGTCTCTCTCATAAATTGATCAAATTTCACATTAAAATTATTAAAGAGAGGTTTCTCAATTTGGCTTCAGTACCCTATTAAAAGTTTATGGCCTCCAGCTTGGGAACAGCTTGTGTTCAACCAGTGTAGAGATAGTATAGATCAAGTCTGTGTATATGCAGTCAACCAGACAGATGGTCTCTGAAGGCTGCTGGGAAAAGACAGGCTTCTGGAAAAAGGAAATATGTGACTAAGTCTTTGAACTTGGATTAAGTGACCCTATGTTAAAGAACTGAAAACAAAACCTCAAGGGAAAGAATCCCTGAAGAATGTGTGTTGAGTGTGTTGCCAGGGTGGACTGGATTTTTTTTTCCTTTTCAAGTGAATTTACCACTGTTAAAGCACAAGCTCACAAAATCCCCATATTTGTAATGAGGTTCCTGCAAATCTGTCTTAATACCAGATTGGGTATGCAGATCCTCTTTCCAGTATGCACGCCTGTAATAAGATGTAGCTCTTTGGATTCCTGCATGTATATAAAGAACCCAGAAAGCTCAGGACAATTGTCAGCATTCATTTTTTACAAAAGTTCACAGATGTATGACATACCATGGTCTCAGAAACAAAAAATGCCTCTGAATTTTCTGAAAAAACTTTACGTGCATTCACAAACAAATCCATGTTTTGGATGCTCAAGAACATAAAAGTCTGCTTTTCTAAGCAGACACAACCTAAAATGTTTGCAGGATGTAAGAAACATATTTGTTTTAGCCAAGCCTGAACTACTTATCTTCACTGACTTATAAAGATATGCAGTGTTTGTTAAGACAAAGACTTGCATGAATTACACACACAACCAGAAAGCATCAAGCTAAAAATAGTATCCATGCACTTTAAAAGCAGATTTTGGATACAAAACAGGCTCCAAGATAAACTGTGTAACTCTTTTAAGCAAGTAAATAAACAACAGGTACATCATAATTGTAATGAATCCTTTCTGAGTTTCCATAGTGCCTCTTATTCCATGATCTTAAAATTCCTTAGTGGCACTAATTGATTAAAGAGCAAAGCATTCTTTTGAGAAAGGCTATGGATATAAAAATCATTTCACACACTGAAATCAGGCAATCTCTTGCACAGCAGTTGTTGCCATGCACAGCAATTCCTCCAAATCGCTTAGAGAAGAATAGAAGGCTCTCATATCCAGTTAAAATTTTAATGGGATTTAGTTGGAAAATGGTAGTTATGCTTCTCTTCATACTTCCAAAAAATACTAAAGACTAATGTCAGTATGATGAAGAAAACTTCTGCCGGGACCAACTAAGTAAATTCCTTACGTAAAATTCTGAGATTACTTTTCCACCGAGTAAAATAAAAAAAATGGTATCTAAAAGTCAAATACCTTCGGTCCTCGCTGCCTGGTGCATTTTCCCATTAGTTTCTCATCATCTAGTTCACACTGCTCCAGAAGATCCAAAATGTCCTCCTCCTAGAAATGGGAATTTCACTACAATTAATTCAAAGCAAAACACATCCTATCCCATCCTATTAAAGTTCAAGCACCAACTGGTAGGAATTTGAAATTATTCTGACTACTAATTCCTGAAATAAGACTATGAATCCCTCCACAAGAAGATACAAAAGTATTTCTTCTGATGCGCGAATGTCCACTTGCAATCAACATGAAGTTGAAAGTTAGAATCAAGTTTAAACATTTATTAAAGATAGAAGTCTGAGGAAACGGTTGAACAAAGATTCCTGTAAACCTGCTGGATGATGCCAACTACAGAGATGTGAAATTGTTTCTCAGATTTTAAATTAAATCATGTTAGTTGGTTATTTTAAATGTAGCTATTTTCCTACTGTTTATCTCTGACTACCAAAGTAGGCAATCAGACAAGAGTTTGGATGCCTTAAACTAGTGGATCTGGTTTTATGGTATTTCTCATTCTGTTCCATACAATGGATGAACAGGCTGGGGTCATTACTGGAGGAAGAAGGAGGCAATTACCAGCTCAAAAGCAGTTTCTGCCAACCTTTGGTTTGGCCAGGGGTAGGACTGAGGATCAGGGAAATGGTAAAGGAGCTTAAAGCCATCTAGCCTGTCTCCACCCTGGGTCCTCTGTAGTTCATCCAGATTCAAGGATCTGGCCCACAAGCTGTACAAAGAATAATAATAAAATGATGGAAACATTATAAAATGCTATTTATTAGCCATCACATATGATTATCGTGAAACTAATCCACAAGGTCATGAATTCTGAGATAAATAATTCCTATAGCAAACACTTCTTGTGCTTCAGTACCTTCATTCTTTTTAAAGGGTTATTCATTTCTCTCTGAAGTGAAGCTGCTCTCCCAGCAAGAAATGTCTGGAAAGCAGTGGATAGCAAACTCTCATACTTTTCAAGCAATGTCTTATCATCTGGAGGGTAAATTCGCCTAAAATAGGGGAAAAAAAGACAATTTGAGTTTAAGACAGAAGCGGGGCTGCTTATCACAATAGGAACAAAAGTTGCATATGCACCCCAATGGTAGTAATCACATCATTTCATTTCACAAAACATACGCTCCCAACTTTGTTCTCTAAACGTAACTTTAATTCAGTGAACACATTCATGTGTAAACTAGCAATTAGCCAGTCAAAAGAAATCCCAGGCACATCATTCCAGAGACAAACCAAACCCAGTTTTGCAGTACTCTGAAATGTCATCATGTGTGCATGATGCATGCAGGTGTGCACAATTCAGGAATTAACAAAATATTGCATGTAACATTCAGACACAAAATAATTTGTAGTAGCAATGAAAGGACAGTGAAAGTCTGAACCAATTGCTTTGAGTTAGTGGGCATGATGCAAATTAAAGACTGAATATATACTGCACTTTAATGCTAAATCCTCCAAACTCATGACGAGCAAGAAATAGATAAAATAAGGGGAAATAAATTCTAGTACTGGCTGTTCAGGGTTACTCTGATTTTCCATTAGAGCGGCTATGCCACTCTCTAAAATCACAGGTAAGGAAATTGTGACAATATGAGAAGCAAGACTTGGTGATTTATTCATGCTTATCAAGCAACAATGGGCTTTTAAGAAAACCACTCTAATCCATTTGCCATGAATGCCTGAAACACAGACAGAAATTGTGAGGAATAATCCATAAGGTAATATATTGACTGGCATCATATTTTTGTGGATCTCTTGCTAAATTTTTACAAAGTTTTGTTTCTTTCTTCTCAGTCTTCTCCTTCTCAATAGGTCTCTCTCATTATTTTGTTGCAATGAAAAAAAGATGGCTATGATCCCATTAGACTCAGGGCACTGCTAGAGCAAACTGGAGATGGTTCCAGTTTGCCTAAAACACTTGCACAAGCTCTAATCCAGCTGCAGTTAATGCTTTTTAATGGTGTTGATTCTACTGCTGAAAAAGTGCTATAGAGCAATAGATTTTAATATATGTAGAAACACACTGCAGCTGAAGGCAATTTCAAAGTCAAACACACATCTCATGAAATCACAGAAGCTTAAGAGCCTGGCTCCTACTTTGACCACCCCAGTCTCCTGCTGGAATCAGTGGGCTCACTGTACTTGCAGACAGACCCTTGACTAAGCCAATTGCTGAACTGACATCCATGGATTAAATCACAGACTGCTGGGGTTGATTGAGGTTTCTCTGGATTTTTATTAAGAAAGCAATATTAATCCAGGCAGCAAAAAATTCCAAGCACCCAGGATTCCTGTGATTCTATGACGATGCTTGAAGCTAGTCCTGCTCTGCAGGAGAACATCACAAGGAGAAAACACTGCCTTATGCTCAAACAGAATTTCTCCACATCTCTAGCCAAGATTCCTTTACTTCTCAGGCTCTGTTGATTTTTCAGTCTTTTGTTTTTAACAAAAACATGGTTAATAAAAAACCACAAAGCTGTTCTACTCTTTTACATGTGCACATACCTCACAAAATGACACCTCACCTTTTCATAAGAAAAAAAGTTTGTATTTTTATTGAGTTACATTAACCAAAAAGGTAAATAAAGAGACCGTTTGGCTCATTTTCAGTCAAGAGCTGAATAAGCAACCTACAATGTGATCAGTTAAAAAGTTTAACTTAAAATTAATTGAAATAGCAAAATGCATTAAAGCTTTATGATGTTTCTCTTCCTTACAGTCTAAGTAGCATGAAAATAACTGCTTCATTGAGGAGTTCTGTGTTACTGGTTCAGCTCCACATATGTCAAGAAAGGGTGCAATTAAGACTGGGAATTGTACAAAGACTTTTTTGTAAGCAAAATGCTAGTTTATCAAAAATGAAAAACTCACAGAAACATCTATCTGCTTAAATGAGAACTTTACTTGGAACTCCAGGACATCTGCTCAAAAAAGCAGAGATGAAGAACAGCAGTAAAGGTATTCTGCTAATTCAGAATAAAAGATGTGAAGTCAGACCTCCCTCATCCTGGATGAATGTCATAATGAGTGAGTGTATGCTCTCAGCACCTCTTCCTGCTGCTCCATTTTGCCAAGTATTCATAGCCCTTGATTCACTTCTCATTGAAGGAAATATGAAGAAATTATAATAACAGTAACAACAACAACTACAACTAAAACTATGATAAAAGCAGTAACAATGTCACAAAAACATTTTTGTCTTTTCTGGCCAATGCCTATTATGACCAAAAAGTTAAAGCTTCCTTTTGAAAGTATTTTACCAAGGAATCTGAAAATGCTTGTGTTGAAGTCTACTAAGATCCAAAATCAAACTGCAGAAATATGAACACAGTCTTTCAAATGCCATTATATCAAAAATTATGGAAGCCCCATCGAAGTTTCTGAGCCTTTGGGAAGCCTCATAGATAACATGCACATTCCATTTTTTCATAGGATTTTATTCTACTCAGCTTTTTGTTTTGTTTTGTTTTGTTTTAATAGAAGAATACTCATAGCCCTAGAGATAAGAATCATCATTTGTGACTACAGAACAGGTTCAGAATGAGAGTCACAGTTTCTGGTATATTGAATATGAACTATTATGTCTTTCAAGTAAGTGTCTTGCACAAAACTAAACTGACTTATGTCATATCAATTACCAAGTGCATGCAACAAAATTTGTAATCAATAAAAGAACTGTCTGGAAAAAAACTTTACTACCTGGTGTACATGTATGTATTTTTATAAATGGCTGCACAATTTTGGCAGAAGATTATTATGCACCATAAATACTTGTTCCCATTATTCCTAAAGAATACATTGAAAACTCCCTACTAACAATCAGAAATAGTTACCTGTAGTTCCCCATGTGTCTATTTTCATGCTCCTCTTTGGAAATCTGTTTACGTACTTGTGCAAGTCTTTCCTTCTACAAATCAAGCAAAGAAGACAATTATAAAAGAGAGCATAAGCCATGGGCAAGAAACAGCACATTTTTCCCTTCCTACCAGTTCTTCTTTTCTCCTTTCCAGTGTGTGACGCTGCTTCTCCCACTCTGAGGAACCTGGCAACAGTTTTTTCATTGAACCTTGACCATACAGTCTTTTTTGAGCCTCAGCTTTCTGTTGAGCTAAATTTCTTCTTTTATCACTGGTCCTGAAACACAGATGATATTAAGGTATTTTCATTCAGTGCAGGCAAGATGAGATGCACTTTCATGTCAAGTATGTGTTTTTCAGTCAGTCATGCATGGTTTATGATACACAATTTGAATTCAAAAGTTCATTTAGAATTTTTTTGACTTTAACTTTTTTTTTAACTTTATTGGCTAAAATATTTTCACACTTTAAACTCTGTTGTAATGACTCTGTATTACTACTTAATGTACAAATGTGGTTGTTATCTATTTTCCTAAAGTGCAGATTTTTTCCAACATACCCCCAGCATCAAAGTTTTCTCAAAGAGGGGCATGGCTTTGGACTGCTGTGAAACTATCAACAAAACAAATTTCCTGTGTGGCTATAAGTGCATGACTGCACGTGACTCTTATTCCCATCCAGAGACATGATTAAAAAATTGTTAAAAAAATAAAAATTACTACTACCACTCAGTTTTTCCAAACATAGGAGCAAGAAGAAAAACTAAATTCAGGTTAATTTCAATAGCAAAACTGACAGCAAGGGAAATATCTGCATTTTGAAAATACGAAGGTGGAAAAAGGGACTTCATTTTCTTCTAGTCCAGTTCAAATTTTAAAAATAAAAGCAAAACAAAATCACAGCAACAGAAACAGAGCCAGACTGAAGAGGACAAGTTTACCTTATGTTGAGAAGCTTTAATGCATTTAGCAGAACACCTTTTTTTACATCGTAGTCTATTTTTTGATCAGTTCCAAAACTTGGGGCACGATTTATCTGAAATAACACAATACAGGAGACTTAGGAACATTCAGCTTCACTGGAAACACATCTGTAGCAACAGGCTTTGGAGAAACTATTTTTCAAACATAACAGAGAGTAAGACAATACTTGTTGAGAAGCTAATTTCCATTTTTATTTTTAAAAAGAAAAACTTAGCACTTGGTATCACAGATACTGGGAGCTAGGAGATGTACCTCTCAGCCCCCAAGTTATCCAGACACTTAACAAAGAACACCATTCAAGTAGTGGCACTGTAAATCTTGTCTAAGCTATTCTTGGTTTCTGCAGCCAGAAACTTTACCATGCAAAGGGTTGTTAAACACATTATAACAGACTATGAGTCATGACACAGTAGTTTAGCACAGGAAGAGTTAAACTCTTTTCTATTTCCCACTCTGAAAGCAACTTTGAATACTTCTCTAAAAAGTAAAAAATACATAAGGACCAAAAGATGCTGGAATTCAAGGTCCTCACAAGTGTATTTAAAGAGCTACACAGATACATCAACACTTAGGGATCTAAGTTACTAAATCATTACATAGTGTGAAAAGATAAAATAATTAACAGCCTCAGTAAGAAATATAAGGTAAGTACCAGATAAGAGATTACAAATGTTACCATAAACTAGAGGAACAAGGGAAATGTAACTGGGAATCAGTGAGACCAAAGCAGACCCTTAACAGCCAGGAGTCTCAGCTAACCACTTGATAACCACTGCCAACTTTGGGACACCCTGGAAGAGAACACCAGCTTTCAGAAAGCTTTAAGGACAGATAATGAAGTTATGTCAACACTTCTAGGAACACCTCCAGGCTGGTATAAAAATTCATGTAGGAGCAAAGGGTTCAACAAGAGGCAGGAATCTCACATTGAAAGCAGATGAGCAGTGCTGGTTACAGTATAATATTAGCCATAAATTCTACAATAATAAAAAGTTATATGCTACTTATATGAGCACCAGTGAGCATTAACTCTGTGAAAAGTGTCAAATACTTTGAATAACTGTGTGCATATTTGAAATGCCTCTTGATGTAATATGATGATGGTCAAGGATGTTTCACTAACAGACCTCTCTTTAACCTTCTTCATCTGTTCCATGCACCTCCTTTCTCACAATAGAAACCTGAAAAACCAGTCTTGACAGCTGACCTTAAATGTCAGCTAAAAAGTTTACTTCTCATTAAGAGTAGGTAGAATTATGGGAGACTTAAAATGGGGAGCATCTTCACCCAGCATTATCACCCACAACTTCATAACCTGAACCCTCTGCATAAGCCTCTGATGTGCCAAACCATACTGGGGCTCACAGAGAGTGAGGAAGGTGATCCCAATGACCCACATGAAAAATTAACCTTACTAAAATTTATTTTTCATTGGTCCTTGACCATGTGCAGAGAAGGGCAACTGGGCTGATTACGGGTCTGGAGAACAGGCCTTAAAAGCAGAGGCTGTGGGACCTGGGGCTGTTCAGCCCGGAGAAGAGGAGCCTGAGGGGAGACCTTATTGCTCTCTACAGCTGCTTGAAAGGAGGTTGTAATAAGGTGGGTCCTGTTGGCCTCTTCTCCCTAGTGACTAGTGATAGGACAAGAGGAAATGAGTTGATGTTACACCAGAGGAGGTTCAGATTGGGTATTAGGAAAAATTTCTTCACCCAAAGAGTGGTGAAGCATTGGAACAAGTTGCCGAGGGAGATGGTAGAGAAGCCATCCCTGGGGGTGGCTAGACATGGTGCTTTGGAAGATGATTTTATGGCTACAGAGGTGTAGGACTGATGGTTGGATTTGATGATCTTGAAGGTCCTTTCCAACCATAACAATTCTATGATTCTTTGATCTCAGTAAGGAATCTTATAAGCATGAGTGCTATCTCAGGGAAGGGGGAAGGAAGCTTAAACAAAGGACAGGAAGGAGGAGGTCAGGGATCTTGCAGCCACTACATTATCAGTTTAACCACCACAGAACTGCCTCGTACAGGTGCAGCTTCACATTTAAGCCAGTCCTGTGCAACTGCAGGCTGCTGGAAAGGACTGGTGCTGCTTCTCTTGTCCTTCCTTCATGTCACTTCCCTCTTCCCTTCACCAGACCAAGCGTTGTGAAGTCCCTGCATGAGGAAGTTCTGCAGGTTGATGTAGTGTAAAACCTTTTGGTTTGCTTGAAATGGTAAATGAGAAAACAGCAACCCAAACCATCTCATCCAACAAATATGACCAACAGGTAAAGAAGATGCTAGGCCAGCTTCTTGGGCAATTTCCCACAGTAACAATATATTTTGTGTTAAAACAAACTGCAGTCTTTTTCATTCTTTATTCATTAGAAAGGTGGAAAGAGGAGTTACTGCTGAAGGCAAATCCGGAGCTAGTTACAGCCATGTGTAGATAAATGGATTTTAGGTTAGCAGATTCACTGGTACCAGAGAGAGAACTGAGACAGCATCCAGCAAGAGAAAAAACTCAAAAATTGGCTCAGCAAGGCAACAGAGGGAGAGGCTGCCTGGGCACAAAAATCCCTGAAAGGAAGTCCTTGTTATAAATAAATAAAATTAAAAAGAAGGAAAGGATTAAACCAAAGAGTTATCTCATCAGTTGTTCTTCCTAAAGGAAACTGGAGAAGTTCTAATTATTGCTAAATTCTTGGGTCAAAGGACTACTGAGATTTTACACTTTTTCTTTTATACATATGTATACAGACATCACATAATTGAAATACTGACCTTGCTGAAGACCATGGGAGAGCAGTGTTAAAGGTGCTCTGTGCTCACCTAACTAATCCCTAATGCCTATGCACCACTCATTTGTTAACACTGCCTCACTGACTGATATGGAAGTGCTTTCTGATACACATACTGTTTATACTGAAGAAGATGAGTAAAACAAACTCTAAAACTCAGATTAAGCTGCAGTAGAAGTTTTAGAGTTAGTTAAATCAATGAATATTTGAAAAATCTCAAACATTTACATTTTCAGGTTTCATTATGTTTTTACAGACTCTAGGGAGTAGAAAAATGCGAAATTCCCATGCTTACAATTTCTACTTACAAAGCTCAGAATCCCTTTGTTAAAATTATTAACTACTTATCTCTGGACATAATGTTAACAACTACTATACACAATAATGTAAATATTTCAATATTATTTTTCATACTGTTGCTATTTGGACTTCATATAACTTAAGCAAGACACTGAAGTAAGCCCATCTCCTCAACAGCTTAACTGCAGGCTGCTCTCCCTGACACCAGATTGCTGAGCTGTGCTTCAGTAAGAAACAATGTGAACTCTCAGGTTCTCTGTGTATTTTAAATAAACTGAAACAATTCAAGTGCCAATGAAGTGCTACAAGATAGATTTGAAATGCATTTTCTCGTGGCTGCAGTCTAAAAAGTCTGTAAATATTCCTTAAATATTCCTTAAAAGAAAGCACTGTCTCTTACTGTTCTTTTCCAGACAAGAAATACAGTTGCTGACTAACTTGTAGGACAGCAGCATTGTAAAGGAATCTTGATAATGTACCAGTGATATTGCCCCAATAGATAACTGGTTATCAAAACATTACATATGTACTTGTCTGCTGAGAGACCATTATTTAGAGTTCAGTGACCCAAAAAACAGGACACACACATGATTAGGTTAGGTTGTGTTACAACATCAGTAATTTTATCAGGAAGGCACATCTTGGAAGAGTGTTGGCAAAAACAGGGTTGTTTGAGGGGCCCCAAAAGTACAAGCAAATGATGATAGCAGGGCCTTGAAAATCAAGAGGCTCTGAGATATACACTGACAGTGGCCAAGCAGTGTGCACTGCAGGGATGCAGCCTGGTGAAGCAGGTAACAGTGGGTTTAGGAATAACAAATAGAACACAGAGTAGGAAATGTAGAACAAACCACTTATGGTTAAGCTTGGAGAAAATGTAAAATTGCTGGCCAGTGAAAGAACAGTCAGAAAGTGAAGGGTGGCAGCAAATTAATACAAATGACTCTCAGTGGAGCTAAGAGCTAAGAGGAAACTTTCACCATCAACAGTGTGTTTCTTCCTGGTGAAGAACACAAGACACTGACAACTTGCTATTACCACCTACCCACCTTTTTTTTGAGAAGCAGACCTCTCCTTGTTGGCCTTTGGATCCCCAGGAGCAGAGGCAGAGTAAGTGTAACTAAGAAAGGAGTAGATACCAAGAAGCTTGGATCTGTGAGCTTTAACTACTTTATTAGCACTAACTGGATACTTTGGCCAAAAATGTCCAAAGTCTCTTTAACTGGACAGATAACAGTGTTTTTAATTGGTATTGCTAGTATAGTTACACTAAATAATAAATCTGTGGTTCTGCATATAAGGTGAGTTTTTCTCATCTGAAGGGGCCTTGGGTACCCTGCACCTGAAGCAGTCATTAAACTGTGATGTTTTTCTCTAAGGATCACAATTTTGTGATCCAAACTGGATATAATGAGGCTGAATAAGGCTGGAGTTCATCCAAGAATTTGACCTGTATGATTTTCCTATGTAAATAAAATAACCTATCTTGGAAGTTTTGGTTGAAAAGAGTAAAACTGGATTTTATGGGAACAGAAAGGAGACATAGGTAGTTGTTGCTGCTCAGACTGGATGGAGGTTGCTGAGAGTGCACAAATGCTTGCCAGAAACATTTGGTGCCACAAGATGGCAATCATGCATTTCCCACAGCCCTCTTTTCAGTAGAAGGTTCCGGAAGTTCAATAGCATCAAGGAGCAGGAGAGCCACATCTCATCAGGGCAATATAAGCAAAAGTCATCTCAGGAAAGCAGAGTCATTATAATGTTGCACAATTTATTTCTTATAATAGTTTATTAAGCTATCTTTATAACAGAAAAGCTATGTGAGCTATGGAAACATGAAACTTAATTTACCATCCAAATCCTACTTTGGCAGTTTTCCCATAACACTGGGAACATTTCAGGGCCTTGTGATTAGTACTTGTTACCACTGTTAGAAAGAATGATTCACTCTGCTAAGGGGGGGTTGGCAAGAGGGAAATGGTGGAAAAAGATAAGAGTAGAAAGCTGGGAAAGAAGCCAGAACTTTTTTGGGAAAAGAAAATAGTTAAATATACATACACACACTCTGTATAGATGTTATGTAAAGTGTATAGATATACACTGTATATGTGATCTTTACAAGACTACACACAGAATCCATACAGTGTGCGTGGGTAATCATCCTGTGTGCTTGTTCTGAGACTGCTGCAAAAAAACCAGGCATGTACAGTAAAACTCAGAGGATGAGTATTCAAGCTGAATTACTACGTTTCAAATTCTGAAATTTCTGTTAGTTTAATTCAATATCTGGCAAACTTCTGTACCAGCAAAGGAAGAAAATGAAATAATTAGACTACTGTATTTTAAAATAATAATTAGCAGGTACACAACTCTGACTCATGAAGTATTCTCCAGCAACCCAAAATGCCAGAGCTGCAATTACCACTTTATGAGATTCTTCTCTCACAAAGAGTCTGGGATAGCATGATCCTCCTCTGGGATCCATTATCAGAAATGGTGAATCAAACCCCTAAGATTTCCATGTAAACATCCAAGAAGGTAAACAGGGTGTCCTTCAGAAGGGATTCATTAAACCAGTTGATTCACCATCTCTCAATAGAAGAGGTTTGTCACCATTTGCTACAAGGCTGGATGAAACACAGATCACCTTCAGCCTGAGCTTTAAGACATGCACACACTTGTATGCCAGCTACAGGCAACCTAGAGATGATAATCTGCAAGCAAGGAGCTAAATCAAAGGGATAGTAAGCTTTGCTCAACAAAGACAATGTCAGTGTAGTACTAAGTTCATGTCATGTGCTGCTGTTGGCTGAACATCAAAGCCAGCAAATACGCCTATGTCTAAATAGCAACAGAGAAGGAATTGATATTTTTCTCTAATTAAAATTATACTGAACCCCTGAGAAATAAGCATGACAAAACAACTGTTGACAGTATTAACAGTCTGAGAACAAGGTTATAATTCAGAAAATTAATTGTGTACATTCTGCTCATCAGTAGCCAAATCATATTCATTGGCTTTATTTGATTTATTGGCAGTAGAAAGATTTTTAATGCATTTTGCTGTTCTCCTCCAGCTCTACAGCTTCCCAACAAGTTAGCATAATGAAAAAACATAATCTGAAAAAAATACAACTTAATTCAATGTTTATGTTATTAACAGTGTAATTAAAGAGACACAATAGATAAATCTCAAATATTCCTGGTTGAAAATGTGTTCAAGCACAACTTGATCTTAACTGTACCAGGAACATGTCAGAAGAGAAATGCTTCTTCCACACCAATTGCTTGACAGTATTTCACGTATACTGGATTAGTTTCCTGTTTATATGGATGCTTTTAAAAGCTACAGGAGAGGGAAAAGACACATACCCCAAATAGAAGGTTAAAAGTATACATCCACAAAAATTGCCAGAGCATATACAGAGCCATACTCGTGAAGAAATTCCCTGTAACACCCAATTGCTATAAAAAAAGATCCATCAGCTACAATAACAACTGAATTAATATCACATTTCTCATTAAAACTTTAAAAAACATCTGAAATGCAATATTGCTCCAGGAAGACGATTACTTTTACCTGAGTCTCTAAAATTGATCTCTGCAAAGCAGTGCTTCCATATGGATGCTGCAGAAAACAACACCATCTATAAACTCAACAACAATACCTCCTGCAATGCACAGATTTTCTTGAAGTTTTCTTACATAGGTATGGATTTAGGTGAGGATGAGTTAACTTTACACTTTAAGAGGTTTACCTCTAGGAGCCATGGCTTTAGTTTTCTGTCCAGCAGAATATCAAATCCCAGGACTTCAAAGCAGACACTGTCACTCCCTGGTGCTTGCCCTGGTCTGCACATGCGATAAGCATGAAGAACATGTGGCTCTGCAACTATGAGAGTCTTCACTACTAACTCCTGTTGGGATTTTTTTCAGAAAAATTAATCAGGAGAGAATTCACCAGTATATACTGAATCAATGCTTTTCATACTTTAACCTTATAAATGTCACTAAAGTACTAACAAAAATTTAAAATACAAAAAAAATGCTCTATAATAAATAAAATGTTTTTACAGAGTAACAGGTATAATTTTTAATATAACTCTAAAGTACATTGTTATACTTTACTCAGTACATATGTACTTTTAGATATTTAATAACTTAAATACTAAAGACATGTTGGGAACAAATTATAGTACAGTCAGCCTTTACCAATTTCATTTTGCAATATAATTTTCAATAAATATACTCAGAATCATATGTATAGATGATGACTAAGCTCTAACAATCTTAGGCCTATAAAGATGCATCTAATATAAGCACTGACTGGCACAGGTTTGAGGACAACATTGACTATAATTTGTAAATATTCACATGTAAAATTCACTTTATACTTGGCAAAAGTCACCAAGAGTACAAGTGGAATGGTTCCTTAGTACTGTATTACTTATGTCAGTAGTTGTTTGAAAGTCCTTCAAAGTTTAACATTACATTTATAATCAAACTCTGACTTCAGTCTTTAAAAAACATAATAATCATTTATAGTATGTCCTTTGTGGCATGCAATGCTGGGAATTTAGATTAATAAAGCTTCAAAAATAATTCAAAATTCCAGTAAAGTGGATGGCAAAAGCAAATAATTTTCTAAGGATAGGCATACACAAAATAAGGAAAAGTATATGAATTTTGTCTTACTGAAATATCACTCCAGAATTTGGAGACATCAAGATTGTTTGTTTCTAGAAACTCAGTAAACCATTTTATGGAGCGTTTGCTTCCTTTGTCTTCTGTTTCATCCCGCTCAAAGTGCTCGTTATGCTTATTGACAGAGTAGTTAGTCAGATGCATGTACAACTGACTCTAAAAAAAGGGAGAAAAGATATTCAAAACCCTTTGCGTACATCTCGAGAATGGTTGATTCAATATCATTATAAGAAAAAATGTGTAAAATCAGTACTGAGATACTCAAACATACAAATACACTATGTGTAGATTTAGTGTTTCTTACTCTTGGAGATTCCATTTACTGAATATTCTACCTTTCTTATAAAAAAAAAAGCTGCACTCCCCCCAGTTGCAGTCAACTGATCTGCCACTCAGCATCTGGTTAGGCAATATATATTTACCATTTTTACACATCTGTATGTATACAACTATCTGAAAAAGCAGAGAGCAATAACTTTCAGAATTATTACACTCCACAAAACAACAAAGATACTATTTGAAGTGCTACTACAAATGTGCTAAAAATGTCTGACGTCTGCTACACAGACAATCCCACATTTCAGTTTTCACTGTAGCTTATTTATGAAGTGTTCGCAAAAAAAAATATTTCCTTGCCAAGGTCAATTTATAAATCATGAGTTCACATTTTCCCCTAGTATAGACACAAGTTCAGCTCTCCATCTGCACTACCACAGTGACTGTCCTCATCACAGTGACAGCTCTTTGTCACCTTTGAATCCTTAGTTCAGTGTAGTTGAAGTTCTAAGCTGATCATAAGGTTTCTGTTCCAAATCCTTTTTGATAAGACAAACAACAGATAAGAGAAGCCTTCTGCTGTCATTTATCTCACAGCACTTAGTTATGTTTAAAACAACCTCATGAAATAAAGAAATCCAACAAAATTGCAGGCTAGTTAACAATATACTGTATTAGCACTACAAATAATTAGTTTCTCCCATGGCTTCCAATTACATCTCAGAATCATTCTGAAAACAACTGGGTTTGAGTCATTACAAACACCATCTTTCCATGAAATTCAAGGTATTTCAGACAAAAGCAATTATTTTTCAGAATACAAAAAAATGAAAAGTGTTTTTAGAACACTTCTTAATCAGCTGAACTAATCTTTAGTGTGAAGTTATCTGGAACAATGTCATCTGAAGAACAATGTCATTAGTGATAAACCAGGTTATTTCATTGAATAGCAAACTACAACATGAACATTTGAACTGCCTGTTCTGTTTATCCACTCAGAGCATATTTCAGTGCTTCTAATGCTGAGATTAGTAACAGTAAAAAATATTAAAAGCAAACTATTCCAAATACAAGACTAGAGCTCTTCCAAATATACAGTTTTACTGGGCTCCAAATAATACCTGCATTCTTCAAAGGAGCACTAAGAGACAGTCACAATTTTACGTGACTAGTAAGGAAAAAGGCTCTCTGTGTGTTGTCTATTGCATTATTACACTGTAGCACCTCTAAAAGTATATAGTATGGAAAAGAAAAGATAGAGTAGCAGCAGAGTACAGACTGAGGTGTAAGAAACTCAGATCTACTGATGCCTCCCAATGCTTCATATCTACTTCTTCCTTAACAGACATCTACACTTTGGTCAGTGCCAGAAAAGAGGGGTGACACCTCCAAACAGGGCAAGATGTTATAAAGTGAGTATGATAATAATGGTGTCCAAAAACTTCAGCCTGTCCCTTTACCATTTCTTGGTTCTTAGCAGTGTTTATAGGCAGCCTTGTTGTACCAACTTGAAGCTGTCAAAAACATAATCCCTTCCCTGCTGAAGCAGTCACTGACAAACAGCACCAGCAGGACATTCCCTCATGTTTGGGGACTGCAGTGACCTGGTCTTTATATCCCTGTTTTTCTGTTTTCTGCATAGGCTCCAAACACAATGGCTGAAACACTGCAAGATCCTCAGAAGCTCTACACTTCAGGGATGTTGAACTATGACCTAGCAGGAGATAAACCTTATCCTCCCCTCAACTCCACCCCAAAATGACTCTCAGATAAATATAGAAGTCATGAAACTGTTCTTTAAGTGACCTTCTTTACTTGGTTTTTTTCTGGGTTGAATATCAATACTTGAAATATTTTGCTTTCTTTCAGGAAATACTTAAACTTCTCAGCATGCATGCAAAGTCATATAAAAGTTTTACACATAAGCAATAATATGGCTATACTTGGGTTTTGATAGGAAAGCATCAGTTAAATATCTTTCCTTTCAATTTTTTCTCTTCAGTGACAATACAAAAATTCAGCCAGATGAATAAAAAATTAAATCTCATGTCATAATTTTACCTTCTCCAAACACTGCACAGGTAAAATTCTACATCTGTAAGCAATAAATTGGAGTGAACTCTCACTTACCAAATTTGAGTCACTGGGGGGATGATACTTTTCCGTGCCCATCCTCACAAGTCCATCATGATATAAAAATACCTTCAGTGGATCACAGGAGGTTACAAGAATATAGACACGTAAATCAAACTTGTAGCCTTCCATAAGGAATGGTTTGTCAAGATATTCCTGAACAATCAAGTGATCCTGAGCTTGTAACTTTTCTCCATTTCTTATTAGAGAGATCCTGGTAAAAACAAAACAAAATTTATTTTAAAAACATGGAAGTCTGACATTCTTTGAAATATATTTTCATAGAATCATAGAATCATAGAATCATAGAATTAGCCGGGCTGGAAGGGACCTCAGAGATCATCTAGTCCAACCCTTGACCCACCGGAGCAGTTGCTAGACCATGGCACTGAGTGCCACATCCAGTCTTTTTTTAAATGTCTCCAGGGACGGAGAATCTACCACCTCACCGGGCAGTCCATTCCATAGCCTAATCACCCTCTCCGTGAAGAAATTCTTTCTAATATCTAACCTAAACCTCCCCTGGCACAACTTAAGACTGTGTCCTCTTGTCTTGTTGAAGGTCGTCTGTGAAAAGAGTCCAGTTCCCACCTCGCTACAGCCTCCTTTCAGGTAGTTGTAGACAGCAATGAGGTCTCCCCTGAGCCTCCTCTTCTTCAGGCTGAACAGCCCCAGCTCTCTCAGCCTCTCCTCATAGGGCCTGTGCTCGAGTCCCTTCACCAGCCTGGTTGCCCTCCTTTGGACCTGTTCCAGGACCTCTACATCCTTCTTAAACTGAGGGGCCCAGAACTGGACACAGTACTCGAGGTGTGGCCTAACCAGCGCTGAGTACAGGGGAAGAATCACTTCCTTGGACCTGCTGGCGACGCTGTTTCTGATACAGGCCAGGATGCCATTGGCCTTCTTGGCCACCTGGGCACACTGCTGGCTCATGTTCAGTTTCTTGTCAATGCAGACTCCCAGGTCCCTTTCTGCCTGGCTGCTCTCCAGCCACTCTGTCCCCAGCCTGTAGCGCTGCATGGGGTTGTTGTGGCCAAAGTGCAGGACCCGGCACTTGGCCTTGTTGAACCTCATCCCGTTGGAATCGGCCCAGCTCTCTAGTCTGTCCAGGTCCCTCTGCAGAGCCTTCCTGCCTTCGAGTTGGTCCACACTTCCTCCCAGCTTGGTGTCATCTGTGAATTTGCTGATGATGGACTCAATCCCCTCATCTAAATCATCAATGAAGATGTTGAACAGAACTGGGCCCAACACTGATCCCTGGGGGACACCACTAGTGACCGGCCGCCAACTGGATGCAGCCCCGTTCAGCACCACTCTCTGGGCCCGGCCCTCCAGCCAGTTCCTAACCCAGCACAGGGTGCTCCTGTCCAAGCTGCGGGCTGACAGCTTTTTCAGGAGGATGCTGTGGGAGACGGTGTCAAAGGCTTTGCTGAAATCCAGGTAGACCACATCCACAGCCTTCCCCTCATCCACCAGACGGGTCACCTGATCATAAAAGGAGATCAGGTTGGTCAGGCAGGACCTGCCCTTCCTAAACCCGTGCTGGCTGGGTCTGATCCCTTGCCCATCCTGCAGATGCTGTGTGATTGCACTGAGGATGATCTGCTCCATAACCCTGCCAGGCACTGAGGTCAGGCTGACGGGCCTGTAGTTTCCCGGGTCCTCCTTCCGGCCCTTTTTGTGGATTGGCGTGACATTCGCCAACTTCCAATCGTCTGGGATGTCCCCAGTGAGCCAGGACTGTTGGTAGATGATAGAGAGAGGCTTGGCGAGCTCTTCTGCCAGCTCCCTCATCACTCTTGGGTGGATCCCATCCGGTCCCATAGACTTGTCACATGTCCCATGGTCACCCAGCTAGGCAGTCAGGCTAAAGTTTACCTGAGATAGAGACTTACAGATCTGATTTGTAGGGTAGAGAAAATGTGTCATTCACTTATATGGCTTTTGATTTCCTGTCCTTTATGGTGCTTCACTGGATGAAAAAAGGCAATGAGCCATTTCAAAATAACTTTCTGCCTCCTTTGACTCAACAATTTGTAGTAATGGGTTCCCTCTACACTTAGAAATTGTTTGGCAGAATGACCAACCTCCACCTTCTGTGATTATTCCTCCCCAAGCCTAAAAATAGGCTTCCAGTCTGTCTTTGTGACAACTTCTGCCCAAGGTACAAGTTGGAAAGAACTTTCACTGCCAACAGAACCTGAGATGATGTTTCCAAGGCAAGACACTGATTGGTACAACTAAGAACAGCATAGAGTAAGCTCAGTATTTCTGTATTCCAGTTTCCCCACATCAGAATGAAAACTGGTTAACATAAAGACCCTTACTACACAGACTTTCAAGTATCTGTAATAGCTCACATTTTTCAGTCTATCATTATCAACACTGAATTCCCATAACTTTGTTGCCTTTATCTTACCCTCTATTATTTATGATACACCTCAGTGTTCTGGTGATGAATACTCCTAATATACTGAAGTATTATCCAGGCATTTCTCTGAGCTATGCTGCTACCTTTCATTCTGAGCTTATCTTTGCCCTTTTCAAGACAACTTTAAAATAAGGTAACAGAAAAGTCTAAGGGCTTTACTTATACAGTAATTCTGATACATTTTTAATTATTAAGAGCTTTACTATATATACTGTATTATCCAAATTGAAATTATAAGCAAAAAAATGAAATATCTAAAAAACAAGAACAAAGTTAAGAATGAAATTACAAAATTTTACTTGTGATTTTACTGTCATAGACAAAGCCATTAACTCAACTGCAGGGAGTGTCCCAACTCTGGCATCAGTGTCACTTCCTTCCAAGAGTATTCCTCTAGCTGCATCCCCAACACTGTATCCTCTGCTTCTCCTACACCTCATTGCTGCCACTCTTAAATATGTGTCTCCCTGACTGGCTGCAGTGTTGGTACTCAAAAAGGTGCTTGAGTGGGCTTCAGAGCTGTGGAAGATCCTGACCTTCCACATATGACACCTCTGCAGTGTCACCACCATCACCAAACCCCTGCCTTTTATGCCCAATACAATCTCACCCTGGTAAACCTAACAGATTAATAAATATATTTGACAAATTTGTAATAAAAATGATCATGTTCTTAAGAATTATTTGACCCTCATCAGAAAATGTATTCTTTAATTAGATCACATTCAGAAAATTAAAGCACCACTTCCATTTAGCTTTTTATTTTAGCTGTTTCTGCTTGTTAAGCCTTTGTCCAATACTTGAACTTTCTTCTGTTGTCTTATGTTCATATATAGCTTTCACTACTAACTTGTCTCTAATACACAGCTTCTGTTAATATTGTAAACAGCACTGGATTTTGCCTTTAACAGGTAAGAAGGCTGAAGTTAACATGAAACTTACCCATGTCCCATTGCACCATTAGCTGGTTTGACTATGAAAGTTTTCTGTCTACGTTTCTTCTTCAGTTCTTTTACATAGTTCTGAAACTGTGTGTATTCTGCTGGGAAGATCCATGTTCGAGGAATAAAACTATACTCCTGAGGCTGACTCCTGATCATTCTGCAAAAGAGTGTGACTCAGTTAAAATCTTTTAACTACTTCAATGTATCAAAGATGTATCCTCAGGATTACATGTTAAAAATATTTGACAAGGAAACTTTTTTAGCAAAATGCTGTAATATGACAGCAAACTTCTACAGTTGTTCAAGAATAAAGAGTTCTGTAACACTTATATGCATATGTTAAGAACAACAAAAAAAACTATCATGCATTTTTGCTTATTATTTTATCATATTCGTTATGCTACTGGCATTCATCTTATTTCTTGGCATCCATCTTGCTCCTGTTAGAGCTTTTGTTCAGTCACTCAGATGGTTTAATGCTATTTCTATTCTTAGAAATATTAAGCTTATTATTAAACTTACAATAGAGCATGTGATTGTAGATTGTTTCCTATCCAATAGATTCACGGATTCTTAGATTTCTATTTGATTTTTTTTTCCTTAGTAGGAGTGAGCATATTTGGCAAGTTTCATAACGTTATGTATTGGGGGATGTTTGGGATGAAGTCTGAGTTTCTTCATGGATGCAAGAAATATTAATAACAAGGACTGAATTCAAAATTAGAATTGAAATTTAAGAAGAGTTTTTGTTTCTTTCTAGTCTTTTGAAGTAATTTAAATACTAAGTAATCATAGTAAATACATTTTGACTCAGGTCAAGCAACCAATCATGAGCTTCCAATCCAGGGCAAAACACAGAAGGTTGGATTCATGTTTGTATGTTGGTACTAGCATGTTGTGAGCACTTTATTTAGTCAAAATAAAGCAACACAAGGGGGGGGGGAGAGGCGAAGAACTAGGAAAAAAATAAAGTTAAGATATCATAGGGAGCAATCTCTGAAACTGAATCTGATTAAAGGATGCAGCAAGGTCCTGATCTGCCAGCTTTAATAGCTGTGGCAGCTGAGCTGGTGAGCATATATAATTTTACAGTTCTATTGTCTAAATGCAGTAAAGACAAAGAGAAGAAGAAAAATGGTAGAGAATTAAGTTAGTAGATGTTTCCATCAATAAAAGCTGTGTATCTGGCAGATAGAAAGGATACAGCCACACCAGATGCACTGCGAGCTAGTACATATGGGTTAGTTTTAAACAAAGTAGCTTTACTACTGACTTAACACTCAAGTTAGGGAAGCAATGAGGACTTGTTGGTACTATGCAGACTGGTATACCATAGCTCCCAGCAAAATTAATTTTTTCTTTGCTGAGTTAAATACTAGTGTAGCTAGACTGCTTCAGGTACTCACAATGCCTGAAACTCCATACATAACCCCATATGAAATCAGTTTGGGTAACTCAAAGCTACTCTGTAACATAGGGCAGACACATGTAAAATACAAATATTCACTGACCAACAGAAAATGAATGGTTGTTTAAAAGGAGATTAAACGGGAAGCTCCCCAATTTTGATTATTTTTTTAATGGCACTGTAATTTAATTTTAATATTTTTAAACTAAATATGGGTTTAGCTATACAACTTTTGTAAGGGAAACTAATAGCATCAGGATGAAAACCAGACAATACCATTAAATTTTACATTTCTACTGAGCCAATATAATTTTCCTTATGCAGCATGAGACACTTTTCCTTTAAGTTGCTCAAATACAAATGGAAAAAACAAAGCTGCCATCCACATCTGTAAGGCTAGGCCTGTAGCCAAGCCCTAGGGGTATAATAGATACCCTGTTTAGCCAACTATCCAGCAAACACTCTACAGAAACCACAATAGCTAAAGTAGTCTTGAAATACTGCACTAGGTTCAGTGCTTCTGCAGCTTCATTGTAACTACTGTTTTTACAAATCTAGTTTGATAAAAGCCACGAAATATTCACAAAAGTTTTTTAAAACATAACTAGATATTACAATTCATTATTAATGCATAAACTAATCTCCATCAGCTCAATGTTTACAAATGTTACCTTGCTAACTGAGTAGCTTATCTAGACAGAAATTATCCCATTTTTAGACACAAAGCAATCTCTGTATTAGCTTCCAAGTTATTTATTGTGCATAACCTGAAGTGTTACATGATAAAGACTTACAGGTTTCATACTACCTAGTCAATGAACAGAGCTTCATCATATTCTAGATACATCAATATTTTTTGTGACTGCAAGTACCTAAGTTCTTTGTGCCTTTTTCTATCTTATGCATAACTGCATAGACTACAAACACTTCATAACATGAAGCAGAATACTTCACCACTGTTTACAAGTTCTGGTCAACAACAAAAGAATTCAGCTCTGTTCTCTGTTCAGCTCCTTGGTCCTATTAAAAAATGGCTTAAGAACATCATCAAGTAGTGTGCAGAATCAAGACCTATTCCATGACAATAAGCCTATTTTTCAGCACATCTGCTATGCACTACTGTGGGTAACAACTTCTTTATTATGCTCCTCTACTCTTTAGCCTTTTCAGTCCTTATCAGGAGGTCTGAGAATTAAACAGCAAGTTATTGTTCTTCCAAGTGCTATTTTAGCTCACCAGTGGGGCCAGACTATGTTCTTGTTTGTTGGAGAGCTTTCTGTGCAAAAGAATCAAATGTGTTAAACAAACCATGGGTCACTAAAGACATGGATTGTCAGTCTAAGAAGGTATGTTTCACTCTCTAGGTTTCAAGACCTTCTTATTTTTTTTAAGCTTGAAAGCAGGTTAGTGGATAGGTATGGATGAAAATAATTCCTGGTCAATGATCAGTTTACAAACTTTATGAGCATGAACAACAAAGATGCTGCAAAACAGAGCATCTCATACATGGGTCTGCTGACCTTCCTATTCATCCTATACACCTTCTACCCCACTTCCTGTATTAATTGTGTAACAACACTCGTCCTTTACATGAGATGTCACTAAAGAGACCACTTACAGAGATTAACATCTGGCTGGCCTTATAATGGTGCCTTGTTTTTCTTTTTTCTGTGTTCTGATTATTCCCCTTGAAAACAACACTTGTGTCTCCTTTTGTTCCCAGTTACATTCCTACTTCTGTTCCATTCTGTGTCCCTACACTTCTATGCTGGGTTTTCTTCTCTTATATTACACACACTACATATTACACTCTCTTCCATACTACTGCATGTGAAAATCACATTGTGCTGTAATCCAGAGTGACAGCATATTGGCTGTATTCCAGAACTGCAATTCTTTCTGAAGACCATTTGCCTCTCAGCCTGGCAGACTTTTGGTCAATTCCCAACATTTCATAAAATAGAAGGGTGAGATCACAGTAACAGCAAAGGTAGAAATAAAAGAAAAAGCAGAGTCTAGAAGTCTTCACTGTTTCTCATCAGTTATTTCATGAACTCTCAATGGTACAAAACTCTCAGCATTCTGAACAAGTTAGCATCAGGAATAGAAAAGACTGCATGCATCAGGAAAGCAACAGAACAGAATTAATGCCTCTGCATGTGCTGTCACTATGTCTTTACTTAAGAGTTTAAGTCTGGAAGGAACACTGAAAAGTGCTTGCGTAGCATGTCTTGACACAGGGAGTTCTGGCCCACACCTAGGTCATGTAAACACCACAGCAATGCAGGCTATAGTTGCATCACAATAGTCATATACATTCTACATGCTATGTGTTGTAGTCACAAACCAGTAAAGGAAATGGAAAGGGAGGAGATATCACACTCAGTAAATGAATATACGAACATAAACTGCTCTGGTAACAGGAAATGAACTGTGGGGAACCCAGTAATTCTACTAGGGTAAAGAAACAAATAATAATATAATTAGACAACTGAGCCCCTCTGACTTCTTATCTTAACAGTACCATATTTCACATTTTTTAAATTGGGTGTACACGAAAATATAGTCATTATTTTAAAAAATAATATGCAACCCCGCACTACTTATTTGTTTCTTTTCTACCATTACAGGATATATGCCTGAGTATATTATGTAATAAGTGAAATATAAAATACTGTAAGGCTATCCTACACTCTGCAATGTGCAGACAGAGAACTGAACCCATATAATTTTCTACAAAAATCAATTGGAGAGATAGAGTAGCCCACTCCCTATAATACAGATCCAGGACCAAAGTCCAAGTTATCAAGGAACTTTGGAAATTATTCTTGGTCTTCTCATAGCCTCTCAGTGAAAACAAACGAATCTTAAAAGCAACATTTCAGTACTGCACTGCATTAAATACTACAGCTGAAAAACTTCTTAGTATATTTATATAAAGATTACTTAGTCATGTTTCTTGCCAGAAAATCCTTTCTGCAGATCTCTCCCATTCCTGGAAAATGGTTGATTCTCTGAAGAAGGAGAAAAAAAGGAAGAAACTTGGTACGTTTTAGTTTTTCTCTCATACCTAATACAATCATTTATAAAATTCAACTGCATGCCCAGGCAAATATGGTGTCACATACAAAATATTTTAGATAATCTCTTACATTATATGTATTCTTAGAAATATTGAAGATCCTGCCAGTTCTATTCTCACCCAACAACACGACTATGCCCACTGATTTAATTTCAGACATTAGACTATCATATTCTTATTCACAAAGCTACCTAGGAACAAAGAATACTATCACAAACTAATGGTAAAAACAGTTATTATTTGCTCATAGAAACTGTGGAGGGACATCTGCTTTTTAAGTCACTGCTTAAAAGATAATGAGCAACTTAGAAATTATATTTTGCATCTTTTTTTTAAACTCTGATCACTTGCAACACCCAATTCCACAGTGATATGAACAAATAAATCTAGAATACACAACAGAACTTTAAAATATGTAGTAGTATAGCCTTACTGCTAGCTGGTTGGTGGTATTTTGTCCCTTTTTTTTTTTTCCTCTCCATACAAACATAACTTATGAAAAACTAACATTACTGAACACTTTGAAGCAAAGCAGTTTACTGAAGCATGTCAGAAATTCTAATTTCAACTCTACCTGATAGTTCTGAAGTTCAGCAATCTTTTCCTGTTGCACAGCAGAATCACTCCATATAAGATTAGCAGTTTCATCTTCATCACGCGTCTTCACAAATCCCATTTCTTGTATAACTACACGTACTACAGAGAAACCACATACTTAAGGAATATTTTTAATTTCTTAAATCAATTAACCTTCTAAATCCAAAAGAATCCAGTAAGATTTAAAACGTTTCCCATACTCAAGCCCTTATCCCCAGCAGACCAGTGACAAGAATTCCTCCTTAGTCAATGTACAATAGTTTCAAAAGCAAACACATACATTTTTAAATATAAAATCCAGAACTGATTATGTGCCAGGCATAACTCAGGTTCTAGGAGACAAGATTTTTCTGAAGTAGTCCCAAGCATCAAAATACAAATCAACAGTAGATTATGTTGAGAAACCTCTGTATAATGATCAGAGTATTTAACGTAAAATTTACACTGTTGATCTTGCAAGGCTTTAAGTAAACTTCCACACATATGTAATTCATAATCAAGAAGGCTGTGGAAAAACCTTCTAATTAAGTTTTTTATTTCAAGGCCTTTCTCTGAGCAACAAATGGAGAGCAATAAATGCCGTGTTCAAAGGTATCCACTCAATGTTACAAAAAAAGCACAATGGCATCTTAAAAAAGAAAATCCTTTGGAAATGTCTCACTGTCAGCTTGATACAAAAGTCCATTAATTAACCCCAGTATTTAGTAATTCAATTCCATAAATGGCTATTAGGATGAAAACAAAATATGTAGCTTCCTACCAATTTCATATTTTGTGCCAGCAACATTTGCAGTTATGACTCCATTTTTCTTCTTCTTTCTGGCTTTTCTTTTAATTGTGCTTTGGTAGGGTAATTCCGAACTCAAAGTCAGAGAAGCAGTCCCATGGTTATCTTTAAAAAATAATGTTGTAACAATCAACATCTTTATATCTCAAGTAATATAAACAAATAAACCAAAACTGCAAACATTAACTCTGTTGCAACTTAGAGGAACAAGCCTACTGAATAATTAAATAATGAAACATCTAAGACTAGCATACCTCCTTCATTAGGCAAGGATGGCATTATAACCTAAGATAAGTGCAGAAGCAGAGCCCAAATTCTGTTCCAAGTTCTAAGAAAAGATGAGTTCTTTAAAGCTCCAGTCATATCATTTCATTCTCTGGCTGTAGCAAATATTAGTTCTGGAACTGATAGATATCTGTATCAAAAAAAGATAAGAGGTAATTGTATTATAAAGAAATCCTGGAGGGAAAAAACCCAAAGAAAACAATAAAAAAACCCAAAAAACCAAATATGGAAATGCTTTTAAAGACAAGTCGAAAGTAAAATTTATTTTAAAAGGTTGATCAAGTTATTGTAAATACAATACATTATTCATTACAATTTAATTCTTTTGTTTCTGGTGAAAATAATTTTGCAATATTAATTTTCAATGAGATTATATTAACCCATTATTTTTGGTTTTGCATGGGAGATTTGGGGCATAAAAATTAATAACACTGAATTCAATCAGTACTGCAACCTTTTATCTCCACTAAACTCACTGAATTTATAGACATTTTTAATGATATTTAATTAATAATTTTAAATCAGACACACAGTATTATGTGATTTTAGGTACCAAATGGGAAATAACTGAAATCACCTCAATAATCTTTCTCCATTTTTCATTTTTCAGCATTTTTAAAGCAGCTGTCCAATAATCATTTGGTAACAGAGGACTGTCTGGGCAACTCCATGACACAACAGACATAATTTCAAAGTCACTTTGGGCTGGCAAGTATCTAAATTGTCATAATCTATGATGAGTAATTATGTGCATAAAATACTATTTTTCATGTCTACACCAATGCAAAATCCCAGGTGTTCTTCCTCTATGAATATACTACCACAAGTAAAAATCCCACATTAAGAAGTGTTTTAGGTCCTGCTTAAGCATGTAAGAACAATGGGCCGAAACATTAGGGAGAAACCCCAGGAATAAAATTATTCTAAACACACTACTACACGACTTCAGGCATGCAGCGCTGTTGGAACAAAGTCTGCATGTAAACAAATGCTGTCTTTGACAGGATGCCTCAAACATATCTATGAGTTTTCAAAACATACACAGTGGAAGTTAAAGATTTTTAAATGCTTTCACTTCTTCTTTTAATCACATGTGTGCCCACAGTTCCTTACACTAGCTTTAGATTAGTTTATATTGGCACCTGCGGTGACTGCAAAACTTATTTTAAACAGCTTTATATAGAGCACAAAGAATTTCTTCTGCCAGAGGTGCCACACTGCAATGCCACACACCCTGACAGCCATGAGCTCCCTTATGTCTTTTACTTTTTTTGACTTCTAGACAGCAGAAATATCCCCAAAGTTACTTCATTCTCTGACCCAGGTCCTCCCTGGGCACATTTTTCTAGCTCACATTGCTTGATCTGTTATTATTGCCCAGCCCAAAACCCAGGCAGAGCACAGCTATATCAGGCACACTGAAGGAAAAAGGTGTCCAGCACAGACCACTGTGTGGGCAGCCTCTGCTGCCCCAGTGGCATTGCCACTCACAGGGCAAAGCTTATTGCAGGGCCCATTGGATCACCCAACACCAATGGCAGCAGCATTGCTGGCTTATGATTACATCAGATTCCAAGTCAGTTCTTAAAAATGTGACCAAGTTTTTACTTATAAAAGAACTATATCTATGATTTCCATTCAGTTACAACACTGGAGAGGTATCTCTGTAGTAACCTGTCTGAAACACCTGTTTCTAAGAAATTGCTTTTAATATCATAGAAGTAAGTGTTCTATTTCCTACCTAGGACTGATGGAGAATGCTTAACCTTGGCAAGTCACCTATCAGGAATCTATAAATTCACACTCAAGGCAGAAAAGGATTGAAGTTCCTGCTGCATAAACCATTTCTCTCCTAAAATTGTGATATACACAAATAGCTTAAGGTTTGTCGCTGACACTGTTTAAGGTTGGCTGAACAAAAATGGTTACCCTATACATGGAGAAAGATTTGTGAAGAATAAATGAATGCATCTGCACCAGGTTAGGATTTTCTTATACATACAAGTACTTCAAATAACTGTTCTAGGGATAAAAAAAAAAGATGAGATGTTATCTTTACAGTTGCCTGGCAAAGGTATGAGAGAGCCAGAAGGAGAGATACACTGCACACAGTCCTGTCCTAGAAAGATGAAGAAGAGAAAAATAAAAATTAAAAAAAAAGAAATTTATTCCAAAGAACACTTGAATAAATGAGATTCTTCAATCTAACTTGGATCATATCAGTAACTATGAAACCACTACTGTGTACCCTAATAAAACCAGACCAGATTGCACATGCACGATTGAAATGGATTTAATCTAATAGATTTAAGTATTAAGAATTGTAGAATCATTTGCTATCAAAATATTTCACATTCCAAAGCAGAGACAACACCATCACTCAATGCACTGTTTTCCATGTGAATCTCCTCCTTCCTTCTAGATACTGGGACACTACTGGTGACCACCTTGAAAATCTCCATGGGCTATGTATGTGCTTAACTTTACATACATGAACTGAAAATGTGACTTCATCTCTTAAGCCATAGCACATACAACAAGACCTCTCAAAGACAACTAATCTTTCTTAAGTGTCCTTGTTTTTACCTAGGTGAAAGGCCACACAACCTAGATTGTCAGTTTTAACTTCCTGCACACTTTGTGTACACACAAGTAATCACTCACCAACAGTGGAGTATTTTAGAATAGATTTTAAAACTAGCAGGCTGCTATCCTCTGAGCCCATCAGTGCAATTCACTCAGTGCTGTCAAAAGTGTCTGGAAATGCACAGTAGCTGGGTAGAAATCCTCAGAGCTCTTAACATAAGGAGCTTTCACTCTGAAATGGAGACACACTGAAGATACAGTTACAGAACTTGGCAGATGACCATAAGGATGCAAGGACAACACCACATTGCTGCAATTCCCACTCCTCAATGAGCTGGGAAATTAAAATCACAAAAATTTCACAGAAAGATTAAAAAGAAAGAAGTGAAAATAGCCTTCAGAGCATTGACCTAGCAAACATTTCTGAGTTCTATTTCTCCAGTCTGACCTAAATAATTAACTTTTTTATTTTCTTAAATATTAAGAGTGGTAAAGTTCGAATACACCACAGTGAGGGGTTTGCTCTTTATTACAGTTATACAAAATTATCATCTACCATTGATCTGGAACTAAGATGTAAAGGCAGATTCAAAATGAAATTGAGACATCAACAGAAATTATAATAGAGAAAAATGCTTTCTTCACCACGACCCTTAAATAGGAAGGTAATAACAGTATGCACTAATTAAATTGCAGAATTAAAAGCATCATAACCTTTCACAATCTTTTAAATGTGTGTCTTGACAAAATGCATGTTTCCTGCTACAAACAAGCACAGCTGAGCAGTTTTATTGTAGTATGCCAAAAATACAACTTGGTAGCAACTTCTCACTCCTACAGAGAAATTCTAGATGCAAAAAGCAATCCTTATTTGGAAACTAAATGTGTCCAAGTGAGAAGCTTGATTTTAAAAGGCTACCTGTCAGGTGGCTTAAAAATGCATGCACGTTATGATTTGGTTCAAAATATTCTGAAGTCAAAGGAACCTGATTAATTTCAACAGTCTTTGCTCTCACCATCAAATGAGATGAGATGTTTATTCAGCAGCTCTTTCAGATAAAGTGAATATACAGAGTTCCCAGGTGTTTGATTTGCTAAACCGACAGCTACAAACCATACAAGAATACAAACAGCACAATTAACAAAACTTAGAACTTTTTAAGCTGTAAAACAATTCTCCCAATCCCAAGTATTTTATCCAAAGGGACAGCAATTGTATAACTTCCAAAATTTCTCTGAGCTACCAAGCAAACTACTCAACCAAACAAGCCAACCTAGGGAAACAGAACTCTAAGAATCCCTAAGTTACAGCTACTTTAGTGTGAACTTAATTTTACAGCTGCTGTTACCCACTCCAGACCCCAAACAGTGAAGGTCCTAGATTCAGTCTTAGCCTTCTTCAGCACAGCTGTTAAAATAAACGTAATTTTACAATGCCTCTTTAGTAACAGTGAAGGCACAAACCATCCTGACTTTCCCAGCTCAATTTAAAACACAATGCAAAACAGTTTGCTAAGTTGTGCACCTGTATCTTTTGCTGGAGGACATGGAAGGTGTTATCTTGGATGGCTGGAGCATGGTCAGAAGAGAACCCTTCAGTGCCAGCTCCAAGGCTAAGCCTTGAGTGTTGATACAGAGCCCTGGAAACTCTGCAGTCTCAGCTCACGGGAGATTCTCTTTTGGCTTTTCCTGACTTCACACTTCTCAGCTTTGGATTGTTTTTTTCGTTGTTTATTATCACAAAAGGGCTACAAATTAAGTATATATCTGTGATTCAGAAAACAGGAAATGTATTAGAAGCTGTTAAAATGGTGGAAATGTCACAAGATAAATGTTTCACAGGAATTAATCATTTCCTGTTTGCAATAAACAGAGATCAGAATGGGGCACAGAAGTAGTGCTTTCAGCCTTGTCTTGAAGCAATACTGCTTCTTTTTGCATTCACCCGTTGTCTAAAAGGAAACACCAAATCCTTGGCAAAATTTAATTCAATGTCAAAGCTTTCAACGCTGAAGATTGATTTTGTCTTTTAAAAATGACCTCCAAAGTGTCTTTCATAGCAGAGCACACAATGTGACTATCTGTTGGCTCATTCTCACCCTTCAAAAGCCCTTTCTAATGTGATAACATAATTCTGACTGCTAGCAAATTGAGCAGTATAGAGTTTCATAGTTGTGTTCTGAATATTGACAGATAGATAGGGCTGTCAAAGAAAACTAAGACAGAATTACAGGACTGCAATTTTAAAAGACAATGTTTGAACCTTTTACTGTCCAGTAAAGCATAGGAAATACATTAATTCACAAAGCAAGCGAAAATCACATTTGACTTATAAATCGATAATTCATAAATAAAATGCAGGGAACTTTTAAAAACATTATTTAGCACTTATAATGGCAAGGAAAGCATTGACAAAATAGCCCAAACAACCCAAAGTGCAACCACTTTTCTATACAATAAAAATCTTTATTTCAAAAAAGATGTATCTGCATCGCTTGCTAAAAAAATTAGCTTTAATATTCTACTCTCTGTCAGCAAAAGGTATAGACAATGCACAGGTCTAGTACCAATGTTCACCACTTTGACAACTGTTGGTAACACCATTAATCTATCAGCAGGACAGCATTTCACTAACTCAGAACAGAAAGTATTCCTAACCCTTGACTACAATAAGTTCCCCTGAACGTTGCTGAATTGAAACCCACCTTTATTTATTTTATCTACCTCAGCAATCTGCTGTAATTTAAAATAGCATAAGAGTGATCCAGGCATTTTCAGCCTAGAAACATTCAATGCCTTAAGAGTACATTGGCCACATCTGCTCTGCAAGAGACAGCCAAGTGGCATGATACCTACTGCCCATAGGAGGGATGAAGCACCTCAGATGAATTATTCCCTTTAAAATAAACAGCTGAAGGACCCTTGACTGAGTTGTCTTGGGGACCATGACTGCAGGAAGCCATGCTGACTGCCAGACTGCCACACACCAAGGGCTGATGTTCTTTGTGGTGAGACAGCCATGGCTGATAATGAGAGAAACAGAGATGATGTGCACTAATGATTATGTGTAACAATGGCATTGAAGACTGACATTAACAGCATGGCTTTGGTATAGGAAAGAGTAACAAGGGAGAGTTAGAAGACTAATTAGGTTGTGGCACCTATGGGTACATTTCTGCTTTAGACTTTGAAGCGTGCCATCCATGCTCTTCATTACAGCATGCTGACATACACCAACATTTATCACAGAGTATTTTAAGCTGTGTATACCACACCCTAACAACTACTGGAATTAAACTATTCCTTTGGTTTTCTATCATTCAATTCTCAAAAGATTAATTTCCCAGCCAAGGGCTAGAGATCTTAGGAATCAGCCAATAATAAAGAACAATTTAACATTTTACATAGCTGTCCTTGTAAAACAGAAAAAGTTTGAGAATGTAATGAAGCTGCTATGTTTGCAACGATTGCTTAAAAATATGAAGTATGCTCCATTATATCTTATATTTTGCAGGCAAAACATTCATAGATCTATTTCAGCATCTCTAGATGCATACTGCAATCATCACACATGGCCCACAACAGTTCTGATTGAGAATTACATCATCCTAATTCACATGCTGCCACATAACAATGTTTTCTAGTTTAGTAACAAGGATAACACTCCCACAGAAGCCACAAATACAAATTGGCAGACGTTAGTTTGCAGTTTCAGTACTTGATGTGAAAAACATTAAGCAAAAATCGGGCCCTGACGAAGCTACTGAATGCACTCACAAGAAACATCCATTCAAAGTACAAGAAAGTTGCTCATATACAATCAACAATCATTTATCATATTACACTGACATGTCCAACCACTTTTTTTTAGCTCCACTTAGAATACTTGTATGGTTGTAGGAGGGCTGGTAGATCTCTAAGATTTTAATGACTATGCCACGAATTTCTACTCTGTAAAGAATGATAAACCAAAACACTTGCAGTTGGCCTACACTATTGCTAAGGCTACTGAAACCAACACTCACTGCTAGTAATGTTTTACAAACAGCTGATAAAGCCAGCCAGCAGTTCTGGCAGCTACAAAACATTTCAGCAAAAAAATGCTTTCCATACCACAGCTTAGTACTTGGGGCTCACTGAGGTACCACTGATTTTTAAATACTTTTGCAAATTAAAACGAGAAAAATCAGCAGTTTCAAAAGGATGTGAATCCTCAGAAGCTTCTGTAACTGGAACTGACCCAATTTACAGAAATTCCTTTAGAAGGCTGGATTGGCTCCCAACAATGTGTCATGCTATTTTTATCAATTGTAGGCGATTGAAATAGTCACTATCCTCATCAGTAATGAGATCAGACTCCAGTACCCTACTCTAGGAATATTTCATGTATATACTGCTCACCTGTAGAGAAATACAGCATGAAGTCAGAAAGCCTGGAAAAATAACATGCCTTAAATATTGACTCTAAATTGAATACTTTGAATACTCAAAGCAAGAGAGAAAAATGTGCAAGTGCATCAGACTTCATACATACTAGGTTTAATTTTTACTTAAAAGCATGAAGCATGAGAATAGCCAACCAAAGTTATTTTCAGTATATGCTTTAACTCAGAAGATCAGAATAGCAAACCATCTGAATGACAGTATTACTGATGCAACTCTGTAGTATTAAACATTTTATTTACTGAATAATCATACATTGTCCCTGAAGTACAGAGACCATACTGAAAAGTTTGTACCAATATCCCAAGAAGAAGTCTGTACCATCCCAAGTCTGTACCAATATCACAGTTAGCTCTGTCCTCATCCATCTTGATCAGCTCATAAAAAGCAGCCCTTAAAAGCAATTGGCTCTGGAGTGTGGTTTTTGTGTTTCGTTTTGTTTAAAAAATAAAAAAAGTCACTGTGTGTTGGTTGAGAGCTATGCTTGAGAAATATAGTGAAACAAGAGTCCTTAACCAGAAGTTAGAGCAGTGGGATATTCAATTCATTTAGCAGGGTTCTATTTTGATTTTTCATTGCTTTATTCTAGTATTTTTTAAAAGGTGTATTCTTAATGGAGAAGAAAGGCATGAACTGACACAAACACATGCTGCCTTCAAAGTAAACTGGTCTTCAAATATTCAAAAGAAACAAATATATTAATTTCTTATTATGCTATAGCAACAGACCACCACGACCAAAAGCAAAAATTGACTGAGAAGGGATTTACACATTTTTTTTAAATCATCATGTTACCCAAGGCTGGAAATTATGTTTACTGGTTTGTGCTTTTGACTTTTTCCGATATGTCACACCTTTCATATTTTTTGTAGCCAGCAAATATTGTATTTACCTGATGACTATAGATAAGGAAAAAGAAATGCACCAAAATGAGACAAATTCATTTACAAATATAAAAGTATAGAGAAATTATGCCACAACTATGAACCAGAAGAGTAAATCTGTCAGTAAATGTTTAATACAAACAGTGCTAATAAGAATGAGAATTAAGACCACTGATAAACCAAATACATAAATGGAGAACAAACTGGGATTCCTAGCTCATTATTGATGCAGGACTCTAAGTAAATTATTTCACAAATATGAAACTTCTTCCCAATTTTTAATCCTCCTTTGACTGCTCAAAGGAAACTTTTTTCCTAAGAAATTTTCCACTTCCATCATTTGGAAGAAATGTAAAGAAAGTACAAAATCTGTTTTAAGTCTACAGTGTAAATGAGATGAAACCATATGCAAAAGGATCTTTCCAATTGCCCAGTGAAGTAAATAGAAATTTTTCTACTGACTTTTGTGGACTTTGCATCACAGTGTTTCATTTCCAGAACAGCTCTGCTGGTGGCACAGTTCAGGAATATGATTAAGACACAGCCTCTTTTGGTAACTATACTAACCCATATCTCATCTTCATCAAAACTACATTCCATTTAAATCAAACCTCCAATATGGTAGAGATACTGCTAAAAATTACAGTTGCCTCCAAATTTCTCTCTCGACAAAGATTTTGGGCTTCAGGTAATGCTTTCTGAACCCCTCAGCTGTCTAACGTACTTCATTGCTCATATAAGACTAACAGGGTCAGAAAGAGGGATTGGTATGGGATTACAGATAGAGCCACAGAAAAAGCTTCATTTTGTTCTCCAGAAACACTTTGTCTTGATAACAGACCAAGATTTCAGAAGATGTTCCTGAAACAAGTTCTCTGTATTATAAGGAAAGATAAACTGTAAGCACAAGGATAGATCAGAAAGAACACACAGGTGGGTAAGAGGTCCAAGAAACCTGTAAAAAGAGCTCATTCCAAAATACAGGGGGTGGACAGAATGCATAAGCATTCAAAGTGAAGGTTCAATTAACATAGCCTGCAATAGAGAGCAATAAAACAAAACAACTTAGCAGCAATATGTCACAGGATGATATATCAAATTCTTCTGCATACAAATTACCAATAAGAGTGCAAAATGTTTATTTATCATGGATTTAACTGACAAGATTACATGCTGCAGAATAAACAGTCATTCTGCTCCCACTGGTGCAGAAACAGATTTAAAATAATTCTGCAGTAGAAATAACAAAATTAAATCACTTACCATTAGTGCTGCATTGAAAAAACTATCTGAATAATCAGCCTTCTGGAAACAGATTTTTTTCTATCAATAATTGACAGCTTATACAGTTTCAGGAAGTGCTGGTACCCCAGGGAAAGCCAAGCTGCAGCAGCAGCTCCTTCCCATTTAGCCTATACCTAGCACTTTTTAGATCTGTTATTTAACCCCTTCTAGCTATCTTCTCCCGCTGTTTTGGCTGAAAAAATAAAGTCATGATACACATTATATGAAAAGAAAGCATTATTTCCCACTTTACTTAGAGTGTGACATGAGCTGTGGGAAGAAAGTCAGTAGGATTGTGTCATAACAATAAGGTAAAGAGAAGTAAAATCTAAAAGCAGAAAATGACTCAGTGACTGGAAAGGAGACGTGAGGTACCATAAGTAGAACAAAGATCTCTCCAAATGGAGAACTAAGAGGTCAAGACCACAAGAACATAAAATAGTAACAGAGAAGTAACAGAGAAGTAAGCTAAAGAAGATGAATAGTTCATAAATTGCTATAAGAAAAATTATTATGATTCTCTTCCAGCCTTGGACCAGTGAGATTCAGGTTTTGAAATCAAACCTATTTGGTTTCAGTGAGGCCAGGACTACAAACTTACAGAGCAATTTTTAAATTACACACAATCTTAGGTGAAGTGATGGAAAGAGAAACATTACTTCCTTTCCTAGGATAACTCTTCCAGCAGTATTCTGCATTTGCATTTCTTTCATTTTTGGGGTTTTTTCCTTTTACAGTGTTCATTAATATCTTCTTCTGACATCATTTCACAGGATGACTTTCCTTTGTCATATTATTTTTCTTTTTCATTAAGACTGGTCTGATCTGACAGCTCAGCACATTTTACTAAGAGTGGACTATGGGCCACAAAGGACATCAGACAATGAAACGTTTAGAAAATTCTTTTATTCAAATGGGTTATTTCTCCTTATAGGAAAAAAAATGGTGAAAACTTGGGAGAAAAACTTGGATGAAAACTTGGAAGAAGTGAAAACTTCTCACACACAGAAAACACACATTCTTTTGTGTCAGTTACACAGCAGTCAGGCCCATTGCATGTGCTAGGCAACACTGACTGCACTGCTGCTGTCCCACCTCTACTACAAAGATAAAGTATTGTAGAGAAACAGATTCTAGTATGATGGAGAAAGACATCAGAAACTGTTTGCAGACCTACTGGCTGTAATCACCCTTCAGGAATGACAGATAGAATGAAGCTGGGAGCAGAATACACAAAGGTTACAATATACATACAAGGCATTTCCTCATCCTTCTTCTCCCCTTAGTTTATGCATAGTTAAGAGTAAGTGTTCTCTCTGAACCAAGGAGAATGTTGCTTTTGCTTCTGCTCTTTGAAACAAGGGGAAACTATAGGAGGGAACTCAGTGCAACCAGCGGAGACAATTTTCTGTGGAAGAGAACAACTGGTAGTGAAATTTGGGCATCCTTGCAGAATCTTTTCCTAAAGGTGACTTCTCCCTTTGGCTCCTCATCAGCATCAACTGGACCATTAATGTGTTATCCTCAAACAGTTGGAACAGCATCAGGCACACATGTCCCACAACTGACTGAGTGGTATTTCTTCTTTATCAGTGAAACTAAACGGTGTGCTGACTATCTGCATAATTCCAAAACACCTACTCACAAGAATGTATCTTCTTTTTTATTTTCATTTATCATAAAGTTAATTTAATTTTCTCAGAAAATATGAACAACTTGCTTCCTATATGTGTTTTCATTCCTGGGTGTTGCTTTTGGCAGAAAGGCTACAATGGCCTTCCATTTTCTCTTCATACCTAGAGGCAGCAGAGGAAAGTAATATATTGCCTTTTCTAAGTGACTTCTTGGGGTCATAGACTACATCATTTTTCAACTGACATTCAGAATTTAAAATCTAACTCTTTATTGCTCCCTCACTTTTCTTCTATTTCCTTACTTGTGGATGCTGCACTGGATCAATATCCTACGAGATTCCCAGCTCTACTAAAGGTCTTGCAGAATTCCAAAATAGATAACTGTCTCATCTTGCAGTAACACTTTATTTCACTTACTGATTATATATTCTTCATCTTAAAAGCATCCTTTTCAGATAATGCTTCTATTTTTAAAACTATGCAAAATGTACCAAAGTCATATTCTCCCATCACTCTTGTTCATTTTTAAGCAAAAAATCTTATGCAACTTAATGTCTAAACATCAATGCTCACTAGTAATTTGTAGTCTTTCAAAGACTTCATGATGACAAAGATAAAAAATAAACCCTGTAAAAAGCCATATGAAATAAAATGTAATTAAAAGGGCGGGTTTTTCCTGAGGGAATAAACTGCACATCTTTCAGATCTCTTTCATCAATAATTCATATGAAGTCTTTTAGCACATTACTCCCACCCCCATCCCCACCAAGATAAGCTTGGAAGGATAAAACAATATAACAAATTCACAGATATTTATTGTTCAACAGAACACTAAACACATGAGAACTACACACAAAAGCAACGAAAATGAAGACTTCTCTCATACAACTCTATTCTATACTTTCAAGAAATGTCCATTCTGAGCAAGCAAATAAGAACTATTTCCCTGTCAAATCCCACAGTCTTCTGCCCTGTCAGTCTACTCTTTTTTATGCTCATAAATAAATGTAAAGCTTTGCCTCTTCACCTGCATGAATTCAGTATTAGGCATCTGATCTCATTTTCTCATGCTATACTCCAATGCTTCCACTGCACCCTATGGGATATCACTGTGCTGGTTTTCAAGTGCTAAAAATAAACCAAACATATGTCAAACCAAGGACAAAGTTGGAAGGAAACATACTTTAATGTAACCAAAGAAGAATATATTTAGCATTTTGCTACTGAGCAAGGATGAAAATATACTTGTCAACACATCACTCTGTCTAACTGTGAAGCCCACACTTCACTCAATTCTTTCTGTAGCATTTAGTGTACAGGAAAATTGGATTTGGTATTTCTTCTTAAGAGTGGTATGATACTGCTGCTGACCAGAAGGGCCTTCTGAACCACAGCATAAAGCACTTCCATATTTTTAAGCAGTTAGTTTTTCTATCAATTTACAGTAATGCAGCCATCTAACATGCATTTGAGCAGTGGTGCACATTAGACTTCAATCTGGAATCTTTCCAAAACCAAGCACAAGTGTACATGGGAATTGGCACGCCACTTAGTCCACAAAAAAGAAACTGAAAAGTGAGCACTAAGTCAGAGTGCTTTCTTTTGTATTTCTTTCATCATTATTGTTAATTTGGGCTCTCCTTAAAGCAGTACTGTTTCTTTGTTCCCAGAGATAAATGCAGAGCACAAAAACACAATTATATTCTTAATTATTGCCTCTGAAACAAAGATATTTTTAATTAATACAAATATTTTTAACATTTTTTAACTACTTGAACTTATATTTTTAAGACTGGGAAAAAAAGTATTACAACTATACACAGTAGACTTCATTTTGGAAACCCTGTATTCAGTTTAAAACTGATATTGAAGGTAAAAACCATTATGGATGCTCTGTTTAGCCTTTTAAAACACCAAACCAAGTACTTGTTCTGTTTTAGCTTGTTTCCTGGGCAATGGGATTCCAGGGAAGAGCAAAAAACATAGACGAGTAAGTATAAATTAATGTGGTAGTCATTTAAAACCATTTTGTACAGCTGTATGAATATTTAAGAGAGAAAGCAAGGAAGAACACTAGGAACTAGCAAAAAGCTAAGACAGAATCTGTAGGTTACTGCATCCACCACCATGAAGAAGAGTATCCAGTAGACTGAGGCACTAAAGAACTTCTTGGTCTGAAAAACCTCCTGGCTTCCAGAGGGATGTTACTGGGAAAGAGGAATATTTATTCTAATACCCAACAGATTCAAAGCTGCCTGCTTCAGCATGTCAACTTCTTTTCTCCAGTATCCGTTCTCAAATACAGATGATTCTCTTACCCATCAGTGTAGTAAACATCAGTGAACTTCATTCTAAATCTAAAATCTATTAGTATTTTAAATATTAATGTTAAAAGGGCTTATTGGTTCCAGTAAACTTCTACCGCAGCTCGTAATGTCTGCATAAAGAGTAGACACAAAGTACCGTTCTGGCAGGGTTTTAGGTAAGCATTAATGAGGCTCTAAAGAGCTTCCTCATGCTTAATAAGGGCCATTTGAATGCCACTGCCCTAAGTCAAATGGCCCCTGTTAACTTCCTAGGCGTGTAAAAAGCAGGAGTGCATCTGAGGCTAAATATTCTAAACTTCACAAGGGAAAACCAAAATCTGCTGATATATCCCCCAATACATATGCTGTGGTCCTTGCAATGAATTTTGTTAATTTTGACAGTTTGTACATCTTTCAAAAAAATACTAACTCCCCTTATCTTCATACAGACTGTATCCTTCTTTCAGGAAAATACAACTATTCCCTCCTCAGATCATTACAGAGTCACTTTGTCAGCTATGGATGATGGCAAAACCTCATCAAAAATGTAGAAGACTGACTGACAAGCATTCATCTTTTTCTTCAGGGACTTCAGGAATACAAAGCCTACCAATGCAGTTCAGTGTCTTTATGATTTAGAACTGGCCCAAAAGTCACAACACTTCAAGGAAGTAATAGCACTCAAAATTTACTGAAGGTTTGCATGAACTTACAGGTATGAGAAACAAGCATTGTCAATTTCAATAAGCTGTCTTTCCACTGCTAAAATTGCAGCACAAAACAAATACAGAATAGTATCTCACATATAAAAAAATTATCTTACAACAGATTTTTCAGACTAAATTTTTAAAAAAGACAAAGATTTCTAAAAGTAGATGCAAGATAGCTTGGGAAATGTTACCGGTTTCTCTATTTGAGACATTAAAATTTCCTTTCAATTTTCTTGGTTTTTTTAAGGATTTCCATTTTTAAATTAATAAAGTGTACTCGGTTTGTACAAGACTGGAAGTATCCATTTGGAAGTATCTATTAAATGCAACAAAATACTCCTTAATACAGCACTAAAACATAGGTGGGGAAAAAAAACAACCAAAGAAAACTAACAAACAACACCCCCCCCAAAAAAAAAGACCCCAGAACATGAGAAAATACAGAATTTTGAGAAACCACTCATCTGCCACATGTATTCGACAAAAACTTGTAAAACTTGTAATAAATATCCACAGATGGAGATTGAAATCAAGAAATCATCTCTCAGATTTTTTTTGATGCTGACAGTTCAGAGTAAGCACATTCATCAGTCAGCATGAGTCTGCCACATTTCACCTTCAGAAATATACTTATGGTTTTCAACATCAACATATAGTATTATAAAAATTTTAGAAAAAAATCCTAGCTATGTAAAAGATTGCAAGATGACACAGATTTAACTGCTTGTTGACCAATTAATCTCCTAGTTCCTCAGGCTTGTTCACAATTCACTGCCAAATTAACACCATCAGCTTTCAAAGAGCCTCAAATTACTAAAATGATTGCTAAATTACTGGAATAATTACCTAATAACTGCTGACAGGTTTGATCTCCTGGCGTCTTCTAACATTCCCCAACTGGTGGGCAGATCCTTAAGAAGTATATGGAATGTATCCAAACCATCAGAAACAGAAAGGTGGTGTTTTTCTTAAAAAAAAAAAAAAAATTCCCTGTGAAAGAAATCCATATTCTTTATGAAATACCTTATCTAATTTTCTGAAACTTTGTAGCATTAGCCTTCAGAGAATCTGGCTTCAAAAACAATACTTTCATATGTTAGTTTAGATATTATACTTAGCATATAGACAAACATGGGAACAATAACTGCTTCTGTAATTTTTTTTTCAAAGCAGGATTGACGTATATTTTTTTCTATTAAAAACTACACCCTATTACTTAAAACAGGGGCAAAAGCTTCTAATGGTGTGAAGCCACTATGTATTTTAAGATAGTCCGTAGAATCCAATTCCCACAGAGAAAAATCTCTTAATTGTGCAAACAACCAGCAGGATTTCTCCGAGTATTATTTAGATAGGTACCAACACCCTAGTACTTAAAATTACTGAAGGATTTCGACAGAAAAGTATACTGAAGGGGAAGGGGTAACTTGTTTGGTTAATGGATTAAGAAGTAATATGTGGTTTTGGTACTCAAAGGCACAAAACCGATCAACTCTGGGACCTTAAGTCAGTTTCATAGAGTTTAGCAGGATGGTCAAATTCCATCATCAATTGCATTTCTGTTTGCTGACAATTATGTGTGATGGGTTTGATAGCTGCAATTCAGAAAAGATCCCACAGATTACAGACTTTCAACCAAGCACCGAAAGCACATGGGGACAGTTGGCTTGCATCTCTAGAGATTTAACTTGTTCTACATTCTAGGCTCCGCTGGGTATCACGGCAAGCAGACGATCCCATTTTAACCTTAACCGCCTGAGAAGGGACCTGGAGGTACTTGCGGTCCGACCTGCACATGCGATGGACTTCGCATGCAAAAATCGGGGAGAAGCGGGGGTGGAATTAACATCTTCAGTTCTGAAACACCTCCGTGTTCCTCATTCCTCACATTGCGACACGCACGCCCTTCCCGTCCCCTCCCAACACCAGGGCTGCCCCAGCATCCAGGAAACTTCCCCAGGGGCCTCTGCCCGCTGGAACCGCGATGCCCGAGCCCGGGGCCGCCTTTGCGGGAAGATCTTTACCGCAGTCCGCACGCCCTCAGGCCGGTCGCCCGACAAGCTGCAGGGGCTGGCGGCCCTTCCCCGCCTTCCTGATCGGGAGCATCGCCCCGAGCAGACGCCGCTCCGGCATGGCTGGAGGTGTGACCCGCGCCCCTCTCGCTGCCCGGCACCCCTGCCCGCTCCCCGGCACCCGCAGTCCCCGGGCTGGGCAGGGCTGCCCTCCCCTGCCGCTCTTCCTTCGCGGGCGGGGATGCTGAATCACCATGGGCAGCCGCTCCACCGCTTCTCCCCGGGGACGGCGCTCCCGCGCCCCCCGCAGACCGCAGCCCTGACCCCCGCGGGCGCGGGCGGCGGAGGGCCCAGAGGCGGCGGGTGAGGCGAGGCGAGGTGCCGCTCTCTCATCGTTACCTGTCGGGGCGGAGGGTGGAAGGCCCCGAGCACTGCGGTCCTCCCGGGCGGCGCGGGGGTGCCGTGGGGCCAGGCCGGGCGCAGCGCCCTGCGCCTCACGGACAGCGCAGCGAGGCTCTCCCGGCCGGCAGCATCCGAGCCGGCGCCTGGCGAGCCGGGCACTAGCGGGAGGAGGAGGAGCGGGAGGTTACGGCGGGGAGCCGGGAGAAACCATTCCCCGCGAGGGGGGCACCGCCAGCGGCAGGCCAGGCGGGGCGAGGAGGACGGGTCCTCCCACACAGGTACGTGCGAGGAGAGCGCCTGAGGAGAGAGGCGGGCGGTGTCCGAGGAGCGGGGCGGGCGGCGGAGGCCAGCGCCGCCGGGACACCGGTCTCCCCCCGCCCTCCGCCGATGGGAGCGGCCCGCGCTGTCTCTCTGCCCGAGGACGCGAGCAGAAGACCCGGCAACCGCGCGGGCAGCGCCTCACCCGCCCCGACCGGCCCGAGGCCGCCGTGAGCTGGGGCGCGACCGCCTCTCTTTGGCCCCTCTGAGCCGCGCCTGCCGGCTGCCGCAGAGCGGGAGCGCCTGGGGCCTGGCTCAGGCTGAGGGGAAGCGCCTCAGGACCTCTGCGGAGGACTGTCCTGAGGAGGGGAGGAGGTGCGCACCCCTGGCCGGAGAGAACCGAGCGGGCACCGCCGTGAGATGCGGAGAGAAGGAGCCTACGCGGGCGCCCTCAGGACTCGGAGGCCGCAGGCACCTCCTGCCTGTCCCGGCGGCAGCGGCGGATTGCGGCGAGGCGGGGGGAGGACTTGCGGCAGGGCGGGAGCGCGGGTGCCGGCGGCTCTGTGCGGACAGAGAACCGCTTTGGGGCTCCTGTCCTCACCTGCAGAGATCTCTGCGGCCCTGCCGATGTATCCGCGTTTTGAAACTGTATTTTTGCCCTTCCCGTTTGGTCTTAAAAGCGATGTTTTTCCTCCTGTGTGACTGACTGCTGTTTGCCCTTCTGAAAGAGACGTTTCGGTCTCCTGCTGAAAAGCTTCGCATCCTAGCGAAAGGCACATGACCTAATCAGAGAAACGCATTAAACAAAAATGTAGAAACATTTGTCAAATAAGATTTTAAAGAATGTTATCGGCAGAATATTATTCAAAAAATAAAAAGCTTTCAAATGCATTTTTTTTAAAAGAATAAATAAAAGTCCAAGTGAAATTTAATCCCTCATCTCAGCAGATTATGTAGTGTACTCTTTGTTTATCAAGGCTTGGACCCAGATTCACAAGCAGTGCAAATTACCATGGCATTGTATTTAGGCTGCTTTATGTTTGCTGTGGAACTAGCCATACTCTTATTGACTTATTCTGGCTGCTAATGTTTGAGGGTTCTTCTGCTTTATTAATTACTTCCTTTATTCATATTATACCATTCTTACATCACACATTTGTCCCTACTACATGCCTTTAAAGTAATTTTCACTTTAACCCTTTCTGTACAATTCCAGCTAAAAGAGGCCTTCTGTGAGAATCTCTGCAACTGTCTGTCTAAGGTAAAGTAGTTAAAAACATATATTCAGTAAGCTTAGTTTAGAGGGGTTTTTTCTCTTGGTGAGAACTGGAATGGAGAAAGTTGACAAAATTTAATGATGTGCATCAAGTCGGTTGAAAATTTAATTGCAGTTTGATGAGCATTATGGATTTTGTTCTACTTTAACATATTGCAAGGTAATCTGATAAGAGAAATAGCTTGTAGTCTTGCAAGTACAAAAAGTCACATGAAAAATTGCTTAGGGAATCCTACAGAGGTGTCAGACTTTTCTCATGTGTGGCAGGGATCTGTAGCTCGTAAAGTTGAAGAATTTCTTCCTTTTTATAGACACAATATTTTTCATTGGGTTTGATTACAGATTACATTGTGGGTTTTACTGATATGCAGAAATTATGATTTATTTACCACTCAAACCTTTGTTAGGCTTGTCAAAAAGAGATGCAGAGATGAATTTGTGCCCACAAACATGTAATCTAATGGAAATTCACGTGCTTGTTTGTATAAGTAGGCATCTATTGGAACAGATCTAAATATTAATGAAAGAAATCCCATGTAAAGCAAAGGCAATAGGCTATAAGCTTGTTCCCATGTAAGCACACTCTATTTTTCTCACAGCCGTGAGAAATCTGTGTTATAGGATGGTTGTAGGGAAAGGTTTGATTTTCTTTGTTAGTCATTTGGAATGCTGCCACTGACTGCAGATTAAACCATTTACAAGGTTTACCTGTGTTACGTGTTATCTCCAGGTCAAAGCTTGCTTCAGGCCTACAGCAGATCCTGCCTGCTTTGTTTTAGCTGTACGTCTGCCTTCTGTACCCTAAACCAGGTCTCTACACCCTGAAATCTGATGTGTACCTTGTAGAGAGTGCATCAAATCATAAATGAGAGTTTATGATGAGAGATTGTACCCAGCTGTTGGTTTATACTTTACAGGCAAACCTGGAGCTCCGCAATAGACTGTGCAGTCCTCTGCTCCTGGGAGGCTTTTTCTAGCAGCTTCACTTCCAAGGTGCAGCTGATGCTTCCCTTTCAAGAGGAGGGATGGTATGAACGGATGTGGTCTCTGCTGGGAAATCACAACCTATGAAACAGCCTCCCAATAAAGACCAGAGATTGAGAGCACAAAGGTTTTTTTCTCTTCTCCATTCCTGGGAGGCACTAATCGCTTCCAGAATGTGCTTTTAGTTGTTGTTTCCCAGAAGCAGATCAGATTTACTTTTTTTTAAGTGATCTGCATTCTGAATTACTCTGAAAGTAAACAGTACTCACCACCTCCCGTGTTGAAATGTTAGAGCTGACAAAACGTAGAAACCAAAACAGATGCATGATTAGGAGCATTTAATAGAATTTTATTTTCAATATTGAGCTTGTTTAACTATTGAACATTGATGCACTTGAGAAAACAGATGTGCCTTGATAATTATTGTAAATAAACTAGCAATAAAAATACCTTTCAGGGCATGAAGATCATCTTACGAATTTCACAGGCAAACAAACATAGGCAAAACAGAAAAACAGAGATGAGAAAGAATGTGCTTTCTCAGAAATCTACATATTTCTATGAATTTACTTTTTTGTTTGTTTCTTTTTTTTTTTCCAGCCAGGGATCCTGGGTACCTATATGACTTTTAATTGTTATAGTAGAAGAACAATGGGGGCAAACAGATCAATCCTATCTTTCAGAGAAAGGTTAATTATTTATTTGAGCACAGTTCCTATTTCACCTATCTTGTTATTAGTAATGTGAATAATTATGAGTACTCTAATGCTGCATATATGCAGTCCATCTCAAAGCTAGTAAATACCATTTCTTCAAGTTACAAAGACAATAATTAAATTCTCTAAAGAATATCAGTCTTGGAAAAAAATCATAAAATAGTCTTTGAAATGCAAACCTATTTCTCTCCTACCCACTGAACCATCAGCTTAGAGGTGCAGTAGGATGCACAGTCTGATGTGGTCCAGAAAAGTTGAAGCTAAATTCTTCCTCTGATTTTAAACAGGTTGTGTCATCATGCAACTGCCAGTGCTGATGAATGCTAAAAGGACAGAGTACCAAATAATAAAATTAACAGTCATGAAATTCCAAAGCTTTGAAACAGGACTGGAATGTAGCTGTAGGAAATTAAACCTAGCTATTACAATTGTGGGTTTTTTCTGTTTGCATGACATTCGTATTAAAATATATTTACAAAGTAGTTAATTATGGTTTTCTGAACAGGTTTATTTTCCCACTTGCCATAAAACTATATCCAGACATGGTCTGTGCAGTCAAAAATCACCATATTTCCCAGTGACTGACTAGAAAACATCACCAATGAGGAAACAAGATTCATTTCAAGTTCCCTCTCTATACTTCATATTCCCTCAGGAATCTTGCTACAAGACTTTGCAGCTCAACCATATTTTTTGCTTCAAAAAGCAACACCCATTTCTTTTATAATAACCCATCTGGTCAGTGCATTAGCAAAATCCATGCAGCAGCTTCCCAGCAGCACCAACACCTGCTCAGAGGGGATGGTGTTTCAGGCAGACACTGCCAGCCTCTCACAGCTTCTTACCTCACATCTCTAATCTTCAGAGTACTGTCTGGGATTATCTCCTGGAAATCAAATGCCCAGCAAGATGGCTTGTTATTTTTTTATGTATCAGCAAACATGTGCTTGATTGAGTTCATTGCTGCTTTAAACATCTTTTATTACACAGATCAGTATAAATTTATGAGCTCTATCAGTGTGATATTGACACAATGTAGAATTTCCTATACAATAACTTTTTACAGTCTTCATCACTCCAAACATACTCTGGGTGAAGTTCACTACTGATGTAAGCAGATACCATAACACCAAGGGTATCTATAGACTACAGTCAATTATATTTAATCTTAATAGGGCCCCTTTGGTTCAGACATGTTTTTTAACAGCTTTAAGACCTAAGTATCTCTATTTTTAACTACACAAAAATATCATTTCAGTGTCTTTATCTATTTAGTAATCAAAGCTTAGAGGTTCTTTTTCAAATATTCATTTAAAGTTCCCATCTGTTGTCTGACCCTGTTTCAGCAAAAGGGAGTACCAGAATTTGGAGAAGCATTTCTTTTTGGTTGAGAGGCCACCAAACAAGTAAAAAAATCAAGTGAGTCAAGTGAGGAGTAAAGTGAAGACAAATGGAAATTTGGAAATATATATCTGCTGGTTAACTAAGTTAATGTGGTCATCCAGGCAATAAAAACAGTTTTCATATTCACAAATTAGGCTAAGATCATACAGTGTTACTAAAGGCTCCCTATGCTATTAGTGGCCTGCAGGGCCAAGTAGCAGGGTGTGCACAGCTCCTCCTTTGCAGTTGGACATAGGAATTAAACCCTTATGTAAGCAGTATGGTCAGGAATCATTGACACAACAAACAAACAAAAAAAACTACTAAGAAAAACCCACCATGAGAGAAATTTCTGCCCCAGTAAAGCTGTGCCATTTTTCATGTCATTTGTGTTCTTTCATAGTATGATCATTCTCACATTTGTTCAATCCACACCAAATATAACTGAAAATTGCTCCATACATATTTATTGAAGTAAGTCTGAAGTGATCAGTTTTTGTTTAATGTGACAGTTATTATGTATTTTATTGTATTAGTTACTATCAACATAACTATTTTTAAGGAATATAATTGATATCTCAACTTTACAACCTTAAGAAGTTCTAAACCTTTTCAAAACCTTGATTCAATCAACAAAGTCTGCATTTATTTTCATTATCAGACTTTGCTTTGTAGTTTCAATCTGGGCTCCAGGAAAAATAATTAAATCCTTTTGCATATATAAAAACAGAATTTACATGGCTTAATATACCTTCACCGCCTGCAAAGCTTTTATTCACTGAAGAATACTGTACAAGAATTACTCTCACAACATTCCTATCAGGTAACTGTTGTGCATCTCCATGAAGGAAATCAATACAGATGCAAATTTATCCAATGCTGTTGGTTCAGTGTCATGGCAGTGATGAATTTGTGCCCATCATATAAATACATTGTCAAAAGGCACAGAAGAGAATGTGTAAGGCTGAGAAAGTATTTAGATGAATGCAGAAATTTACTTCACATTTTGTACACTTCTTAGCACACAATCTCTGGAGTCACTTGTAGAGGGCACAAGTGCTCCCAGATTCTACTTATGGACTCAATAGATTGGATGTCATAAATACGTTAAAGTTTATAAAACAGTCTAAGATGCATTAACTTACAGCCTTGTGATGTTTCCTATTAAATATGGGTTGAAATGGGTATTTTTTTCATATACTATCTTCAGAATTTATGTTGTGCAAAGTATTCCTCCAGTAGAGTTCACTAGCAATACTAATTCTTAAATCTTAATGCAGAAACTTGTATCTAAGAGTAACTAAATTACCAAGAACTTCATGCTTCAAAAATACAATATTTTTCAGATGAAAAGAACTGCTGAAGGGTTGATCTTTACTAAAATAAAATAAAATAAAATTGTATGCAGAATATTCATCTGGTTTGGATTTCATTAGTATGAACCACTAAAACATTTTAATGTGTTACATCCTCAATGTTTCCGCAAACAAGTCTCTTAAAAAATCCTAGGTGATATAATAACCTGTATATTTGGGCCTTCCATTGCACCTCAAAGCAGTTTCCAGCTGCATGGATAACACTTGTTGGTTTGCTGGGGAAAGCATTTTTGGTTTGTACAAACTACTTTGTAATAATAACACACACTTTTCAATGACAATGACAAGTCTATAGAATTATTTTTTTTTCCTAGTATACATGGTTTTTTTCACCTCTAAAATAGAAATAATACTTACAGCCTTCTTTATTAAGGCATGCTAGAGATATCTGTACCATGTAGTACACTGATAAAATATTTCCATATTCATGGTAATTTCATTACTAGGTAAGTGACATAATACTAAAAGAACAGCATAATGAAATTACAACAGAATCAATATCCCCTTTTCCATGGCAGCAATATAGAGAAATTACATAAACAGTGGAAAATGTTACTAATACCAGTCCTGCAAAATGCACTGGGCTGCAAAACACAAAGGTATCTAACCACATGTACTGAACTCTGATCCATCAGTGCTGACCTGCCTATAAATAGAGTCAGATGCTCAGTACCTCTGCACTGCAATCCAGTTTCCAGGAGTGGCTGCTGGCCTGGCAAGGTGGGCAGCATGAAGTCAGCACAACATCACTTCTCACGCACTCAAACTGGGATATCACAGCAGAGGACAGAAGCATGAGAGAAGTGGCAAGATATTTCTGCAGAGAGAAAGTGGAAGTTACTGTAGTGGGAACAAGGACTAGCCCTTTGCACTTATAGCAATGCTTATGTCTATAAATATAGTATCCTCTTTTGCAGAATGTTGTTAATCCTGCCACATCTGAGCTTGTGCCATACAGCACTGAGCAATGCAAACCCACTGTCTATTTAGATGTGAGAGCTCTGCATACAAGAATACAGGAAGGCACTGAGTGAAAGCAGCCACTGAATCTGGGCTATGGACAGCAGTCTGAGCCTTCTACAAATTAAATTAACCTTCAAGAGTTCAGATCTGTATTACAAAGATGCAACATGTCAGGAGGCAGCAAGAGCAGGACTGCTTGCTGAGAGAACATGAGGCAAGAGGGATGCCACAGGGACCAGCCCCCCAGTACCCAAGCAAGGTAAGCAAGGCAGACCTGGAGATGATGGACAGACCCAGCCAGGAGCCTATATCATAAGGCAGCATCATGGTGATGAGGAAGGTTCAAGGCAAAGCCAGGAAATCAGTCTGTAGGCAAGGAGAAGGTCCAGCAATTTCTGGGTAGATCCACAGTAATGATGCAGGGCTGACACCAAGCTAGGAAGCCATCCCATGGGCTGGGAAAACCAGGAGGGACCAGGGCTGGGCTGGGACTAGACAGGAGCTTCCAGGTGAGCTCCAACAAGTATTGAGGGCTCAAGGTGGAACTTAAACAGAGCTCCTGTGACCATGGGTGGGGAGGGTCAATGCCCTGATACAACAGGATGAAGAGGCATGTGGAATTTGAGCATCTTTCCTTTGAAATTCTGCAGTACAGACTGTAGGATTTTTCATTTTGTCTTATCTTTCAGATTGAGCTTTTTTTACTGCACACCTCATATGAACTTAGTATGTGTCTGCATAGGTATGTGAGGTTTAATTCAAACTGTAGAAGAAACCTCCCTGTTCAGCAATAGTTATGTTTACCTAACCCTTTCAATCAAATCTTGCTTGTTACTTACAACAGGAATTTCTGGTTTTAGAAAATATAAACAATGCAGGGGTTAACTCGGAGGAGAACTAAGAATACCCCAACCTAGGTAATATTATTTATGGGTTGCATAATGTCTATTTACTCTTATCCTATTATTTTCAAAGACTGAAAATTTGTTTTTATTGTGCAGCATTCACCAGAGGGAACTGTTAACAGAGATTATAAAACAGATGTGTAGAGTGAGGACTTGGGGAACAGCACACTATGAAATGATTGCACCAAGTTTGTGTGGATTTCCAATTCAAAAAATAGCTCATGTGTTGAAAGCTTTTCTATCCCTCTTTAAAGTAATTTATAGGATGCAAATGTAGAAAGGATAGTCTGATAATAAGCCTCATTTCTTTAAAACACCATGCTTCTGTGAGAAGCACAGAAGAGTTTTTCAGCTGAGGATCCAGAGCAGACAGTGGCAGATTTGCTGCTTCTCTTGTCCTGCACTATTTCCTTTCCTTTACCAGTTACCATGTTCTCCTCACCTCTCATCTGTGCAATAAACTGAGGGGATGCCATGGCACAGATGAAAGAGAGCATGTAAACGAAGTATTTTCTTCAGGATAGCTTATGAGAATTAAAAGCTGCAAAAATATAAAACTGACCCGGGCCCGGTGTAGCTGTAGCTACTAGCCTGATGCCACTGATGGCAAAACTTTTGAGTGTAAAAAAAAAGAAGGATTTCATTCACACTTCACAAGAATACTCTTCTCCTCAGCAATGGCTTTTACTGCCTTTGACTCTGTGCTCATGGAATTAGAAATCCCACCTGTGGTTTGTCTTTTCAGTGATGACAAGGTAGGTCACGCACTGATTTAGATATGCCTGCCCCTTTATGTCCAACCCTGTCAATGAAAAGATCCAATGTCCCAATTATTTGGATGAAACAAGGGATGTTAACACCTCCAAGGTGAGCTGATGAATTCCATTATGGGCTTTGTGAACTCTATTCTTAAATTTCATCAACATAAAAAAGTAAAACTAGGGAGGGGAAAGGAAAATTAGGTTTAAATCAGAGGATAAATTTAATTGTGATAAAGTAGAAAGAAGGGATTTTTTTCTGAAGACATTTATCAGAGGACAAAAAAAAGCAGCTGTCTCAAGTGATCTACACATAAGATCTCATCAAGTCAGAGTTAAAGTATTGCACCTGGACATAAAATAAATAAATACAGAGCGTACCCCTAACATGGTCAGATTTCTATACATCCTTTATTAGAGACATGGATTAGTTGTCTTCTCCAGAAATTATTTGAAGGAAGTTTCAGCACTGGAAATGAGAAATGTTCAAGGATAATTTTTATATGTAGACATTTGTTGGTTAATCTATTACTTGGGAACAGATTCATCCTTTGCACAAAATTGAATTAATGGAGCATTTTCATGTAAATGGGGTGATTAAAATGGAAACATCTAATACCAACTTAAAAGCCCTGCCTTCCACTTTACTGCGAAAAAATCTGTATTTCCCATGGTTAACATCTTTCAACATGGATTTTAAAAAACTCAAAGATTTCCTCAGAAGCACTGTATTTATTTCAACTATAATTAGAAAATTACCTTAACATTTCACATGTGAAACTGAGTTTAAAGAAAATCTGCATTGGACTAAATGCAGGTAGAAATCAAAAACATCCATTTTATGAGAGCAAAAAAGATCTTGAAAACATTCAGTTTCTCTCAGTGAATCAGTCACGCATCTATCAAATACACAGAACATCTACTGATATCAAAACACATTCTGCCAGTGGCTTCTCAGATTCTGGAGCTGAGAGGAAAGATTCTACATTGAGATTTTCTCTACAACCACTATAGCCACTTCTCTCTGTTGCTGAGGATTAATATGTTCTTCTTGGCTAGCACCATAGATATTTCTCCTCCTAGCTTTGCTAGTCAAACACAAACAAAAAATAGATCTACAAATATTAAACAAACTTTCTGAGTTGGTTACTGCATTTTTTTCAGATGCAAAGTGAATTTTACTGTTTGCTTCTTGGATGGATTTTTTATTTCCCCAGTTCACATCTATGAATTTTCTGTGCTTATTATTTCTCCTAATGAAAGGTTACTGGTGTAAGTGTTCCTTTAGAGGCTCAGCTTTTCAGCTTGTAAGTGTGAGGAAAAGGCACCACAAGCACATATGTTTAAAGAACATCTACTGTAATACACTGAGTGTGGAATAACTCCCCACTTGTTGCACTAGCAATAAAAAGAGAAGAAAGAAAGACCCAGAGAATAAATTGGAGGTTTTAAAGGATCAGACTCTGGAAATACCAGGAACTACTGCAAAAGAAGTCAAGAACACTGTAATGTGTGTCTGGAAGAAATGCTATTTAAAAGCAAGTCAACCAAAAGGAGGTTTTCTTTCTGAAAATAACAAGTGCTGATGCATTTGGCATATTTAACAGTTTTCAGTTATCCAAGCAAAGAAGGATACTCACAAAGCTGTTACAAAAAATGGAGGAGTATTCATTTTAAATTAAAATGAAGCATATGAAAGTAAGTTACATGCTTGGAACCTTAAGTATTTTGTAACCTTAAGGTATTTTGTAGTTTGTAAGTTTGGGGAGACAATTTTATCACAGGTGTTATGATAAAGCACGGAATTAGCCTGAAGATTTGTAAATGAAGATTAGTAAATTTAAAAACAAAAACAAAAGCCACTGGTTTTCAACAGAAAGGGGAGCAAATAATACAGAAATAGACTCCTAGGAGAAGCAGACTCCAGATGAGGCAATTCAGAATCTGCCAAGAAACTGGTACTTGAATAAGTGTTGGAGTGGACAGTGCTCTGACACCTTAGATAACACCAAGAGCTCAAAATAGCTCAAGACAAAGATATTAGAGGCAGAAAAGCATGCAGAGCTTGAAATCATGACGAAGGAACAGCAACATAAATACAGCAGGTGGAAAAAGCTGAGCATTAAGTGAAAGGTTCTATTAATTTGACTGTGAGCACCAGGGGTCTGAACCACGAACAAACTGCGTGTTGCCAACAGCTCTGCCTTGGATGACTGCTTTTTAAGTACAAAGGCTACATGGAGAAAAAAGATGGTGTGTGCAGAAGAAATAACCAAGAGAGCAAATGGGATGTGTATTGCCTTCTATTAGTCAAATATGCACAGCTCCTAGGAACTGGAAATTGCAGGTGGTATCTTCTACAAATATTCACAAAAGGATCACAAAGTCAGTTACAGAGGCAAGTTAGTAAGAATTTTCCCTAACAGTAATTAGCAGTTTCTTCTGAATCACAAATTGGCAGGCAGCATCTTCTACAAATATGGAATAATCTGCAAAACAATTATAAGCAACCGAAAAAAGTGTTGCTTGGCTGATAGCAAAAGACTACACCCCCTCTTCCAAATGATCATAGGAGATAAAGGCCAACAACTGAGCAGTTGGACTTGGCCATTAAGGAAATGTGTAGTTTATCTCTGCAAAAAACATTTCTACTCAGCAGGACCCTGATCACCAGACAGCACCTACCACCTCCTATTAATTAATACATAGTTTCTATCCATAGATAATTTGACAAATACTGTCTTCTCAAGGGCCAATACTGACAGCAAGAGAAGCCCAAACTTACCTGTTTCTTTAAATTCTGTTTAAATCATCAGAAAAAAATCCACCTTGCAACTTAATGGCTCAAGAGGTGAAATAAGTGTAGTTAAAAAACAGTAAGGGAATATATAAACCTTTTGCTTCTATGTTTGCATGGTTTGGATTTTTTTTTTTTTTTTTTTTGAGCAATAGCTGTCTTGGAAAACAACTAATGCCAAGTAGGAAAGGGTGGTGAAGTGTTGGCTGCTGGTGTAAGCTTCCTTGAAGTGTACTTCACCACACTGAAGGAAGCCCAGGTCACCCTCAATTAAGAATCCCTCCCACTTTGAACCAAAATGTCCCTCAAAACTGTAACAATCACAGCATACAGAAGGCTTTCCTGGAGTTCCAGATTCCCTATAGAGTCAGAGTCAGAGAGCAGCAAAGAACTTTTTTCAGACCTGGCAGAGGAAATTGTTGGCCAAGTTGCTCTAGTTCAGGGGCTGGCAATCACAGGTATTTTGGAAACATGATGTAAAACCTTTCACTCATCTCATTAAGAATGGGTCCTCAACAGGAATGAATAGGGTATCAATGGATCAGGTCTTACCTGCAGAAGGATGTACTTCATCCCTCTGTATAGCTGGTGCAGGGCACAGGGGGAAATGCCATCCTCCAGCTTCCCCTTTGTACATCTACATGACACAATTGATACATTCTTGGCAAGTCTGAAATTATGCTGCAGTGATGAATATTCCATTTTCTGAGCCAGAAGCTATAAAATTTGGAACATAACTTCCATATTCACCAAGAAATACCTATGCCTCTTGGCACACTAGTGACCTGGTAGAAAAGCATCACACGCTGGCAGAGCAGGGGTTAGCTGAGAGCAGGGAATGTGACAGCAGTCTGGAACAACCCAAATGGAAAACTAAGGGTTGAATGCCAAATATATCAGTGTATTTAGGAGCAGAGAAGGAGGATAACAGGGATATTCAGATATTCAGGAATGTGAGAGTTGTAGGGTGGCAGTCAAATCCAGTATTCACATCCTGCCATTTACAGACACAGGTGCAATGGTAAGGGGGGGCTGGGCAGACAGCAAGTGACCACTAAGGCAGGTACATATTCATGACCTCAGGGTAAGAATTATAATTTTGGATGGGCAAAGAGATCCATCTTCATCTGGCAGTTCCTTGCAATGCAGGCACACTGCAAATATAAAGGAAGAAAATTAAGGTGCCCCATAATGTAAATTTAGTGAGTTGTTTCATATATGTTTTGAAAACAACTGCTGTAGTTGCTACAGAAATATTGCTATTTCACCTAGAAATTTGAATTATTATAAAGTAAAATGATATGTGGCTCCAGAAGTACCTACTGTAGGAAAAAAGGCTTTCCATTAAAAGCATGTGAGAGCATTTGATATAACAGAAATTTATATTTTCTGTCCTGAAATAACCCTCTCACTTTTAGTTCTGAGTTTGTGTAGAATGGTACATACAATTTTCATCAGGGCACAATGCTTCAGAGCTTTAGGCTTTGTCAGAGAAAAAGTTTGGTCCTGCTAGGATATTCCTAATTGATAGTTCCAGATATGTAGAAAAATGATTAGAACATGCTGTGAGTCAGTGGAACTGTATCAATATATGTATTTAGTTCTAAAACTGCTGAGCTGACTGTTGTAGAGTATACTTAGTTTTTAAATCTTACACAGATCTCCAAAACAAACTAAATTTGAATTTTTTAGATTGTACCATTACTGAAATAATTCTAATGCATCCAACCTTCTTCATATTAAGATGACATGATTTTTTAAACCAGTTGTGTTGAAAGGAAGAAGACAAACTACCTGTGTAAGAGCAGTGATATGATGCATTTCAGGACCAAAGGATTCTATATGAGAAAATTAAGGAAGACTTACAAGAAAGTTAGGGCTGGATTAAGAGTTGTTGCTCTGAATACTAAATAGAGATATACATAGTCAATATTACACTGGTATGTTGTGCAATTATTTACTGAATATTAACTTGTTTATATAGCATAGGTTGTGTAGGTGGTGTGAATGAGAATGCAAGTGTCCAGCCCTAAGTCCTTGTTTCTGTTATCTTCAGTTACATGTAATAATAGGATTGTGGTTCATTTAGTTTTTCACAGCACTGTAGACTTATGTTTGTTGTATTTTTTTTATTGTGAGAGTGACTGGGTATAAGCATTTATGCAAGACCATCAGTGCTGCATATATATTCAGAGCATGCGCTTGTACGAGAAGTAGCATCGTGCCTTGCTGCACACATACATGCAGTGCTCTGTGTGTACATATAGAATCTTACTGGAGTATGTGCACCAACCAGCCAGTTCTTGTCCAGCACATCCCAAAGGACAGTAATGGCTATTGGACCTTGGTGGATTCTCACAACTCAACTTCATGCAGCATAATTTGCTAGCGAAGGGATAAGCTGTAATGTCAAGGATATGCTAAAGATGCTGCATATCATGAGCATATCTCATTTGCTAGCACTGCTGCTGCTGTCTTCTCAAGGATACCAAAATGCCTGTCAGCACCTGGATGAAAATCAGCTGACTCAGATTCCATCCGGCCAAAATGAAAATTATGATGGTTGGAGCAGGGAAAACATTTAAAACTGGGGTAACATCTTTACTGATCTGTGATAGTATCTTCAGACATTTATTTAAATACTCCAGTTCCTAGCTTTTTTTCATTGTCTGAGAGACCAAGACGTTTGTAGGCAAAGGAAACTTCTTTTCCCAAGCTGAACTGCTACTCTTGGTCTACATTTGGCTTTTGCAATCTACATGCTTCTACCTGGTGAGACTGCATTAGTGGTAACTCACTGAACTCCTGGGCAAGTGCATCAAGAATGCAGACACTCCAGCTTTGGCAAAATGAGACAGCCCTCTTCAATAGTATTAGCTTCACCACCCCCAATGGTTTGCAGGTCATGGTCATTTTCTCACTAAGTCTTGTGTATGATCTTCAGAGGTAAAGAATTGGCTTCTCCAGAGTATATGCAGATCCAAGCCAAAAAGATGAAAATTAAGAGGAAGCCCTGTAATTGAAATATTCATTGATAGAATTTGAACCTATGAAATGTAAAATAATCCAGGTAAATGTAACCAAAACTTTGCCAACTGCATAATCCAAGAAGCTCATACCACTGCCAAGGCAGAGCCTCACGCTGGTTACATCGGCCCAGTGTTCACTTGCAATCCTCTCCACTGCACAATCTCACAAGCCTAGAAATTTCCCCTAAGTACCTGCTTTGGTGCACTTTAGTGTATGAAATCTCTTGCAGAGAGTAAGGTAATTCAGTACTAGGCTGTGCTAGTGTGTGCTGGACCAGAGGCAGCCCAGGGGGTCAGGACAGGATTTTGAGAGCCCATGTGGAAGATGGTAGCCCGGAGGAGCTGCCGCCAGGACAATTCATGCAGACTCCAGCCTTGGGGAAAGAATTCTTCCAGAAGAGGCTGGGTATCACATAAATTGTCCTGGCATAATATACACACCTTGTGATCTCTAAGATCAGCACTTCTGCTCTCCACTCGCCCCACTTTAAGGCACATAAAATAGAGCCTTCTTTTTGGTAAGTATTTCCTCCCAGAGCTAAAACACTCGGAAGCGTTTCACATGGTAAATATATATATTTAAAAAGAGCTATCATCAACTTGAAAGTCACAATACCGTTTGAAAAAGCATAGCTGTAGCTATTTATGACACGAGTGGCAGCAAAAGGGGGGGGAGGAAAAAAAGTCTTTCCTGGCAGCTCGCTTCCTTTCTGTATTTTTTCCATGGTCTGATGAGCCATGTAAATACAGTTTGCAAGCAGGCGGCAAGCCCGAGTTTCCTCGCCTGTGCTGCGGGGGTGCAGGCCCCGGCGGGACGCGGGGTGGGTGTCCTCGAACCGCCAGGGATGCTCCGGGGGAGGCGACCGAGCCCTGGGCGCCGGGCGGGGGCAGCCGCAGGGCCGCGGCGCGTTCGGCCTCCCGGGGTCACCTTGGGCAGCAGGCGCCTCGCCCCCGCCCCAGCGGCCGCGTTCCGCGGGCGGTTCGCCCCCGAGACAGCGCGCCCGGCACCGGGAGCGCTCCCACGCCACCGCCCCGTGACGCCGAGCGCTGACCGGGGGTGAGCAGAGGCGGCCTCGCCTCCGTATCAACAGCAGGCGCGGAGGCCGAAGGCAGCCCGCCCGCCCGCCCCTGCCCTCTGTGGGCTGCTGCCGACGCGGACAGGCGCTGCCCCGGGCTCCCGCAGCCCCCTCCCTGGGTCCGGGGCGGCGCGCTCCGCCCGAAGCGGCGGCAGCCCGGGCCATGGCCGTGGACTGCAGCGTCCCTCGCCCCGCGCGCCCCCGGCGGGCGGCGTAGCAGGGCGGAGGCACCGCCCCGGCCGTCATTTCCGCCGTGTGTCGGGGTGGGGGAGGGGGGCAGAGCGCTCGCCTCCTCCTCCGCGGCGGCCGGAGACACAGAGACCCAGCGCGGGGCAAGGGGAGCTCAGCCGCCGCCGCGCCCGCGGGCCGCGCCGCCCCGCCAGCCGAGCCCTGCCCCCGCCCGCCGCAGCCGCCCGGCATCCTTCCCACCCCCTGCCCCGCGCCGCCTCGGCCCGGCCATGGGGAACGCAGCCACCGCCAAGAAGGGCAACGAGATCGAGAGCGGTGAGTGAGGGGGGATCCTCCGCCTCCGCCCGGCGCTTGGTCCCGCTCCCCGAGAAGGGGCCGGGGGCCCGAGCCCGGCGCGCCCGCCCCGCGCCGCCGCCGCAGGCCCCGCGGCCTAGCGGCTGGAGCGCCGAGCCCCCCGCCCCGCGCAGGCCCGGCCGCCAGCGCCCGCCGGCCCCCGGCTCGGCGCGGCCTGCTCGGCGCCGCGGGGAGCCCGCCCCGGTCTTGGCACCAGCCCACCGCCGAGCCGCCTGCCCTCCCCGGGGTTTAGCGTCTCGGGAAATAAACGGGATAAATCCGCCCGTGGCAGCCGGGCCGAGGCCGCCGCCGGGCCGCGCGTCCGGCTGTCCCGCAGCAGGTGTTCGTCCCCGGCGGAGGAGCTGCTGGCGGGGCCGGGGTGGCGGCGGGCAGGTGTCAGCGCCTCCGCCAGCCTTCAGCCTCCATCCTCACCCCGGCCAGCTCGCTTTCCCCACCCCCGAACACACCCTTGTCGGTGGGGGAGGCCGCCCGCCGCGCCGCGCTCCGTCTGCTGCGGGAGGGTTTTCGTCCCGCTGCGGGGACTGTAGGTCAGAAACTCCTAAGTCTGCCCGGATCGTGCAGCCCCGGTGACCCCGCCGGCCCTGCCCGCGCCCGGGGACTCCGCCCCAGCCCCGCGGCATGTTGACATCGCTCGGGAGCGCGCCGGGAGAGCGCTCGGTGCAAACGTTGTTCTCCTGATCCCTGGGTAAAATGGAAGACAAAAGCATTGATCTGAATTTGCCATCGCAGGGTGATTTCTGCTGATTCTTTTTTCTCCTGCCTTGAGTATTGCAGCAAAGTCTTTAAATAATAGAGAGTCGATTATATTGTGAAAAAAAATACCCCGGACTTTATTTTTAGTAAGTCAATTTCCTTACTTCGTTTCTAGTGGAAAACTTTTGGTTATGTTTGTGATGGGTAAGGGAAAAGACAAGACATAAGAGAGCCTCCAGTTGTGCAAGCACAGTGTTCCTACAACAATACCCTTTGTTACTGAAAACTCCATGGACACTGTTAAAACTGCCATTTTTTTGGAATTTAAATATTGAAGTTGCTTTTTTTTCGTTGGTTGTTTGGGTGGGCTTTTTTTCCCAGTTTGTTTACTTCTTGTGTGTTTACTAGTGAGGTCTGGGGTAGGACCGGGTGATCCGATTTGCATAGGCCAGTGCATGCCCACACAGCCTTTCGTCTGGCTTCCCAGGGATCTGCAAAGGAGTCTCCAGCTGTGGGACCAGGGGCTCAGCTTGACCCACCCTCTTCTGTGGTGTGGGTTATCCTTTCAGTTCTCTCATTGTTAATAGTAGTATTCGTGTGATTAGTGTTATTAGTATTATTGATTTCACCATCTGAATGTTTTATGAGAATTCGACTGGTTTTGTTTGGTTTTATTTTTTATTTATTTAGGTGAGGATGTAAATTTTTGATTGGAAGTATTTCAGCCTACCAATGAAGATGTGTGTGAAGAGGCTTGTTTGAAGTACTTTAGATGACAGAACACTGCATTTTGTACTTCATAGTACCTGTATTGCTGTTCATCTGTGCAGTTAAAGAACAATACTGCACACAGTGCTTTCTTTCTTTTTAATTTTTTTTCATATTACCAAGTACAGTGATTTTTTTTTTAAGTTTCAGAAGGAATTTGCTTCAGAACTCTCCTCTCTCCCTTTGTTGGAGTTTAAAAATGAAATGCTGCTAGAGACCTCAAGCTCACGTGTTCAGTTACTTAGTATATTTAGTAGCAAAAAGCTCTGTAATGATACTACTTCTGTAACTAGGAGAAGAAATTGATAATCATTAACATACTGCTGGGAAAGACCAGGAGTCACTTACTATGGAGGATCAATATTATACAAATACTATCACATAATAAATTATTAGAAGTAATATTTGGATTACTGGCAGTGAAAGTTGATTTGAAGTCTATTTACATGATCCATGGCAGCTAAAACCTAAAGGAACATAAAATGTGATGGAGCTTTAATATTTGTTCCATTTTTGCATTGCTGAGACAGTTTTCCGTTTTGTGTGTTAATTGTCCTTACAGCAGGTATTTCACACTTCAGGATACTTAGTTGTTCCATGTGGTAACAGAAAAATAGAGAGGTTTGACTTGTAAAGGTGATGTTATACCCTTGATCCATTCATGGAGCGTATGGTGTGTCGATCAAGGACATGCTAAGGTCTCTGAAAGTACAATGAAGGGTAACGCAGCTTCCACTGATAACTGTACTTACTAGTTCATGAAGTGTAATTTGAGACCTCTTTCCCTATCTGTGGTCAGCACAGTAAATGCTGTTCACCTAACCGTGGCCCTTATATTCTTGTTTATTTTAGCTTTCCATGCATATTCCAGTATCTTCAGTACTCGTTACTTTACTCAGGCTATGGAAAGGAAAAAACAGAGTCGTGTGTGAACACCAGTAGGAGAATGGAGCAAATGGCTCAGAGTATTTCTAGGCAGAAGTTGCAGGTTAATAAAATCTGAATGCTGGTTAAGTTTCTTGAGGACATGATAGATGTGTGTGTACAAACATGAGATGGAAAGCTTCAGTGTAGTTTGCTGGGGTTTTCTTTCTATGCCCTTCTATTCAGTTTGTCCTAATATGCAGTGAACTTTGGTTTTGAGGATGAAAATTAAAAGTGATCCTTTACTAAAGAGAAACTTAAGAGTTCTTTATCAATTTTAAACTATGTGTCTGTTTTAAATGGCTTCTTAGTTTTCCACAGAGCACAGCAGCCAGCCTACAGGTTCTGAGCTTCGTTAATAATATAAGTATTTTTCATTTAAAATATGAAAAGGCACAATTGTGTGTTGTTCTTTAAGTTTGATTCCTTATCCTAATATTAATTAAATTATTCACTTCATTGCTTGTGAGGGTTTTTCGCTGCTCAATTTATAGTATTTGAGAAGGTTTTTTTGCAACATATGACTTAGTCTCAACATGCGGTAAATTGCATTTTTAAAAAAGAGGCTACAGGGAGTCTACTTTAATTTGTTGCAATTAATGTAGGAAAATGTTAGCTTTATTAATATTCATTATCTTGGAATCATTTGTTAAAGTAGCACAAACAACATAAAAGCAACAAAACTGTAACACATCTCAGAGCTTTAAGAACGTCACAGCATGCTTTTTTAATCCAAGAAGTGGATCTGTTACTTTTAAACTTACTGAGTTTATATGAAACAGGAAATTTTAAACTTCACTAGAAGTATTTTCTAAACTGGAATGAATGACAGCCCTGATTTTGTAGAAAGTTTTTGGGTTGTTTTGTTTTGTTTTGCTTCAGATGACTTGATAATGCAGATTTCTGAAGTAATTGCTGTGTATGGCTCTGAATTATTTGCCCCTTTAGATATGCAAGGTGATGTCACAGGTGACAGCAAGATGTTTGTTTAGGAATTAATAACAATCCCACTTCGTGCTTTGTTTGGTGGGGATTTTTTCCTAGATTCAAGAATACTTAGTTCTGATACTGTCTGTTTCTTTTTTGATCACCAAACTGATTAGAGACCAGGTGATCAGAATACACTCCTTGGTGACTGGAAGATTTGTATGCTTTCTGTTTTTCCAATATATTTTGAAACCACATGGGCTTGGCTTCTGAGGCGTGCTAGCCAGGATTCAGATGGTCCTAGCTGCTTTTTCTGTAGCAGTATATGGTAGTAAATTACTCTTAAAATATATGTTTAGAATTAAACTTTACATCGTTTTCAAAAGATAATTCTGTACACATATCTTCTTACCTTCAGCTTCTAGTCATGAGGAATTTATTAATCTACCATGACTTTACGAGCTTTGACTTCTGTGGTCTTTAAATAGCCAAGTACAGCGTGTATGATGTGTATTCTGCATGAGAGTTTTATGTTCATTCATTCCTCCTCCTCCTCAAAGTGTTCCCACTACAGTGTCTTCAGTATGACAGAGTTCCTATTATAGTCAATTCTTCCCTTTTTAACTCTTCTAATTAATTCTGTAAGTAGTGCTCCTTTGAAATGTGCTTGACAGGAGGATGCAGCCGCCTTCATTTTTCTTTGCCAGTAGATTTTAACCTCCTCAGGGGACATTTCTTAAACTGAGATTTTTTTCTGATTTTTCATATGCATTCATTGCTGGGTATTCTGCTGTATTTTCTCACGGAGTACCAAAGGAGACCACAAGTTTGTTTCCTGTAAAGACTGGATGAGGCAAAGGTCTGACACTGCTGACCTTGATAAGATCAAATTCAGTGAAGTAGAGGTGAAAAGCTCTGTGTCCATTACTATTCCAAAATTACTGATTCTCTGTTGCTTTTCCAGAGACTCTTGTTCAAGTGTTTTTGATCTGAGTGTAGTTTTCAACAGCTGTTGTCTTTTTTTCTTTTGCTCACTGTGTCTATGCTCTCTATGATTTTGAAGTGGATATCCCTTGGAGTCTTGCTTACATGTTTTAAAACATCAGCTGTAGTATGTGTTGTATAACAAGAAATTAACAATACCTGTGCCAGTGATGCTGGAATGGACTGTGGGTAACATCTCTTGAACAATGTATTTCAAGTTTCTTTCCTTATATTCTGGGGACTTTATTGTCTCACTGTTGATCAATTAGGTTTCAGCCATAAGGAGCTCTGGAAGCTGAAAATCTCAACTGATTATAATTGCTTGCTGAAGAAACCTAAGAATTCCTTTGCTGTAATCACCAGTGTAAGACTACCAGTATGCACCATCTGAAAATTCTCCTTTAATTAAAAACAAAATGCTTTTTCAGTGCTTGGACTAGCAAAGAGTAAATGATAGCCATGGCCATGTGGTAGAATAACAAAAGGTCAGAAGGACCTCTAAGTGGTAAAATTAGTTTTTATACTTAATTGTTGTAGTCAGGCTTTTATTACAAGCTCAGACTGCTTTAGAGACAGAATATTACATATTACTTAACATTCCCTTGTTACTGGGTTCCTTTAGTGTTCGTTCATTTACCCATATATGCACACTCATAGATATGACACAATCAGAAGTAATATCTTGAAAAAAATACTCAGGCTAATCACTGTTTTTAAGCAGTCACACTGTTCCTTATTGCAAGATATGCCAGTGCTACAAAAATCAACTGTATCATTGCTGCAGGGAGCAGAATGTGGACATTGAGAAGTAAGAGGGTAAATTGGAAGGATGCAACACTGCAAGGTCCCGTGTTGTTGGCTGCTCTGCTTGAGTCAGGGGCTGTGTTCCACGCCAAGTCAGGCTGGCAGGGAGTCTTCTTCAGTTAAGCTCCTCTGTAACTGATGAATCTCTGCTTTGGAAAGAACTGTGGAAAGGCCTTTGGATGCCTGTCAGATTTTGTGTTTTGCCTGCATCCTCACTACAGGCAATATGAACAGCTTGATTGCCCAGAAGCGTTTAAAAAAACCCAACCCTACAATAATAAAGGGTCTTGTCTCTACAGCACAACAGGTGCGTTCCAGATCAGGCCCAGGTAGAGTGTATTTCACTTAATCAGTGATCCTAGTCACTTAAGCTTGCAGAGTTTTCAGTGTTTGGAACCTTGAGTTGGTGGGGATTTTTTTTATAAACTGCTGAAACAGCTAAAACTTGGCAAAGAGTGCCCTGCAGTGCTGCTCTCCAGCTTTATCTTTGTAACAGGTAGCAAGGTGTTATTTCATGAACATTTATTTCAGTTGCAGTTCTTTTTTTCTTTCCCCCTGCCACATTTTTCCTGCCTCTGTGCTCCTTAAGTGTGCTGGAGCAACTATTTATGAGACAACAAGTTGAACTGAATTTGAGATAGATCTGGGTTAAAAATAACCTTGCAGAAAAGGGAAAGCAAAAAAGGACTTCAGTTAACCTGGGTCGACTTCTTGATCCAGTTCACTGTAGCTACACTGACAGTGCAGGTGGGATGTGGCACAGAGACTGGAGAACAGATACAAAATAGGGGCTGCACTGCCTGCTCGTGTTGCCAAAGGATCCTTGTGGTGCTGTGGGTTCAGGCTCTACTGCAAGTCTTTTCCTGCCATACTGTGCTGTGAGGTAGAAATGCTTCCAGGAGAATGGGGGAGAGGACAAAGTAGCAGTGGTGGAGCTGTGACTAGGTAAATGGAGTGAGTGAGTTGTGAGTCTTATGAGTTGCAAAACTAAAAGATAAAATCAATTTGGGTTGTTTGTTTGGGTTTTGTTTTTTTGTTTGTTTGTTTGTTTTCTTTCTGGTATGGTTGGGAAAGGATTACACACATTCCTCTGTGTAACTTTATTTATTTGTGTTACCCTGGTGTTTATGAGGGCTAGTCATGAATCAGGACCCCATTTTGTTTGTACAAACACAAGCCAGAAAACTTCTTCTCCAAAGCCCATGTTGTGTTTTTGATAATAAAGTGAATATAGACAGGTGGGAAATACAGGATGAAATTGAGACCATTAGTCTGCATATCAGGAGAACTGGGATAAAACAATTTGAAGGTTGGTTTGCAGACATTACTATGCAGGGCACTAAAAGGAAGATACTGGGGTAGCCCTGCCTGTGGTGTTGAGGATCAGCACTGGTAAACACCAGTCTCTCCAGTGCTCAGTTGAGCCTCTCTCTCTGGCATCCCCCTTGCAATTTTTTCAGCATCAGAGCAGAATAATGTCCACTGAGAGCAAGATTTCACAAAGCAGCTGAGCCCATCTGGTGGTTCATGCTGTTGAAAAATCCTGGTTTATTCCTAGGCCCTTCACTGGTCAAAATTCTAGTGTTTTTCTGATCCACTGATAAGTTATTTTACATAGGCAGAAAACTGTGGTTTTTATCTCTTCTGGTTATATATATTTATTTTGCATGCCACATTAATTCACTGAGGTGTCAGATGGCAGTCAGATTCAAAGGAAGTACTGAAAGAACTGTTGGCAATTAAATGGTGAGGTGGCAAGAAAAAGGAGTATCTTTTCGTTGTATTGAGCTCTTAGATTAATTTAATAGTTTCTTAAGACTTCACCCTGCTAACTTGATAGAAAAATGGTAACTCCAGACTGCCCCTTTCCATTTTCCGTTGTTCATATAATGAGTTACTTTGAGGCTTGAAGTTTTTAGTGAGAGATGTTAGTACCTAGCAGTTGAACTTTGCTTTTTCAATCTTTTAGAGTTATATGACAATAGAGAAAAATAGAACAAAGTATTGCTTCTTTCCATCTCTGCACCTGTCATTTGGATTTTTAAGTCAATAGAATTTTAGAAGAGTTTTTTGTTTTATTTTTTCATTTTTAGTGTAGTTTCAGTTCTCTTTTTGCCAGTTTGGTATTCGAACTAAGAAACATACCAAGATTTAGATTTTATTTAGTAATTCACTTTCTCATTCATTAAACAATTTTCTGCTTTCCCCTGCCCAGAGGGACTCATCTGTAATCATAGAGGACTTGCTAGCTTGTAATGTAATGAGTTCAGATACTTATTCCTAGATAGACATGTGGTAAGAGTTAGGCTGTGTGGGTTGCTTGACATTTTACCACGTAGTAAAGGTATGCCACAATTTTTATTACCTCAGACTAAACAGTGTAATTTTGGTGTTTCTTTACTTTGGGATATCATCTATCTATAGTTTTGAAGGCCTGAGAAAATTTTTCAGAAAATCCCATAAGTATAATACACTCTGCATGTTAGAGATAAATGGACCTTCACACTCTGAGAAAGCAAAAGAATCTTTTCCATGACCTATCTCTCTACCAGAGAAAGCCTGATGAGCATTTTGAGCCAAGTTCTTTCTCCCCTCTGGAAGTTGCTGTTCTACCTTGCACTGCTTCTTATGAGAGGCCTGGTATCTGTGTGATAGACCAACACTGAGATGGTAAGATATCTTACCAGGGATGTTAAAACAAGAGGCTTAGAAAATCCTCCTTCAGCACATTCTTAGATGAATATCTAATCTGCTGGGTGATTTATAAAGGTAAGCATTAGTTATCTCTCTGCCTCTTATTAACTTTTCTACTTTTGTTAAAATACTGTAGAATTCAGAGGATGTCAGGAACTTATTTTATTTCATTCCAGTTAAGCTGCTTCCAGCAAACATGTACTTGTTAAGCTGGTGCACTTGCTGTTAACACTCATCTGTAAACACAGAGGCTTCCACAGCTGCAGAGTGGTTCAAGAAATTAATACAGAGGAAACTGCATTTCTGGTGTGAAGACAAACTTTAAAGGCAAAAGAGATTGTTGTTTTGCCTATGCCCAGGATCCATTTACCTCTTTCCTCTCATGGAATGACATAATTAAGGGTGTATGTACTTGGATACATCAGCAGGCGCATTGTAGTAATAATTAAGCTTAATTTTGATTACTATGATATTAGGCAGTTTCAAATTCTTCTTGTCTTGTAGCAGGTAATAGTAATAGGTTTATTGCATATTGAAATTCTAATTGTTAAGCATATGATAATCTAGCCTTAATTTGCACAAGGGGAGAATGTGACTTAACTGCACCAAAGTCTATCATTAAGATAAAGTTTTGAATGCAAATTACCTGTATTCAAGCGTTTTATTAACTGATCCATAGATAAAAATGGAGCCTGGAGGTTTTAATCAGGGTTTTGCATTGAAGAACAGGGTAGGTGGAGAGAGAGGGAAGAAAAGAAAAAGCATTTCATTGCCATAACCATGCCAAACCAATTTGAAAGATCATGGTATTTCCTTCAAACTTATGTCATTACGATGAAAGGCAATGTGTTTTCATCTGCTTCTGGGGGACTGTTTTATATCAGGCAAGTTTTAAAAATTCAGTGCTTCAGTCATACATTTGATCCTTGTGAAAACTTCTGCAATGAGAAGCAGTGGTCTCATTGAAATTCATGACTCTGCCTGCACTGCAGATCCCAGCACTGGTATTCTGCTTTGGGAATTGTGGGTTAAAAACCTTAAAGTGTAGATTGTATCAATATATTCCCTGGTCAAGCTGGTTTCTCTGTTATTATAAAAGCATACATTTTAGAGGTACTTGTTTATGTAAACTGAACTTTAGAGTTAAGTAAGATGCTAGATCATTTAGTTTAATTTAATGGCCTATGTGAATATCAGATTGCTGAAGTTTAAGTCCACAGTAGCTTCATGAGATGTGGAATTGCCTGGGAGATGTTCAGAGTGTGTACTGCTTTGTAATGGTTCTTATGGTGTCTGCTGGTTCTTTTGCAAATTAGCAGATTGGGTTTTTTTTCCTCTTTAAATTTTTTGAGGACTGATGATCAGATGCAAAATTGACATAAAAACAAAATTAGTTCAGTTTTTTCAGCATTACTCTTAATACCCAAGAACAGTTCAGTTTCCATCTGAATTTTGTCTATTTTTATGACACGCTTTCTGCCAAAAAATTGCTCTTTAAATTCTACCTATATCAGTATGCAACTGCTCATTTAGTATTCAAATGCAGGATTTATTTCATTTGCAGATTAACTTTTTTTTTTTATATTGAACTCCCAAGGTGGGACATTCTTGGACTATAAATGAATGTGTCCACATTTGTTACATTTGTAAATAATAAACATACCAAACACATTGCATCGAAGGTGAACACTCGGGAAAAGGTTGACACAGATGGCTGAAGGTGCTGAATTATTTCATGTGAATAATTATTACTATGTAACTGACATATTTTCTGTCTAGACTAGATAGTTCAGGTGTAAAGCTGTGTGTGATATGGGAAGCAAGAAGTGTTCTGCCCTGTTCTTGCTTTTGTGAAGCAGCCACTTCAAGTTTCTGTTGGCTTTTTCCTCAGGGACAGGTACCAATTTATTCCTAATAAAACTTTAGATCCCTCCTTGAGAATGAGGAACTACAGAAAAAGAGAACGGAGAGAAACCATGCAACAGCTGATAAAAGAAGAAGAGGGAATCAAAAAATGTAAAAATAGGGAGCCAAAGGGAGTAAGTAGTGAGCAGAGTAAGGGTCCATTCTTGTCTGTGCTCTTCCATTCTGGAACAGGGATCTGGTGAAAGCTGCCCAGAGATGCTCTGCCTGAGGAGGGAGAGGTAAATGCCACAGGTATCAGGGCTATCCTGTCAAGTGTCTTACTTCAGACACACACACAGGTGTGTTAGGGCACCAGTGACCAGCCTCATGCCAGGTACCCAAAGCGGCATTCTGTGTTTTGGTTCTGCTGCAGGTGCCAGGGATCCTTAGTGTGTTGTATAGTTTCAGTCATCTTTAGTTTTTTCTTCTGATGTGTGTGAAGGGAGTCCCTTATATACCTACAGTCTGAATGTTCTTTGTGTACTTACCTGTATTCTTAGCAGCCCTCTCCTCTGTTTTCATATAGTCTGACCTGAGACAATTTTTTGTTGCATTGTACATTGTTTTCAGTACCAAAGCAATATGCATAGTCTGATCTTTTTCTCATTGTAGTAGTAGATGCTGCTTGTATACCTTCAAAGAGAATTTTTATTTTTTCAATGGACAGTGTTTCTTTCAAAGCTTGCTATATTTAGTAGCTAAACTGATACAATAAAGTTGTTACCTTCAGAAGACATGGGATTTTTTGATGGTGGTTGCTTTGGGGGTTTTGGTTTGGGTTTTCTTTGTTTTGTTTTGGGTTTGGGTTTTGTTTGTTTTTTAAGCAGATGCTTAAAACTATGCCATTTGTTAAAGAAAAGCATTTGCTAAGTAATTGACTTGCAGGCATATAGAACATTATTTGGCCAATTAGAAAACAATTTTTAAAATGGTGGCATTCATCTGTAGGACAGTGTTATGTGATGATTTGGCTGAATTTTTATGTTGATTATAGCCACAATTACTTGTTGGTATTATTTAAGATGGTTTTTTTAGGACCTCATTTAGAAGCAATTTTTTTAGTTTCTGCTGGGCAAGATCGGTATTTTCAGAGCAGAGTCTGATATTTGCCAGTTAAATGCTTTTAGAAAAAAAAAAAACAAAACCCAAAACAAACAGCAACAAAAGCATGTTACTGTTGTCAGCTTGAAGTTTGAGCCTGTAATTATGAAACTTTCTTCAACTTGCTGCTTTCAGAGTGGTTACATGGCCAATTTTCCTTGGCAGTAAAGCTGACTTGAAAAATTCCTGCCCTCCTCACCCCTGCTGCTCTGCTCACAGTTACAATTTGCTGCTCCTTCTGTGCCAGTACATCTGTTTGAGGACTGGTCTCAAGTGTTACTCAAATGGTTAAAACTCTTGCTCCTGCCTGCCCACTAATTTCATAGATCTCTCTTAAAATGCAGCCCCACCCTAGGTTGGATGGATAAGAAGGAGGGATGTGAAAGAGGATGAAATGTTGTTGTAAGTGGATTTTGCTACTGGATAAAATGTACTAAGTGTTTTACTGAAGTGAAAAAACTGCTGTCATCAGACAGTGTTGGTCTAAGTTATTAGATATATTAACTTAAAAAGGTTTTTAATTTGTGGGGCTCTTTGGAGCCTTCCCTTCAACCAGAAATTCTGCTGACTTTCTTAAAAATATGCATCACCATTCTGAAATATCAGAAGAAGTTGTCCCATTTTTGCTTACTGCTGAGACCAAAATAGTAATTGTAACATTTTAGCTCTGTTAAATGTGATTGCCCTCATGGTCATCAGAGCAAAATGTATTTTGACTGAATTATCAAAAGGATCACCAGCCTTCCTCTTCATATTTTTAATTATTCCTGAATGTACTCAGTATTTGTTAGGACAAATAAAACTGGAAGATGACTAATACATACATACTCATTTTAGATACAGCATGTGAGTAGGGAGTAACAGGAGGAAGAAGAGACATGCAGATCAGTGCAGTAGCACAATGAGAGATGTGAAAGCACCAGAGATCAAAGCTGGCCTAAATGGTACAGGCAGGCTCAAGGTATAAGCACAGCAAATCTAGTATGACCTTTGACAAGAAAAATGAAAGCATCTCTTGCATTTACCTTTTTTGAAGTTGAACTGAATTTTCCACTTTATGGTGAAGATACCAGCTTTCTGCAAGATACATTTTTTTCATTTAAAGTGAAATAAAGTTTGGAACCTTACTGCCCTTTCTTTCAAAGGATAACTTGTGGTAGTTCTGCCTTTTTTGTGTGAAAATAATCTCAAACAGAAAATAGTAGTTGGCTTGTTTTCCACAGTTCTATTCAGAACAGTGTCATTTTCTCCACCAACTAAATTGACTCATTCATTTCCTCTAATACAGACAAACTTACTTGTTCTGCTGCCAGTCTTGTTAGGAGTAGCCCAAAGTGCAGTGGCTGGGAAAACAGTAGTAGATGTTCACTATGAAAAATGTATAAATTGAAGCCTTTCATTCACAGTCCCTTTGGACTTGGATAGAAGAGGAAAATTTTCACAATGAGGGCAATTGGCCATTGGAATAATCTCCCCATGGAAGTGGTGGATCAGATGCTTGAGATTCGATTGGATAGGGCACTGGAACATCGTGTCCAGACCAGGCTTTTGTCAATAAAGATTGGACCAGATGGTCCTTGAGGACCCTTCCATCCTGGTATTCTGTGACTTGTTCTGGACCAGCAAAGCAAACCTCTTGAGCTTGAGATTGTTTGTTACTTGTGCAGCCCTTGAGAGGGTTTGTAGAAAGTGTCTGCAAGTTGGGGAGAAGAGAATATTCAGGTGCATTTCTGACAAATAGAGCAGTGGTGACAATCTGGATTTCTCTCAAATAGCATGTTGAATGTACATTTAATAATGAAAAAAGGAGACATAGTCAGTTGAAGAAGATGTGTGCTGCTCTTGCAAAAGACAGAATACATTCAGTGTTTTGAGCATATGACAATATTGGAAGTTTACTGAGAATTGAAGTAGTGGTAGTAAAGACCAAAGAAGGAAGATGCAAGCAAATAAAGAAATAATACTATTAGTCCCACTTAAGTGTTTACTGGTAAAACAAGTAGCAGCAATGGCATTGTAGCATTAGGAATATTTTTCCTTTTCCAAATAACAGAAATACAGTAGTGTTAGGTGTAAAAAAACCAAAACAGAAACAAAAAAACCCACACACCGAAGAAACCACACAAACCCCAACAACAACAGAAAAAAAACTAAACCAAAACCCCCCAGATCCAAACTTGTTTACACACATGAAAGCCTAGTTTTTATTTATTAGTAATATGGAGCATTAACTTCTTCATGTGGTAGGAAAAAACCTCTGATTATTCTGTTTCACAGATCTCTTAATGTTATTTGTCTTGTTTCCTTGCTGGGAGGAGGCCACTGGAAAACTTGTGCTCTAAGAATATGATGGAAGAATAAATCTCCCTATTTGTGGTTACATTGAGAGCTATTGAAGAAAAGGTAGCATTAATTTTTTTCTCATGTTTCATCATATGGCAGAGCATATTCTCTCATGAAAGATTAAATTGTAGATGCTGCTGACATCTGTTACTGTTTGGGAGGTTGTTGTTTCTTTGTGTATTTGGAGGAGGATTATCTAAATCAGAATTACTTGTCTGCTGCAGCAGCACCAACTTTGCAGTATCCTTAGATAGGAGACAACCTGGAACCACAAACAAAAAATACTCTTTTTTATAGATGTCTGTTCTGGCTGGTGTGGTTTTGTGGTCTAAACACAGCTTAATTGTCACAGTGTTGGACAGTTTAGAACTGACTTAGAGGACTGCTATGCCAAGTACTAAAATACTGTGCTTAGAATTAGATGTTGCAGTTTTAAAAATACTTCCAGCTAATCATTCTTCTCAAGTACTTCTTCAGTGTTGATGGTGTTTAAGAAGGGACAGCAAAATTAGAACAGTTTTGAAAGATGACCTACAGGCAGATACAAATCTGGTCCTTCGAGTTGTTACAATTCATGAGGGTAAATATGCAGTGGTAATAGTAGGCTAGTATGTAGAGGTAACTTCAGTAGGCGGATACTTTGTATCTAGATAGAATTCACTTTGCAACTGATGGAAAACCTCAGAAGAGGAAATTACCGCTACTGCCACCGTTACATGATGAGATTTCTGTTTAGGGAAAGTGAGGAGTAACAGCTTTATTACAAGAAATATAATTATACTCTAGTAAATGCACAGGGGTGGAGATGATGGCCAGTTATTGTTCCATGCACATCTTAGTCAATGTTTTTGACATAGCAAGCAAAATAAGTCTTTAGCTTCACATTTTTAGCTTGACATTTTAATATTTTTGACTATAGATACTAACTAAAATATTCTTTGCTTAATGTTTACGTTATTTTGCTGTGGTTTTCAGTGTCTTACTTTGCCTACTAAGTATAGGATTATTCAAGCATTTTTGAGATTCGGTTCTTTTGCTGAGTCTTGCTATCACACTTGTGCTATTAGGGGTTAGAGAAATTTTTAGTGAAAGTGAAGGATGGAAATTCAGCTTTTCTTTTCTTGGTAAATAAAACAAAAAACCAAACCAACAAACAAACAAAAAAACCCAAAAGAACAACAACCAAAGCTCAAACCAATCAATTTTTATATTTCCAGTTAAAAATAAATAAAAAAAAAAAGCAAGCAGCACAATATTTCATGAGGAAGAACTACAGCATTGGAGGAGTGTTACCTGAATATCATTTGGTTAAGATTTGTGCTCATGTGTTTCTGAGGGGAATAAAAGGTACAGAAGTAAAACGAGATACAGTTCAAGCAAATAGTGGAACATGGACTGTGCAAAATGTACCGAAGTATTTTTGGGCTGAACATGGCTAGAGCAGCCTTACTGGCTTCTCAGGTTATTTTTTATTTTGCAGAGGCAAGCTTTTACACAGTCTTTGTAAATCCCCACAACTCAAGATAATCTGCAGAGAGCAGCATCTCACTTATTTTTATTCAGGTGGTGAGTGGAAGCAGGTAACCAGCTCAGGGTTAGTAGGTGGCTCTGTGCATTTGGGTAAGCAGCATGGTTTGGGAGTTCTTACTGACTTACAGCTATAATGATATGGACTGTCCTTAAGATTATTTTGCTGTACCACCTAGTCCAATTTCTTTGCTTTTGATTTATGAATGGTTTATATATATATATATAAACAAGCAAAACCATGAATTTTCTACTGATACATCAATTTCTTTTCCTGGGCAGTTAAATAGCAATGTATGTTTTCTCTGCAAAGTTATTCTCAGAGTTTGTGATCACCTCACCAGATCTATCTGTATTAGTTTTATTTTGCAAAACGGATGCTTTCTTGCTGCTGACAAAGTTTGCACCTCTTATATAAATATATAAGCTTTAAAAAAATTCTGGTGCAACTCTTCCAGTTCTGTCAGACCTTTATTGTACATGAATTAAGAGTGAGTTTAAGAAGGAGCTCTTACAGTTGAAGAGCTCATGTAGCGATTGGAGGATTCCTTGCTTGGGCAAACTAAAATTGGTATCAGAAGAGAAGGAGAAAGGTTTATATTTAGAAATTAAAGTTTTGTCTTATTCCTGTGTATTCTTCTGATTCTTCTGGAAATTCTTTCAAATACTAGTATAGACCCCTTCCCTCCTTTGTTGCTTCATCTTTTTTTTCAGGCTGTCTTTCTACCTAGGTCTGTTTCAGCCAGATTAGTTTTGTGTCTCCATTTTATTTTTGGTTTGGAATTTATACAGTAATACACACACATGTAATTTCAAACTGTTTTCTATTTTCTAAGAGAAAGTTATTTGCTATTTTAGTAATGCTATGGATAAAAAATAAAATTAAACAACCGTTTCTGCCCTGCTTCTGTCCTTTCCGTTCCACTTTGTGCCCTTTCATTTTGTGGAACAAAAAAGTAATTATTCAATGCAGTGTTGGATCAACTATCCCCATTGCATCTTAAAGTGAAATGTTGTAGCACTCTTAAAACCTTAACAATTTTGACATTACAGAGTTTTTAATGGATGTGCTGCAACTTTGTTTCATTTCTGTGTTTGTTATGGGTTAGGAAATTGTCACATTCTTAATCTGCCGGTGTGTAATGTGTACCAGGCAGCTAAATGCAGCAAAACAAACGTAAGGATTAGGAAGAAATGTGAAAAAAGGCAAGTAGATCAACAGGATTGTTTGTCATAAGAAGTATGAAAGGAACCCAATATTTTTGAAATTTGTCATTCTTCTGTTTGAAAACATTTCTGAGAGAGATTTTCATAGTTGATGTGGCAGAGGTTTATGGGAAGGCCTAGTGATGAACCACCCCTTAATCTATATAGTGCCCCAATGTGATACTTGACGACTTTTAAGTTTCTTTTTTTAAAAAATCCTTTAAGTTTCTTTAATCAAAATCAGAAAGCAAGAAGGAAAATTAATGTTACAAATTTTAAAAGGCAGGAAACGCAAAATTAAAATTGCCTTTGTGGCTGTATTTTTGGTCCCTTGCCATCTACATTGTAAGAGAGAAAATTGTGTGTTTATATGTTCCTGCTTCCCCCCACCCTTAAAGGATCTTGCTACTTTCAGTGCACAGGACATTGAACAGTACTCATTAAGCAAAGGGAGCTTTTTATTTCCTTTACTGTTTCCAGTGTGTGTCTGTCTGCCTTCTTTACTCCAAACATTATTATTTTCCTTGGGAGCTTTTTACAGAAATCATTATCTTCATATACAGCTGGTTTGTGAACACTGAATTTACTTTTAAAGCATGCTGCTAAATGAGGAGGTTTTCTTGTTCCCATTTTTACAAATAAGGAACTAAGGAACAGAGAGATGAAGGTAAAGTGTTTCCCTTTATTTAGGAAACCCTGTTTAATATAATAAAAGCTTTATTTCTTGGGACACTTAATACATGAAATTCTTGTAAGTATTGAGGTGCTATTTATATAGATTTCTGTGGCAGTTACAGTTTTTTCTCCTTTGTGAAACAGGCACCCAAATGCCACTTTCTTATCACAGGGGACAGAAAAGCAGCAGTACATGCAGCTGAAAATAGTGTGGTTTAGGGAACTTGTCACAGAGTGTTCACTCCTCAAGGATGGGATTCAGTAGCCTTCATCAGTGTGTCCTGCTGCTTCCCAGAGTGGTGTGAATCTTTCCACCCTACACAAAGGAGCCCTACAGATCCATTTGCTTCACTGCTTAATCCTAAATGATTGCCAGGGCAGTTCAATTCAGTTCAGTGTTCTGCAGGAGGTATTAGCACATGTAAAAGAGAGCTGTGCTGAGGTTACTAAAAATGATGCTAATTCTGACTTTTTTTTATGCTATTGAAGACCAAAATATTAAATACAATTGTTTTTAAAACATAGTTTTCTGTTTCAAATGCGTTACATGGATAACTACTTGTTTATGCAGGTTGATTTGTAAATGTCTTCCTATAAAAAGGCAGTAACTTCTGCTAGTGAGTTTATTGTCTTTATTAATAAATATTCATAATAAGTATGACAAGAGGTTGATTCTCCATTTGTTCTCTTTATCCAATGTCAGTTGAATTTCTGCTTATTATTTCTCAAATGTACAATAAAGCTAAAAACAGTAGCTTTTTCAGTGGTGAAGTTTGTAGCTTGTGTGGGTTTATACTCAAATTGGAGGAATTTGTTAAAAATTTTGGGAAGACATCAATTTGTATAGACACTACCTTGAATTTACAAAAAAACTCTTAGGGTTGTGAGAAGGCAATAGGTGCTGGTGATACCATAACCCTTTGCATGCCAGAACTGTAAGGAAATTCTTTTTATGAACTCAGAAGTGCTCTTAAAAGCCCCGCTGAAAGCCCCACTCCTCTGCTTTGCAAGAGTAACAAAAATCTGTCAAATGATGGTATCACACTATGAAAATTATTTGCAGATATGATTTGGCTCTAATCTGAGGTCAAACCACAGTATTTGTTGACCTTCTTACTTAGGCTTGATGCACTGAAAATCTGGGCTGTTAAACTTGGGAGTCATGTGGTTGTCTAAATCCTTACTTCACAGTCGCGATGTTCCAGAAAAACAAGGCAGAGGCAATGCAATCAGGATTAACAGTCCTATTGCTTTTAACCATTTCTGAATTTCTGTTAGGGGGAGTGCAGCTTCTAGGAAAATCAGTAGCTTTTTAAAATTAGTTGGCACTGTTAAGCACATCTTGAAAACTGGCAACTAACTGCATATATATTAATTTTTCAGACGATTTAGGCATACAGCAATACAGTGAAGTTGAGTTCTTATAATTACTGTAAGCTTATAGTAACACTTCTAGTAACTTAAAATAACATGTATCTTCATTTTTTGCTAGTCATGCATTTAAATTGGCAAGTCTGTTACAGAGAGAAAACTATATCTTATTTTATGGCAATTAGTATATCAATTTCACGTTCTCAAAGTGCTTATTAATTTTAGCTCAAAATAGATCAAATGTACCACATGTGACTGCTGTATCATAATACTACTTATCTATTTTTAAATCTAAATGGACTCTGGGAAAGTACTTTGCAAACTTTTGGCTTCTATCATAGAGCAAGTTTTCTGTGTATTTCTGAGTAAAATGCTTCCTAATGGGACTGTGTATTATCCACGGTTCTTTCTGGCCATGTTTCAAGGCTTTTACATTTAGTAATAAAAAAATAAATTAAATAAATAAATTAAAAAAAAAAAAAAAGTCATGTGAATTGTGTAAACCTGGGGGGACTCCATCTGTGTTTCCGTCCTGAAAAATGTTCTAGTACTGCAAAGGGAAATGAGATGTTTGCTGTAAGTCATGAGCTCAGAATTGTGTTATGCTCTTTTGTTTTGTAAACGGTTTCTCTGTGAACTTACATTCAACACCAAAAAATAACTGTTGTTTCCCTGTGTGTGTATGTTGCAAGCTTTTCAAAGCATATGAAATGTCTCATTAAAAATATACTCACTAATGGAAAGTGAAAAAATCTTGACCTTTCTTACTCTGTAATCAGGGAGTCATGGCTCAAAAGTTATATATAAGTTAATATTTCTTCTGTAATTATCAACTGGGGTGCTTTTTCTTCCATGGCATATGGCTCAAGTTAAATACTAGGACTTCTCTAGCAGGTTCTCACCTTATTTTATTATGATAGTGAACATCTATAAAGAGAGACTCTCCAATGCAGTGAAGAGGGTTTGGGGGTTGAAGACAGTTGTAAAATAAGATGGATAAATCTTTAGGAGAGCAGATGAAATGTTATTGAACTGATTGATTCCAAGGCTGCATCTGAGTATGAAGTTGTGTTGTACACTAACTGGAGTTTGGCTTTTGAGTGTAAATCTGTGTAACTGCTGTTTGTAGTAATTCAGACTGAGAGTAACAAAGAAAAAAGTATCAACAACAAACAGCACCACAGAGATTATATCAGTATTTAAGAAAACATGATAAAACATGGTATCTGTGCAGCTTGAGCTGTATAATAATTTGGGATCCAAGGGAGTATCTTTAGGTGACAAAGACTGACAAACACAATCCAGAATAGGCTATGTGTATTTTAATTGCTTAGCCTATGAATCAGATAGCAGTAGTGCTCTGTGGGCTTTCTGAACTCACTCTTTATACTTCACTCTTGTCTCTGGATGGAGAGCACTGTAAGGTCTTTTTGTGGCAGCCAACTCGAGCATCTCAGTCACTATCTGTAGCAATTGAACATCAGATGCAAATTAAGGAGGACAGTAAAATTAGCAAAACTAGTGTTTGAGGTAGGCCCATAAGGTATCTGTAGTTTGGTGTTGGTATCCTGACTCAGCCAGAAGTTACCAAAACATTGAAGAATATTGGAGAAGTGGGTGTTTTCATCTTTCATTTACACACAGTTGGCATTCATTAACTAAATTAAGTTTTTGTTTCAGCTTGAGAACTTAAATGAGAAGAGTTGATATAATATTGTGATCAATCAGTTTTTAGCCTTTGACCTTCTAAAATTAAAGTTTACAACATAATTAAGTGTGAAATTTTATATAGTCCTAGAGCTAGAGTGTTGTCTTTTAAGTTTAAATGGCTGGAAAATAAAGGCAGTGAGGGCTTAGGCTTTTTTCTTCATCTCCATAACCAGCAGACCTCTTTTAATCTACAGAAAATTTACAGTCTACAGTCCCATGCTCTTGGGACTTGCATCTCTCATTTTTTTGTCTGATACTTTTTTTTTCAGTGAGGCCATTCATGGTTGACATCAAATTTAATGCTTTTTTTTTTTTTTTTTTTTTAACTTGGGACAATAAAAATAAAGCTATTGTGATTGGGAAAATACTGGTGAAGATGCTTTTCTTTGCCCTCTACCTTACAGTCAAACACAGATGGTTTTGCCTCCACTCACAGGAGGTGTTTCAGGTGCAGAGCCCTTGTCCAGTCCTTCCTTAGCTTCTTGTTTCAGTTTTACCTTTGTTCTGTGTCAGCTCCCTAATGGAGTCTTGCATCAGGACTCAGTCAGTTCCTTGCTTGTTAGCTCTTCCTCTGCCTTTTATTTGCTTCCTTCCCCCCCTCCCAGTTCTGTTGTGAAATTTTTATTTTTGACAGTGTAAAAATAATATTGTATGTTCCCTGTATTTGTATCATAGTCCCCAAAGTGGACACTTAAGGGCAGAGAAATATTTTAATAGAAAATATTTTAATTTTAAGGTGTATATTAACAGCTCACAAATTATTTGTAAGCAAAAAAGGAGGCGTAATTTCCTTTATCTTTTGTATTTCAGCCTGTTGCAGCAATAATTAATCTCAAGGTTGCTGCCGTAAATTTTGGGGGTTTATTTGACATAGAAATCAGATCTTATTAAATATACTTTTATGTCCGTATACTCTTTATTCACTTAAGCTGTAATGTGTCTGCCAATTTAAATTATTCACTGTCAAAAGTCTGACTAATGCAAAAAAATTAACAACGTTTGAACTTGAGGATGCCAATTTAAGCATATAAAACACTGAAGTCTTATTTTTAATAGAAACAAAAAACCCCTGTCAATTTTATTTTAAATTGCTTCCATATTTAAACCTTAGCTTTATTGTAAAATTCAGGCTACCAATGTTTTAGACAACACTTGCAAATTAATTAAAACAGATAGAATGTATAATTAGAAATTTTGGCATATTGAGCAACCAATCTGAAATGAGAAATATTTGAATCTGTAATATGTGGGACAAAATCATATCAAAGAGCTATTGGTCTGCAAAACCAAGGGTGTCAAAGGATGCTTTAAAGGAAGGCAGAGAGAACATCTGAGCTTGGCCCCACTGCACAGTGTAGAGCTGTACGTGGCCTCTTCTCTTGCAAATGCAGTGTCCCAGTTGGGTCTCTCTGTGCTTGTATCTCTGGGTGTAAATTTGGTCCTTTAAGGGAGTGAAACAAATGATAAAACCTGTCCAAGTGAGATGGAGTAGGAGAGATTCTGTTTTTTGGAAACACTGCAAAACATACATAGCTACACAATGATGCTCATATACAGTGTTCAGAATTAAAATATTTACCAAAAAACCTGTTTTTTTATCGTATTGAGAAAAATTTGTGTTTGTAGATAAGGAGAAGATTTAAAGGTTCATGCTGAGTTTGTTACCCTGCTATTTTCAGATCTGTTCTAGGTGACTGCCAGCATTTAGCTATCAGGATTGTTAGGGTTTTGTTTAATACTCTACTGAAAGTATGCTTCTCTTTTCTATAGTCTTTGAGCAGTCGGCTTTAAGTAGGACAAAATACTCAGGAAATCAGCTTTTTTTTTTTTTTTTTTTTTTTTTTTTTTTAATCCTTCGTTAGAAGAAGGAAGGAAGAAAAACTTTGTGTTTTCACATGAATGGCTATTAGACTGCGAGTTTTTCCACTTAGTATAGAGCTTTGATCTTCTCTCTGTTGTAATTAAGGAGTAAGAGAAAACTGATTTTAGCTTAGATTCATAGATTTCTGTGTTGGGTGGATACACTGTTAGGAAGGACTCAGGACAGCCAAGGGTATGGATGTGAAGCAAACATAAGAGAAGGTGGAAATGAATTAGGTATTCTGAATTTGCTTTTCAGCAATTTGTCAAGTCTGCTTTCTTAATTCCGTAAAATAACAGACTGATGAACTCTGTACAGTTTTAAATGCTGCAGTCTTGGTGGAAGGTGAAGATGAACATGAATGAGGTGCTTTTAATAATGACTGCTCTTGAACCTGAACTAGTGCTGTAGCTTTTAAGTTACAAGAATAGAGTATGATGCTCTGTTACTAGAGTTTATGAGTTGGGTTATCCTACACAAAATAAGGAGATAAGATACCTTCAGAGCTTGACATCCATATGGTGTATTTTTACTGGGTTTAGAATCCCATTCTCCACAGGGGCTGCACAGAGTTGTCCAATTGCTAGTGGATGTGATTTAAGAGTTACTAAAACAGTCATCATTAATGGATTGTGGGCTACTACTCTATTTAATTGGCTTTTAATTAGTCCATGGATAGAGGTCTTACTGAACGTATATCTGAAGATAATGAGGATACAAAGTTGTACAGACTTTTAATCCAGTAAATGTTACAAGTGAATCTCCTGGAAGAACAAAAAGTGAGCAGGTGATAAACTGTTAGCAAAATCCAAATGAGTTATAGGTTTTTTAGTGTTGCTTTTGTCTTAAGTAAGGAAAGAGCAGCATGATTTGCATTAATGCCACCTGCATGTCTCCTATTTTCTCTTTCTATGCAGTGTTTATATGTGCATTTTAGCCCTGCAGCACCCTTAGCACCTTGCTAGGTTCAGGATTGGGTCACTGGAGACTAAAGTAGGACTTTCACTTTCTGATGTGTGTTTCAGGATTTTTCTATTCATTCTGACCTCTGAAAAGTTCTGTAAGAAACTGTGTTTTACTTTGTGTAGTATTTCACTACATTGTAAGTAGTATTGTACTTTGCTGGATACAACAGGGGTTGTGTAGATTTAAGGCATACTGGAAAAAGTAATTCAAGTGTAGATTTTGAACTGAGTTGCACTGTAACTGCATTCAGTGGGGAGTCCCAAGAGCCATTAATCTTCAGACCTTTGTCCCTATTTGGCATCCTGAGTGTCCAACAGACCTTCCAGGAACTGTGCTGAGTTGCATTAGACAGCATTATTAACGTTGTTAACCTTTCACAACTTCTTAGAAAAATTAGGTAAAAGCAGTGTTTTCAAAAATTACAATAATATATTTGTTTGCCTGATTTGGCTGATAAATCAGTTGATACTTTCTGCTGAAAGTGTTGTCTTCATAAAGGCAAAGGAATGAAAATATCAAACTAGGTTACCTAATAATAAATAAGTAAACAGTCCTTCTCAGCTCAATTAATTATTAATTTAAGGTTTAATTTCTGTGTTATTTAAGTATAAAGGTATTTCATATAAGAAAGATGAGGAAGGTGCTCAGTAATTGAAATTACTAAAATCATCATTTTGGTATTTTACTTTAACAGGATGCCATGTGTTTCCTTCTGTCACCACCCCAAGAGTGGATGAAGGTGGATCTTATAGTGGAAATAAGTTTTAAAATTTGCCCAATGTGTTTCAACTGGTACTGCATTTTGGCAGTTTTCTGGGGTAGAGTTTAACTTGAGAGGAATTGGAAGAAAACCAGAATCATCCCACATGCCATGTGACTCCCAGAAATAAAAACTCTGTATTGAAGTTGTTATGAAAAGTTATGAGCATCTGAGAGCAGCTCTAAGTCAAACGTGTTTGTTCTTCAAGGAGGAAGAAAAGAAGTCACTGGCAAGTTACAGAATTTTAGGCATATTTTCCAAAGTGCTTCAAGTAAATTAAGATAAAAAAATAGAGAAAGTATCTGCCAAATTGGAGGGAGTCTTGCATCCCAGAAATGAGAAGGGCCCACTCAATGCTGTCATACTGCAGGCTTTACCTATTCAAAATAGGAATAGTTCAAACTATTAGTAGTAATCATTAACAGAATGCCATTTCACTGCAAGATTAAGGATCAGATTTCCAGTTATTAGCTGTAATTGCCCCAGTGGCTGGTGTAGGCAAATTCTCTTGCTTTCCCTGTGTACAGTCTGCAGTGGAGGTGTGCAGTGAAGCTGTCAGCTATCTCAGACGTGCACTTTTATGCAACTCCAGGCTTTTTAGCAGAGATTTTCCGTGTAAGGATGAAAATATTTGGACATTTATCCTTTGTCACTGTTCTCAAATTCTCTTGGCTTTTGAGACTAAGGTCAGAACAGAGTTAAAGGTGTGTATATGCTGAGGTGACTTAATTTCTGTAAATACCAGAAATAGAAACCAATTGAAAGATTAAGAGTGAACTTTGACAGCCAGTATTGTTCACTGTCAAATGCACTGGATCTATGCTGCAAAAATTTAATCAACTGTCAAAGTGTTCCTTAGCTCAGTAGGCAAAAGGAAAAATCTCTGAATTTTGCTTTAGTACAAGTTTGGGGAATTCTTTCAATAATAGTGGTATGGAAGAGACCTGCAATATTCTTGTTGAGTGTCAGTACTTTGAGGTGGCCTCCAGTGAGAAGCTGCTCTTTGTGGCATTTCACAGAACAAAATACAGTGATTTTCAGGATGCATTTTTAATTATTGTTTGCACTTATTTCTCTTTAAAGGCACATTAGAGATAAATAAAGTTACAACTAATGGATGTTCTTGTATCTAATAAAAAACTTACTTCAGGAATATTTGCTGTTGGTTTGCATGTCAATTAAAGGTTTATATCATGTTTAAGAAAACAAAAATTTTAAAATCAATTTGAATGTTGTTGAAGGGTGGAAAAGCTTGTTCTTTGTGCAGTGGAGTGAGCTCTAATAGAGCTGGCCAGTATAATCAGTACCTGCTTTCTTAGAAGAAAAATCTTTTGTTTTTAAACAAAATGCAGAATTGTCAAAACTTCTTGGAATAAAAATGTTGCATACTATCAGGTACTGATTTGGCACTGAAAGTAAGCAAAATTTGTATGTTTATCACAGCTTGTAACTTACTCCCTGTAAGTTGATGAAGGACACCACCAGTTTCTTTTGATCTTATTAAAAAAAAAAAATCTGATATTTTGCTTTGAGAATGAAAATGCAATTGCAAGGACGTGGCTGCTTGAGGATACAGTTTCAAGGTATTTTATCCTTGTCATTTATACTGCATGCTGAGCTGACACTCCATGTGAATTGTTTGAATTTGTTCAGAGGATTACAAGTAATGATGTATTTTATCCATACTTGCTTGTATAGATTTTCTCAGAGTTCTGTGTTGTGAATAAAGAAATGTATATAGCAATTTTTAGAATTCTTATTTATTATTATTAAGATTTTTTTGTATTAATAAGTATCAAGTGCAACAGCATTTTGGCAAGTTTACATTAAGAAAAGGAAAGGGAAGGGCTATGCATTTGATCTCATAATGCTTAATCCAAGAAAGTTCTTCCTGCTTTCCTGTTCTTGAAAAAATAGTAGAATAAATTAAACATATTTGTAGTCACGTATTTCATTCTTAGTAAGTGTAAGAGTGAAAGATGCATCTTCTGACCATTCTGCCTACTGGACATTGTATTTTAGCCATAGAGTTTTCTCAGTTTCAAAGCACCCTTTTGAGCTTTAGTTGTTTTGGCCTTGATTCTAAAGTAACATTTGGGAATGTAAAAAGAATACTGTGGGCTGAGATGAAAAGTGCCTGTTTGCTTACTGGTGTCTGCAACACATTTTATCAATAGCAAAAGGGAATTGTTTCATTTTAAGTACTACTTGTGTAACTTGGTAAATTATTTCTGTTATAGTCAAATGTAAATACTATTTTAAGAAAATATCCAGCCTGCTAATAAATAAACCACCTTATATGAAACAAACGGTGTAGAAATTATAAATTATAAAAGAAAACCCATCACGTATCAGGAAAAAATATGATCTGGGCACTTTGCTGCTACCTCACTAAGAAAAGTAGCCAGTGATTAGAAAGTTCCTGTGTTAATCATTTCCCCTCTAAATAAATCTGAGATACTTTGTTGTGGTTATCAACACCTTACCAGTGAATGACTGAGTACTTTACAAGCTTCCTGTTTGGTGTCACAGTTTTTTTTTGTTTGGTCTGAAATCCTCAGATGGCATTTGTTGTTCCATTTTAGTGGAGGCTCAGAAATTCTGTAAACCCAGTGTCATTGACTTCAGTCTACAGCGAAGTCCTGTTGCCTGAGGTGTACTTCTGATGCCTCTGTATCCATGCAAGTTCCTGTAGCTGGGATACTTCTTACTTAGCACAATTGCATATTAGGAGCATTTAACAACCTTTGGAATATCCTCTTACATGTTCTGGAGCCTCTTGTCTTGGGGCCAGCAGCACCCCTTCTACTTTTCAGGGATTTAATGCCAATTTTCCACTGGTGGCTGTGAGGGATGGTGCTAGTTCTCTGCTGATTCAGTCTTTCCCCTGTTTTGTGGAATATCTGGAACTAATCAGGCTGGTAAGAGTGGAGGGACCAGGACACTCAGGGCAGTCTGTAGTCTAGCAGTAAGGTGCAGGAATACAAGATCTGTTCCTAATATCAGGTGGAGGTGTGACCATCTCCCCATCACCTTATGGAATATTTTGTACTTCAGACCATACTTTTTGAAAGCCACAACTGTATTCTGATTTGCACTCTGTACTCCTTGGTTGTATGAAGAAGCACTGTCCGTTCTGATGGAATAACTTTGGGGTTGCTTTCTTTCTTATTTGGATATTTTCCCAGTTGAACCTAAACGTCATATAATTGGGGAATATTCTGATTTTGGAGGAAATCAAAAGTATTAATTTAAAACATTTAGCTCAAAGATAGAGTCAGTTGCTTTTGTTTTTCATGCTTTGTTTGTTTGGTTTTACCCTAGGGAATGTGCTGGTGATTTTAAAATGCAAACAGGCTTCCTGGAAGAAGTACTAAATTTATTCTAGTTACCCTAGTATTTGTCAGTACATTGTCTTTTACTGTACAATATGGAATCTGATAGTAGAGTGCTGCTACTACTATAGTTAAAAAATTTCATCTACAAGACCTTAATTTTGGTGAGCATTTTACTACTGTCCCATCTCTCACTTCCCCCTTTTATCACATATCAAGGATTAGCTCTCGGCATCACCCCAGATCTCTCAAGTTTAATTCTCATTTGTTGTGTGAGGCACTATGGACTTGGGATACGTAATGTTTATTTGTCCTGACTAGTGGGTTTCAAACATGAATGTGTTTCTTATGGGGCAGTTCTTTATTAAAATGAAGTAGCTGATGTGAGGAAGGACAGACCTAACCTGCAGATTCTACAAAAAGGAGAGCACATCAGCCTGAAGCTTTCTGTAGCCAAGATCCCCTCTACAACAGCTGCTTACATGCAGGAGTCTTTCTGTTTCTGTGATACTGATCCTCAGCATCATTATTCTGATGGGATATCAGCCAGAATTCAAGTAGGTAGTTTCTCCTTCAACCTAGTCTCAGATATTGAGCAAAATTTCTTTAAATTTTCAGTGTATTTCATATAATTCAGGAACTTCATCTTACTGATTTGTTGGGTAACTGATTAATGCTCATTATTAATCCACTGTATTTTGTGTAAATTTAGTGGACAAAAACCTTTGTCCACTCATGTTTTTTTAGAAAGACTGAGTTATTGAGGTCAGTTTCTTCAAAATTTAACCTTGGAATTTAATGTAAATAAGTCCATGTATTTAGCTGATTTAAAAGACCTTTTTTGTCCAAAAGCCAGAGTATCTTAGTCCTGGCAGACAACCATATTATGCAACTATAACACACTTAGGGTCCTTTCTTTTTTTGTTGAAAAGTAACAGCTTGCACAAATCTTCTAATTATATGTCAAACTATCTTAAATGGTTTGTAACTATGGAGGGATTTTTGAGTAACTTATGATCTGGAAGGACATAGACCAAGCAGATTTCTGCAAGTACTCTTGGAAGATTTCTTGTATTTATGGGAAAGCAGCTATTTCAAAGATGGACCTTTGCAAAACTTTGCTTTATTATGAAGCTATTGCATAATCTTCTGATTCTGAAAGCATCTGTCTTGCAGTGTGCCAGTCCAGACCCTAAGCACCAGGGAGCACATCATCTTGAAGGAAGCTGTAAGAAAGGAGATGGAGGAAGGAGCTGAGTTAGAAAGTAGAGGAAACACTTTTTCTGGCAAGTTGGACACTTCTGTGCTTGTAATGAAGCTTGTAATTGAATGCTCCTCTTCTCCTCAAGACTAGATTTGGGACTGTGAATACAAGTTATTTTGACTTCAAAATAACCAGATAAAGTGCTAATAGAAATGAGCAAACTTGATCTGCTGGTTTGGCACATGTACATGGAAAATCACATCATCTTTGATAATGAATTTGTCAATTTTCCAAAAGAAAACTGGTGGGAAGTGAGCTTTTAGCTTCTTACATATTAAAAATCAGATGCTGAATTTGACTTTTTTTACTAAGTTCTTAATTATTTTTTTATTCCTTTATTCCATATCCATGATTATACAAAATTATGCTGTTGGACCTTGCAAGCCTTAATTTATACCTCCTGATGAGAGATGAAGTATTAGATGTGTGCTGCAATTAAGCTTGTGTACAGCAGATGCCAGTAGAGGCCTACCGAGTGAAAATAGAACTATGAGCAGCATTTCCATAGCAACAACTTCCTCTTGGAAGTCCTATTTATAGAAGTGCTGCAGTCTCAGCCCTAGTACTGCTATCAAAGGGGCTCTCTACTAAGGGTTAACCATTTTAGAAAGAATTGTACACATATGGGCACACTAGGACTGCATGGGTTTACTTTCTTGTGTTTTATTAAATGGTAAAGGTATTGGTTACGTTTCTTTGTATATATTTTGAAAAACCTTTGTTTCAAAATGGAAGGCCATTAACATGCAAGATCTTGTCAAATAGTGCTCTTCCTTCCACGTGTTTAAAAAGAAATACCAGGTAGTGGCACAGTGCTGGACATACAGTGAAAATTAAAATACATCTGCTTTTTCAAGAAGTCTTTTTCTGTCTCTCTACCCATAATTCTTTCCAAAATATGCATGCCTGACAAGGCTCAAGATGGATTGTGTTTAATTGCGTAATTTCTGATGAAAATGTTTTTAGTTATGAAATGGATATCTGTATGTTTAGTTTCACATCCTTTACTCTCACGCTTTGTATGACAACTAGAAAAATATCATACATTTCCTGAGGCTTACAGCAGAGAACATTCTAGGTTCTTTAGGATATATTATTAATAAATTTTAGCGTTATTACATGCATATAAGTTATTGTATTTCCTAATTAAAAATTATTTTCTTAAATGTGTTTGCTGTATCTTTTAATTTTAAAATATTTTATTGGTCAATAAGAGACCTGCTAAATTTAGCGAGATCCTTAAGAGTGGAGGAATGCCCACGAGCACTTACTATCAAATAATTGCTCACTCCTTTTTTAATAAATAATAAATACTAATGCTAGACTTCCGTTGTTGAAATAATTGATGCATAAAGGAAAATATGTGCTTTATCAAGCTATCAATTTTTTATACTTTTTATAATTTTATTTTAAAAATAATTTTAATTATTTAAAAGATGAGAGAAAAGTATCTTTTTTTTTTAGCCTGTAGAAAAGTAGAATACATATAAACAGGCAGATTGAGACTCAGCTTTTATGGTAACCAGGAAAATACAAGGTTTGGAATTAAAACCCAAGTTTTATTTATCTGTAGGTGATCTGAAAATTATTTTGCATCATGGATCCATTTTCAGTGTCCTGTCAAGGAATACAGTTAATTGTCCTAAAAACTCCTATATGTTTTGATTGCAAGATGTTCATGGTTAACCTTCATTAAATACTAGAGAAGACTCACACAGTTTTGACTTAGTGTGAGGGATTTTCAGCTCCATGTATAAGACTTAGTAAAGTCTAGGAGTAAAGTAAGTACATTTCAGAGATATACATATTTCATAAAGCTTTTCTAATTTGTACTACTTTAAAATTCAGGAATTTCATGGTAACTTTGCTTGGGAAGCTTCTTAAATATAATTATAATGTGTGTATTCAATTAAAGCAGGACTGTACAAATCATTCTGTTACCCATCTGGGCTCTTAAAGGAGAGGAGTATTCTCTCTCAACCCTTAATTTTTAAGTCCTGACTAGTAGGGTAGAATTTCTTCTTAGAAATTAATTAACTATTAAAACACAAGCCTTTTTTTAGTATCTGTATGTTCATGGGTCTGGCCAGCGTTTGCTCTTTTGGGAGAGTATGTGAGCTTAACCACAAGCACTGCACAGCTTTATGTGCAAACTGACTCAGGTTCTTCATCCAGTTCAGAGCAGAAGTAAAATGACCTCCAATCCATTTACACGTCTCTGTAAGCATTTAATTGTATTTAAAGATTTGTAAACTCTTAAGGAGAAGCAGTGCTGGCTAAGAGGTAGAAATCCTAAAACAAACAGAGCCACAGAATTTTTCTTTTGATAAGGCACCATTCATTGCTGATTCATGGGCTTTTGGGTCGTAAAATCATTTGGATCTTGTGGATTGAGTAGTTTATATATAACATATATAAAATACTTGGTGTGGGAAAACTTAATGTTGCATTGATTTGGAAGATTAGTATGTCAATAAGATGAAAGATCAGCTAAAATGAAATACGAGATTCCACTTTTAAAAATCATGGACTTCATTTAAAGACATTGAAGTCTGCATGGGATGTGAAATTTACTGAAAGTATGTATTGATATTTTGTATTATAGTTGGGCAATGCCATTCAATTCCAAAAAATTTCAGGATTAGGAAAGTGTATTTTTATCTAATATAAACATGGGCAGTACTTTCTATATATTTTTGCACAGGGGCAACTTCTGTGACAGAGTTTGCTAGCACTAATTAGTAAAATTCTGGCAAATCCTAGTTTATTCTTAGAGTATCTTCTAGCAATCCCTTTTTGATAATCTGTTCACAGTTCACTTCTGTGATACCAGAGGATGGATATTTCTCCTTCCTATTTTTGGCATCTAATTCAGGTGTCCAGATTAGTCACTTGGTTGCATTCAGAGCTCTGAATTTTGGTGGGCAGGGTTGCTGCATCTCTCAGTTAACTCGAGGGTTGTCAGACTCTTAACTTAGATGAATTTTGTAAATTAGCCTCTTTTATGGTTACCAAAGAGATTAGTTGATCATTTATGTGAAAGATAAGACCCTGGGTAGTATAAAGACTCATAACTATGGGAGAGATGAGCACACCATCATAGCAGGTTTACTGTGGAAAAAAAAGCCAAGTTCAGAGAAAATAATAGACTCTTGTAAGGATTCCCTTTATGCCCAGAGACTTGTAGTGAGCTAGAGGAGAGCACGACTGTATAGTTCCAGGGGGGCTTTTCCTGCCCCATGAAGTTCATCAGGCAGGAAAATAATAAGCATCTTCCTGCTGTGTGTTTCTTGTGCTGCTTGAACTTGCTGTCCTATGGGACAAATCAAGTAAGTAGGGCTTTTTTTTTCTTTGTTTCATTAGATATTTGCTCTTTGGTTTACCGAGCAAGTGAAGAACTTGCATTTTTGTAATCAAATTTGAACACGGATCTGTGGTGCTTTCCAGGGGCAATTTTGCAGTTTATTACCAAAAGGTGGCATAGCATTGCTGGATCGTGAGTCTGGCTACACATGGTGCAGAACATAGGCCCTTCTGCCTGTTTATGACCCCTGATAAGGCAAACTGATCTCCATGGTCTTTGCCAGCTCTTCTTTCTGGCAGCAGAGGCTTGAACTGATGGGATGACATGGAAGTCAGCACTGGTCTGGTGCCAAAGCAAGTGGAAGACTGGATGTCCTAAGGTGGAAAGGGACCTGTAGTGGCATCCAGGAAGAGCAGCCTGGTAACAAAAGGAACAGGTGATCATAGAATCATAGAACCATGGAATGGCTTAGGTTGGTAGGAACCTTAAACATCATCTTCTCCAGCCTCCCTGCCATGGGACACCTCACCCAAATCATCCAGATTTACCAGTGTGTGCAATGTGTTTTGACTGCTGGTTTCAAATTCTGAACAGGTGCTAGAGGAAGAAATTATGTTCCTGGGATGTATCTGTAGCTTGAAAGCAAGGGACATTTCTGTGCTTTGTCTAGAGTCTAGAAATTTAAAGTGTGTTGACTGGCTGATTACAAGAAGTATGGAAGTGCCTGATAGAAGAAATGTAGCCAGTTCTGAAAGGTCTGTCCCTCAACATTTTTATTGTTTTCTTATTATCATAGCTAGTTTGTCATCATGGTTTGCTTTTTGTTGGGGGTTTTTTGTTTGTTTGTTTCCCGGGGGATTTTTGTTGTGTTGGTTGGTTGGGGGGTTTGTTTTGTTTTCCTGGAGCACAGAGCTGTTATAAAACAGTTAACCTGATGTCCAAGGATGGGTATCTACTGACATTTGAAACCATTCAGAGAGAAGTATGGTGCTGAAAAATGAGAGGTATGAGCTGTAAGACAGGAGACAGACTGTGGAAAAGTTATTTCAGTCTTTCTTAAGAATAGCCTAAATTTGGAAGAAGCCACAGCTTACATGTGTGGAAGATATATTAGGAAACCTGCCTAATGTATGTGCCTGTGTTTCCATTTTCACAAAGATTAATATTTAGTATTACCTGTTGTAATCACACAAAATCAAATAACTTTCAAATTAATATAATTCAATGTTAAATACTGGTTTCAATTTATTTTATATTTTTTGTATTTTTAATAAAGATACTTTCTAGGCTTACTCTACAGCTGAAAATACTAAAACTTCTTATGAAGGAAAAAACTTTCTTACAGAATTTCAGGAGACCTGCATTGCAAAGCTTTTACATAAGCACTGTTGGGAGCTGGTGATCATGACTTTGTGAGTCTCCTTCCAGCTTCTTTTGGGGCTGAGAGAGTGAGCATGCTGCTAGATAAAGATCTGCCACCTCTGGCTGTTCTGGAAGATTATTCCTCAAAAAGTTACATGCATTTAATTAATTCTTGGAGTAAGCAGAGCCCACTTTGGATAAGTATAATGCAGTCATGTTTGCATGTACACTAGAATTCATTTTTTTTTAGTCTGATTTTTCTCAAAGGAGGAAAATAAGACTTCCCCCAATAATAAAATAATAGTTGATTCAGTAGTTTTTGAAAGTAATCTCTTATCTTAGGAAGTTCTTGAATTGAAATAATGAGATTACTGATTAAATTACGGCTAGTTATGTTTGCTATGATGTTGGTAGTACTCCATCTTAATTACATGGGAAGAATTGCAGAACTGTTGCTTTTCTTTTTTCATGCACGGTTGTGGAAAATTAAAAAAAAAAAAAAAAAAGGTCTGTCGTCTGATCTCTGCTTCCAAACAATTCATAGTATTTTAACATGAAATGTATCATTTAAATTTTAATTTTAAAAAGCTGTGAAAGTACATGCTAGAGCATTTCTTGTATATTTAAAAAAAAAAAAACCAAAACAAGCAGAAACCCCAAAACACTAGACTTCAGTTGACATGAAAAGAGATTTTTAGCAGTAGAAACCAGTAGGTTATAGAGCTTTCCTTAACAGGAAGTAGAAGAGAGCAGTGGTTACTGAGCAGTGCAGACAGGAAGCTTGACACATGCTTAGCTCTTAGCAGCACTGGGCTGTCCAGCTCCCTTTGGGTATTTTCTCTTCTGCTGTAGAAGTCGCCAGTGTGTATTTATTTATAGATGGCGGCTCAGAAGGAGGTACCTTGTCACCAGAGCACAGGGACAGCCACAGCCCTGCAGAGGCTGGAGGGCTTTGCTAATCGTCTTTTCCATAGGCATTCAAAGAGTGGTGCACATGAACAGAGAGCGGCTCTGGAAAATGAGAGCCAGCAATGCTCTGAGCTTGCTGTCCTACGGGACAAATCAAGTAAGTAGGGCTTTTTTTTCCTTTGTTTCATTAGATATTTGCTCTTTGGTTTACCGAGTAAGTGAAGAACTTGCGTTTTTGTAATCAAATTTGAACACTGATCTGTGGTGCTTTCCAGGGGCAATTTTGCAGTTTATTACGAAAGGTATTGGTTTGAAGAAGAGGATATTGGATCAGGCAGGGGGAGGTGAGGGGCTGGTTCATGGACCATTGACTGGCTGGAAAATTTATCTCTTGTTCCTTCTTTTGTTTTAAAGCACAGCCGACTTATTTTGGCAAACCCCCTCCCCAATTCTTACTTCTAAACTACTTCCTTTATTTTTATAGAAATCAAATTAAATCAGCCAGTTCATCAGAAATCGAAAACTCATTAAAGATGGTGATGTTTAAACTTTGGAACGGGCAGATATTGCTGCACAGATTAAACTTCTAATTATGCAACTTCTTATCATTCATCCTTTTATTTAAAGGGATATGGACATCAGAACACTATACAGCAATAAAAAGTATACAACTATGTATTACTTTAGTGTGAGAATGCTATCGTTAGGTTTAATTTCCTAATTAATAAACAGTTTGCAATATTACTTGTAGGAATACTTGTAGGAATAAAACTTTGTGAATGCATTTTGGGCAGTAAAAGATTTAGAGATTTCAGGAAGTATCACAACCGAAGTAAATTGACACTTGATTTTTTAATTTTTTTTTCTTTAAGCCATACATTATTTTATAAAGCAATTATTGTCTCTGTGGTGAAATACTCATTTTAAGATGTTACAATATGGTAATTAATGATAATTTTGTTCCACATTTCAGATTCATTGATGAATTTGAGATAGCACAATTATTTCAGTTGAAAATAGGCCTTGTTGGAAATGCTTAGCATCACACTGTTACCATGAAGAAAATCAGTGTTTATCGCCCTGCTTGCAATTTAAAATATTATGAGTAGGAAGTGAATCTGTTCTCAGAGGATAAGCAGTAAACGTGGAAGCAAAAAGGTGCTAAAGCATTGACCTAAAATAGATTAAATCTAGGTCTCCCAGATAAGATGGGGAAGGATTGACTAGTTTTGTGAGGAAGATAAATAATGAAAATGCATAAATTCTGAGCTTCCACTTCTCAAAAATGTTTTCAGCTTGGTTAAAATAGAAACTTGCTTGTGTTTATGGAGGTCTCTTTTTTAATGTAAATAGCTATTTGCAAAAATAACGCTAAAGCATTTTTGTTTATATAGCACGAAGAAAAAAATGGAATTGACCTACTGACACTTACAAATTGTGACCTGTTTGTGTACAAGTCTACTATTTTTTCCTCTCTATTTAAGGCAGGCTTCCTCATATGACAGGATTGATGAGGAAATGGACTGTCGTGTCTCTTGATGATAAACATGGTGAAAATGGCTGTTCCTCAAATGCTATTTTAAGCCATTATGAAGCAGAGTGGTTGTGTGCAGTTTTTCTGAGGCAAAGCTACTGAGCTGGTAGCTGAATGGTGGTTGAATATGTACCTTTTGTTTCAAAGTAAAATCCTGAATCTGTATCCCCAACCTTTACTCTAAATTTGCAGATCGTTTTTAAAAAATAGTAAGTAAAAATACTACAGGTACACGGAGACTCAGTCTGTGTTTCAGGATTCTCATTTCACTACCACTGTAGCTGAAGGAGTGATAGAGAAGATGAGGGACAGTGGAGGGGCTATTTCTGTCTACTACTGACTCCCTAATAATATCTTTAGAAAAATACATAATCTGTGAAAATTCTTTATGAAAAATGAAAATAAAATTTTTCTTGTTTCTTTACCTTAGGGTTCAATGTCATAGCATTGCATAGGGTCACTGAATTCAGGTCAGACACTAATTTAAAAGTGAGTTTAATGAATAAGCACTGGTTTAAAAACATACTGGTGCTTGCCTTGTAAAGATATTTGAATATTCTCAACTGGTATCACTGCAACTTACAAAATGGTGGTGTAAGATTTTAGGTGGACCTACATAGCAGAGAGCATGAACTACTCTTGAAGTTCAAGGGAAAAACACTCTTTAATTCCTGAAAAAAAGTTTGGAATGTGATATCTCAGAATTTTTGTTTTTTCAGGTAGAATCCTTTTGAAAAGAAAATTAATACATTTATACCTTCTGTTGTAATAAAATAGTGTAACAAGTCTGTTTCTTTTTATGGCCTTTTACAAGCAGTTACTGCTGAAGCTGTGGGTTTAGGGGAATGAGCTGCTGCTTGTAGGGTGGAGATTTTGTCTTGTCAGTCATCTAGTGCAGTGGGTTTCAGTAGTTTGCTATGTGGTCTATGGCCTTAGGCATTTTTTAGTGGTCGATTTTGAAATTTACCATATTTGCTTTGCTATTTTAATAGATAAAACACACAGTTTCTAATGTGCCTTGGATTCTTGGTTAATGCATGAAACAAATGAATGTGTTTTGTAAATTCCTCAGGATCCAGTAGGGCAGAGGTGGCTCAGGGCACTGTGGGCCTTGGAATCTCTTTTAAAAAGCTGACTGAGCACGTGTGTGATTGTACAGCCTGAGCTGGTAACCAGGTCAGTTGTGCTGCACAGCCAGAGGATGGAAGGGATGTGATGGTAGTCAGCAGACAATGTGTTTCATTCTTAGTTTTAGAGGTCTTGACTGTGATCACCTGCAACTATATGGAATCTACATTTTGATTTTTGTTTTCCTAGGTGTGTGTTGCTCTTTGAAAGATTGAAGTGGGGAAGGAAAGGAAAAGGAGGCTGCTTGGTTTTGAGTGTAGAGACAGTAAGATTTGTGTGAATCTTTTATTCTTGAGCTGATACGAGTATTTTCCAAAATCGTGCATAATAAGAAAAGACATTTAACAACTTGGATAAGTGAAATATTCAGGGGAGTTGCCACTAGTGTATCTTTCTGTCATCTTCATAGCCTCTAAAATGCAAATGGATGCGTGATGAATAGTCAAAGGAATATTATTCAATCTCTGATTCAAATTAATAGCAGTACACTTTCAAATACAGTGGAATGACTTTGAGACTTGGCTGAATAATTATTATGTGTGTGTGTAGAGAAAAATCCATGTAAAAAATGAAATAATGTACAGAGTACATTGTGTGAATTGATTAAAGCTTTAGAATAACTACTAGTTGGGTGCGAGTCAACAGATAATTCTGGTCTAAGGTTGCCATGGAAACAACCAGTGCTTGATATAATTGAGAACATCTTAAAACCTCCTGGTGTTTGCATGTTTTCTCCCCCTGCCATTTTGAGTTGCTTTAGACATGAATAGGTAGCATTGGTCAGAACAGAAGTAGTTAATGAGCAAAACCAAATGCCCATGTCCTGAATATTGATTTTGGTTTACTCCTGGTATCTTGAGCTTTATAGTTCTTTGCATCACAAAGGAGCTCGTAAGGAGGAACAGCTCTCTGGATACAGTGTGCTCTCTCGTTCCGGTGATAGTGTGTAAGTGTTTTTAGAGATTGAATCACTGATTTGATAGAGATTAACATACTTCATCGACTGTTGGATTAGTATTAGGAGCAATATGTTTGTGAAAACTAGCTTGTCAGCATGAATGGTAAGTCTTTTTGATTACCTTTGACACTGTTGTTTTTGTTCCATCTTCACAGTCAGGAAAATTCTCCCACATTTCGCTTCTTGTCTACATAGCTGCATCGACTACTGATCTCTTTGTTTTTGTAATTGACTCACTGTGGGTTTCTCTTAAAAATTACTAGTCTTAAGGGTTTTGTGGGTTTTACTATGTATTTTGCTTTGCATACCTGGTATTTAGTGTTTTATTTTATGCAATTTTATTTTAAATCTCTCTGTTCGAAAGAACTGCAACAAATCATTATTAAGGCACAGAATCTGATTTGGAAATTTTTGTAATTGAATGCCATACGTGTTGTTTCACTTGATTCTCTGTGCCACTCGTACTAAATTATTTTGTGAATTGATACAAATCAGAGAAGACTTCTGATGTTACTATAGTTATCACCTAAAAATTCTAAACTGGCTTTTGTTGTTTTCAATCTGAACCAGCTTATTCTGCTGTCTTTCTTATTCTTCTAAATGATGGGATAGCAGAATAGTTGAGGTCGTTCATGGAAGCAGGGGAGAGGAGTCTTGTTTGAAATAAGATACTGTAATAGATCTGGTAAACTTAACAGCCAGGTAATTGCTTTCAAACCACTGTGACTACTACCTCAAATGTAATGGAATTATGAAATACTTAGAATATTATTGAAAGCTATATCTAAGTATATAAACTCTGTTCTGTTCATTTATTCTCTTAGAAATTGATATCCTTTGATAATTGTTTGCAAAAAGCCCAAATATCTTAGTTTCAGAAATTATGCTTTTTTTGTTTCAAGCAGATAGTCTGGAGCTTTGGAAAATTACTTGAGACTATTAGAGATTGCTTGAAAATGAAAAGATATACTCATGGATATGGGGTTTGTGTCAATGTGGGGTTGTTTTTTTTTTTTTTAATTTTTTTGCTTTATCCCACAAATTTAACATTTTTACTAAGGTTTCACTTTGTACATGGCATGAAATAAAGAGTGGGAGAAGTCATCCCACTGCCTTATCTAATATCAGTTTATATATACTTCCAGCAACGTGTTGAGGTCATCTTCTCTGGAATGAAAAGTGTGGCTGTCATGTCCCTGGTGTACAAAACAAAATACACAGATTGTCAGAACTGGTGCGGTTGCACAGCAGGGTCTCAGAACTTTGTACACACATTATGGAGATCCGTGTTACAGTGTCATGGCTTTTCAAACCTAGAGACGGGCTGCCCGTGACAGAGGTGACCCAGCCTCCCCCCTGTGCTCCTCACGCCTGCTGCAGGGACCTCCAACCCCTGCTCAGCCTCTAGAAAGCAAGACTGAAACTCACTGAGCTTCCTCAGCCTCCCTGTGCTGCTGGAGAGGTCCCTCCTGAGGTCAGAGTCTATTTAACCCGTTACCAGGCTGGATTTTACCATCACACAGTTAGGTTGTTGCTTCCACAGGAATTACAGTTTTTGGAAATCAACTTTACGAATTTTGAATTTTGCTGCCTTGGATGTTGGTTTGGTTCTATATTCTGTTATAATTGAGTCATTTTAAGGGAATAAATTTCTTAAAAGCTGGGTGGAAAAGAGGTCACAGGTGTTTTGTTTGTCGTTTGCTTTTTGGGGGTGGTGGTGGTGGTTTTGTTTTCCCTGGGGCTTTGTTCCACAATTTGCATCTGAAGATTTCATATATCTTGACATCCAGGCTCCTGGTTTCATTAAAAATAGAAATAAATATCTGTAACTAATATCAAATGTCAGTTCCCAGTCAAAAGGATCTATAAATGAGAAGTCTAATTTTGACAAGTGAGAGGTGACAGTCTCCTGCTCCATCAAGTGAGGATTAGATTCTTTGCTGTAAACATTTCCCCATTTAAACCACTTCTGCTTTTTGGTGCACCTTTGTGGCTGTCTTCACTGCAGCAGTGTTACATTACACCCTGTCAGTGGATAAAATCAGATGCTCTTCTTGAGAAAGATTGCCAAGATGCAAGTGAAACCTTGATGAAAAAGTGATACATTTTTTGCAGCTACAAGTGCAATTGGCTTATTATTCAAACCTTTTCTACCCCCAGGAGAACTCCAGTTATATGAATTTTTTTATACTTTTTTTTTTTTTTTCTGGAAAAATTTCAAAGAAGGAAAAACTGGTTTTTAATTCCTTTGGTCTACGGTTTTTATTTTAAAAAACAGAACATTCTTGAACAGATAAAACAGGAAGGCCAAGTAACTTCAATAGCCCCAACTCTTGTAGATCTGTTTTGCTAGGAACAAGCTTAGTACTTCCAACTATCTCAAAGTAGGTTATGGGGCTAGGACTTTCCAATACTGCAAATAGAGGTGATTGCTAATACAGAAATTTACACTTGTTAAGATAGTAGTTATCAAATACATGTAGAGGAAGATGGAGCAATATGAGGAAAAGGGTCTGAGCAATGCTAGTAGACTTTCCTGAATTATTGTCCAGCTTTGTGTGCAGCTGTAGAATAGAAGTCTTTCAGGAGTGAGGGTGAAGGCAGGTAGTGTATCTTGGTTATGTTCTTTTGGGAACATCTCTTAGGGGCAAAGGTCAACAAGTAGGAGCTGATTATTCTAACTGCTGAAAAAACTAGAAAATAGAAGCATGCCAGGAAATTTCCAGGTGCCAAACAGAAATATACATCTTCCTATGTGCATCTCTTGGCACTAATGGTCTCTTCCTTTCCATAATTCTATGTTACCTCTTACCTACACTCTGTCAGCAGACTAGGATGCTGTCTTAAGGGTTGACCTGGGTTTATGTTTTGTTCTGATCCTTGTATAAAAGGTCTGAAGAAAAGAAAAGGCAACACAAGTGTTACTGTGTTGGTATAGTTCCTAAAATGCATCTATACCGTGAACAGTCCTTGAGGGTGGTTTGTTTGAAATGTAAGCAAAAAAACAATTTTTAATTAGATTGGGATTTCTTCCAAAGCAAAGCAGATTTGGTATGTTGTAACCTTGCTTCTCTTGAACTGTGACTTACTTGAGGCCCTGTTGTTATTTACGTAAATTTTGTTACCAGAAAGATTTTGTTCTTCCTTGGTTCTTAGTTTACATCTCAAATGGCTTATGTAATGAGTTGCTGCTGGTACTGCTGCTGCAGGCCAAAGTTCACAGCAAGAGTTTCCCACCTTTCATTATTGAGGTTCTTACAGGCAGTTTAGTAACTTGAATAATATTTTTTGTAATATCTTTTATTCATTCTGGTTGCTGACAAATTGCCCAATCCATTAAAAACTCATGCAGTTCAGGGGGTTTTATTTAAATTTTTTATAGAGTTTGCAGCTCAATCCTGTGCAAATTTTACGTGTGCCTTTTATCCAAATAAGCACTGGCTTGAACCAGCTGGTCTCTAAAGTCCCGTTCTTGATCAGAGTATATAGTAAAAACTCTTAACCTACTTCTTGCCTGCCCTGATCCTGAGGCAAACAAAAACTTGTTGTTCACTCTGTGTTGAATTGTGAAATGTGTTTATTTACATAAGACTTCCTTATTCAGGAAGTCAGTCTCTGCTATTTAGGGTTATAAATGAAATTCTCCAGCTTAGCTGGTTACTGCAGGCAACCCCCTTCCTGTAAATATTGAAAGTGTGTTCTCTGGGAGATATGTCAGTATAGCAATGTGTCAGAATCTCTCATCTTGCAAAAAGATGAAGAGCTGTTTTTCTGATTTATCCTGTCAGATATGAAGATGTCTTATTGATTCCAGCACATGCATATGAAAATCTGTGTAGTTTTGTTAATGTGAGACATGGGACGAAGTAGCTTTGCTGAAAATGGACTTAGACTTGAGTGCAGTTAGGGCAATATTGACATATACTATTATTTTGATGCCTTGTATGAAATACTTGAAAAAAGAAAGAGCAAATCAAGAATTGCTCTTTTCAGGTAACTTGTAAAATGCATCCATACATTGAACAGCCTCTGCAGTTGTTTTGTGTGCAGTATAGAGAAAAAAATAGTTAAGTTAAACTTGGGTTACTTCTGAAGAGAAAGGTATTTGTGCATGAGTATATCTAATATTATCAGAAGCATTGCCTACTTGCAGGGAATTATTAGCAAATATGCATATCAGATCAACTACCTGCAGATTTGTGCTTACTGTTTCTAATAATCAACCATGAAACATATTCTCAGTGAAAGGTGTCCAGTAATACCTTATCCTCTTTGGTCCCTGAACTTTAGCAGAGAGGGAAGGTGGGGCAGTAATGGGGAAAGTACCCAGGGCTGAACAGTGCAGAGAAGGGGAGAGCTTAACCAGAGCAAATCTGCAGCAGGTGCCATAAATATTCTGCTTGGAACATGCTTTTGACTGTAAAAGGAAAACATGATGATTTTTTATATTTGTATTTAGCTATTAGTGTTTGATAACCATGCTTATGCAAGAATGTGGTACATTTGCAAGGTATTTTACAGTCATGTCCTACAAGTTTTGTGGTTGGAACTGACTCTTAAAATGTTTTTTTGTTTTGTTTTCCTTTTCACATGGTAACCATGGAAGCATGCACTGCAGAAACAGAAGGGTTTAAATTTTCAACAATTTTAGCAGTTTTAATTTTTTTCGTAAAGTAGTGCCTGTTACGTTTCACACAGGAAGATGGTCTTTTAATACTATAGATCCTGTGGTAGTTGCCATGTTTTCGATTTCTTGCTAGATAAAGTTCAGCTACAACTATAGAGATTGGTACTGCACAGATGAAGCTTAATTCCTAAGTGCTCACAATGCACTTCAGTGTATGATAATGGGGGATTTTACATGTTAACGCTTCTTCACATAACCTTTATTGCATGAACTAATTTTCTACGTAGAGGATGTTAAATACTGCTTTTGGTAGTAATTTTATAGAACTAATAAGCATTAATTTACAATTTTAGATTAATGTTATTAACGTATCTAGTAAAATAATTGAAGATTACTAATATGCAGTTTCAGTTCTTGCTCAGAAGCCTTTTCAGTAGTCCAGTGCTGTACTTGAGTGGTCATGTTACAGTAGCACAAACCAGCATTCCTTTGCAAAAGGAGCAGTTCTATTGTCCCACGTATTTTCCCATTTCTACCCCACCTGTCCTCTCCCTCACCCTGGGAGGACATTCATGTGATCAGAGCTGGTTTGGATTAAAATGAGCTTCCCTTGTCCTGCCCTGCCTTTTGTCCATTACTTTTGAACCTGGCCTGGCAGTCAGCTACAAACATGCCTTTGCTCTTTCAAGGAAGGTTGTGACAGAGAGGCAGTGACTGTACAAGGACAGGACTGCTTTGTTGTGATTCTTTTATCTATTTATTTAATTCTTTATACCAGGCCAAGCTGAACACTGAACTGCATCCTAACAAACAAAAATGCTATTTCCTTGACTTTCAAGCCACAAAGCTTGTGGATTGTTGCAGGAGAGGAGGCAGATTTGTGAATGTGTTGTCTCTGGCAGTCTGGAATAATTCCCTTCAATGAACACTCCAAGGGCAGAAACCAAGTATGAGAGCAACTCCATTCCTTAGGCCAAAACTGTTTTAACATGTTCCCAAACTAACTGGATGTCAGTTCTCACTGGTAATTTTAGAGAACTGGAACAAAAAATCAACTCTAATCCATCAGCAAAAGCTTACTAATAATGCATTCATTAGAAAGAAAAGCCTGGGCATGGAAGAGAAGTGCCACCCTGAAGGACCTAAAGACCTGAAGGGATGGAACAGTGCTTTCCCATCAGTACCTGCAAGAGACTTTGCGTTGTGTTCCATGCTTGGATGTTCATATGATGCTATTCTGCTTGACTGCACTGAGGAGGACTTGCATGTTCAGTGATTTAGGATTGGAATAATAAATCCCATCTTGGTTCATAGTTTCTGATTTTTTTCATTTCAGATTTTTGGCATAGTGGAAAAGAGGCTTTTGCTGTAGCTGGGAAATGTAGCATTTACCTCTGTGTGTCTTGAGGAATAACTTTTTAAAATTAATGTTAATTTGTAAATTTTTATTAACAATGGATCTGGATTCTCTGTTAGATTAAGAAAGCAGAGGATTTCTGTAATCTGTATATTTGTAGTGGAAATTACTGAATTGGGGCACACGCATCTACAGCTTTACTGAGCAGAGCTAGTACGAGATTTTACTGTGTTTGTGACCAAATAAATTTACTGATTTACATTATATGTTTGTAATTTTTAAAACAGAATTTCTGAGATTGATATTTTAAGAGGCTTGGTGTTGGTTAGGTTTGCTCCTGTCTCCCCAGAGTGGAGAATGGTCTCACTTAGGTTGTACTTCTGGCATTAGCAAGGCTCACTGCTCTTTATAGGGCTTTGCTTTTTTAAGATTGACAAAATACTGTCTAGCTCAAGACTTCAAAATTGTGAACAGGATTAAAATTTGCCTTTGTACTGAATTTTGAGTTGTGGTGGATGGGAAGAATTTGCATTTTACAATTGCTGCAGATTCCAAATTAATTCTTGAATGTTACCCCCCAAAAATAAGATTCTAGTGCTTTCTGCTAGCCTTTAGCACTGCAGCTGTAATTGCTCGTATTTCACTGTTTATTCCATTCCTCTTCCTTTTTCTCCATGTTTTTTCCATGACCTTCTCTCCTCCATTTCTTAAAAGTATTCCCAGTATTCCACAGAACTGTTTACAGTGTGTGGTTAGATTAATTATTATCACTTCAATTTTAGTTGCAAACTTGTGTACAGTTAATAGTTTTTATGTGATCCTTCATTTACAAAGAACTTTTAGGTTTTGTATTTCAGCAAATGAGCTCTTTAAGAACTGCTCCATGTGTTTTGAGGCTTTCTTTAGCTGAAGGTTCTTACTGCAGCTGGATGCATTAGTTTCTCTGCATCACCAGTTTTTAACATAATGTTTAAGCAAATATAAGACCAACACTTTGCTCTCAAAGTAAAAAAAAAAGGGGAGGGGAGGGGGAATAAATGAGATATTGAATTGATGCTGAGTTTATTAATTTAGCCCTTGTGATTTTTGCATCTCTTAGAAGAGAAACAAGAGAAAGTTCTCGCTGGACAGTTTTTCACAGCAGAGCCACCACAATGTTCAGATAAGGTTGACTTGCCCTGTACCAGGCTTCTATTATATTGGACTTTTTTTCCCTACCACTTTGATATTGTGAGAAACAAAGCACTTTGTTCTTGTTGATGGTCCATTTAAATTATAGGTTTTAGTTTGTGTTTTGAAGAGTTTCCCAGCAATTGAAATTGTAATTGTTTCTCACCAGACTTCCTCTGAGTGTATTAACACTTAGTTGTGTTTATTTTCAAAGACTTACCAGAGTAGAAGAATCTGGCTGTTAGCCTTGCATTGCTTTTCCTGCTCTTCAAAAGAGAAATCTGAAGATATTTAAGACAACAGATTAATAGTGTAAGAGTGGGACTAAGGACTTGAGTCATACACTTCTCACTTCTTCTGAAATGTGGTACCATAACCACAGGATTCACTGAGGCATCTAAATACATCTCAGTAATGTTTAAGGCTATAAATATTGCTTTTATAAAAATGAAATATACACATATATTTACCATAATCTCTTAATACATACTTATTTTTCCATTAAATGAAATGTGGAGATTTAATTAAATAGCCCTTTTAATTCTAGACTTCAAGTGATTATATTACAGTGTTGGAACAGAAATTGAATTGTATTTTAATAAAGGGCATTTTAAATACCAAGCAGAGATTGGCATTTAGCACAGCAGATGGGGGTTTGTAGTGGTGCCCAATGTTTAGTCTTAATCAGTTTAATTCTTGCTTTCTTGCCATGAATCCTATCCAGATACTTTTTTTTTTTTTTTTTACTTTTTTTTTTTACTTTTTTTTTCCTCCAAAAAAGAGAAAAATTCTGGTTTGCTGTCTCTTGTGGGAGATGTGCTTGAGAATAACAAATACACTGCACGTGGGAGGTGGGAGAATGGCAAAGTAATTCATGGTAACTCTTCAGGACTGCTCCTTCCTCAGATTGGAGCCTTTCCCTCTGCTGTCACTGCGCTCCTGCAACTGAGGTCCTAAACCTTTCAATTTTTTTCAGGACCTTACCTCTGATACACTTGTTTTTAAAGTGTGTTTTTAGGCCAGAGTACCTTATAAGATACTCATATACCATTTGTTAACAATTTTTTTATAACTTTGCTAACTTTTCATGCAAAAGTTTATTAAGAAACAAAATGAAAATACTGTGTATTGTGTTAGATACTGTTAGATAACAAATCTGCTGCTTGGGGGTGGGGTTTTGGTCTTGTATGTGGTAGGTTTTTTTCACGTGTTTGGGTTTTTTTGTTTTGTTTTAATACCTTCTTGTATGCCAAGGACCTCTTGATTTTGAGTTTGCCTTCTGTTAAAAATAGAAGACTTCCCTGTTTATCACCATGTTGCCTTGGTTCTGAGTACAGATCTCAGCAGGCCCAGTCTCATGCCATTTGTGAGACCCAAGGGGACAGCTTATGTTTTTTCCAGCTCTGTGTGCACCTGTAGCATTTCTTCTGACCAGAGTTTGACCTAAAGCCAGCAGAAACTGTAAAAGTTGTCTCTTCCCCTTGTAACTCATTGGCCATTAGCCTATTTCTTAACACCTTTTTCTGAATCTCTGGATTTCCTACTATATGCTTTGGGTGTTTGCATCACGTAAATCTTGCTTCTCCTGCCAATGATTGCTCTTGCTGCTCATGAAGAGCTAGGTTTATGCTGTGTGTTTGTGCTTACCTAATCTCCAGACTATTTGTGCATCTTCCCTGGGTCCAGCTGGTGTCCTTCCTGATGCTTCCAGCTGTTTTGACCACTGCTCTGGCCCTCGTTGTGCCTGTGCTGTTCCTTGTGCTTTGCCCTCCCCTTCCTCTCCTGAGCAGCAGCTTTCTGTTTCCTTTGCTTCTATTGTACCAGTGCAACCAGCAAATAGGGTCAGTTTCCTGGCCTTGGCATACACTCCTTGCATCCTCATCTTCACTTTATTCAGCCATACACAAGTGATCCTTGCTCTTCAGTGCTTATGGGAACCTGTATATCGACAGTTCTTCCCTGGGTTTGTGGTTTTTTGATGTCCTTACAAAAATAAATCATACTTGTATGGTGATGATACAGGATACTTGTATGCATCCCAGAGTGCACACAGCAACTTCAGCTGTGCAGTTCAGACTTTTCAAGGGGGTTTGTTGCTGTTGTTGGGTAATAGGACTGAAATTTGCTTGTGAAATTTTTTTGGAGGCTGTTTGCCATTTCTGTGCTATCTGCCACATGCCATGCAATTCACACATGCTGTCTTTTGGAACAGAGTGATAAGCAGTGGGAAGATCACCCGATTACAGGTTTTATTGTAATCCAGCATGATGCAATGAGGATAGATAAACATACTTTTGTTAGCATCAGTTCCTTGGATGTGTGTGTCTTGTAACAGATTAATTATTAAATGTGTCAACTTGATCTCCTGAAGTTTTCTAAGCTGTGCTTATTTCTGTGATGCATCATCTTTTTTCATACTGAATTTAGCTGCCTTTGGGTTTTGTTGGTTTTTTTTCCCTCATTTCTTTGCTCAAACATTCTGTGATTTAGCATGAGTCATTCTGTCTGTGTGGGAAAGGGCTGGTTTATTACAGGGTCCGTTCTTGAGTGGGGAGGGAAAAGGGTGGAATGTATTTGTGTTTTCTATGTGTTTGTTGTGGAAATGCATAAAACTTTTTTTTTCTTCTCTTTCTTTCCTCTCTTCATCATCTCATCTGTGTGGGTGAATGTTCCTGCAAACCCTTGGGGAACCTGTAGAGACTTTTGGTATGCTCATTCCTTCATTAGTGCCCAAAGTCAGATACTAGGAACAATTTAAAGACTAGAAAGCAAATGAGTTGCATTGTAACAATGTAAAGTGGCTAAAAATGTGCACTTGAGGAAAACTAAGTTATTATCTAACAAACCCATTTGTTTGCATCATCACAATAACACCAAAGTCCACTACCATCCAGTTGGTGTAAATTTTGATACTGCCCTTGAAAAGCAGAAATTAACTGAGGCAAGAGCTAATGATTTCCTATTGAGCTGTAATTTGCTAAGTACCTATCCTATTCCAAATTTTAAGTCCTGTTTTCAGAAGTGACTGAAGGGTATGTGTTTAAGTTGCCAAAATTCTGTTGAAAGGCACCTGCGCTATGGTGATGTGGGGCAGGAGCCCACGTGGCCTCTGACAGTGAGACCCAGGCACAAGTTGACACTTTCTCATTAGGAAGTAAACAGAATTCTAATAAAGCACACCACAGAATATGAAATAATTTTAAATGTATGTAGCTATTTTAGAGATAAATGAGTGCCATTAGGTAGTTTTGTTTTGAAAATGCATGTTCAGTGTTGCTTTCCAACTAGAGATTGAGTAAAATAGAATAAAGCAGAAGTTCTGTTGAAGGAGAGGTTGTGGCTTTTTTTAAAATTTTTAGTATTGTTTTACTTATTCCAGTAGTAGAATGGAGACAAAGATGACTACATGTAAATGTCACTGTATATTTTTATAAATTCTGAATATTTATATTTCCATGTAAAATATGTGGAAACTTAAAATATTTATATGAACAATGGGTTATTTAAGACATATGCACTGTAAAAACATGAAAAAAATGAGACTAATTATTTGATGTTTTCGTTGTGTTATACATTGCTAAAGTTAACATTCATTTCTAAGCTACAGCAACTCAAGTTTGAATGCTCAGCTTTTTTATAACCTTAATGACAGTCTTGGTTTTTTTCTTGTCAATAAGAGGAGATGTTCACGAGACTTTGTCATAAATTGATGTTTTAAAAACTTTGTCAGTAGTCATCACTTTATCGTTCATCTCTGTTCTCCTAATTGAAGAAGGATCATCAGGAATTAATTTGGACATAGTTATCCTTTTTTATGTTGGGAAGTTATTCCATGCCACAGTAAATCCTGTCCTTTTCTCAAATTAGAATGATTAAAAGTCATTACATGAGTAACTCTCATCATATAAAGACAATGGAAATATTTTCCTCACACAGGATAAATATGACAAAAGTTTTACAGATTACTCACTAAGACGTTTTTAACTCAGTGAGTTTCAATGCTAATATAAAATAGTTCCCTTGACATAGTTTTCTTACTCTACTTAACCAAAAGTTTAGGGTAATAAATATGTTTCTCATGACTGATATTGTTTGTTTCTCTAAAAATAAAATTACTGAGTTTTACAATTTTTTCTGTAATTTCCATTGTAGTGATGCTACTTCATCAGAGCCATAAACACTTCCTTAAGTATTTTGTGATAATTGAGTCAAGTAGCACACTTAAGGAGGTGAAAAAAGGAAAACAAACAAAAAATCATGACAAGCCTTCTCCAGGGCTGCTTTTTTTTGGGTTTTTTTTGTTTGTTTGTTTGTTTTTTGTTTTTTGTTTTTTTACTGCTGCTGTAACCATACCAGTAGTAGAATAATAAGAGATTTTTTAAAAAAGTTCTCTGTGTAAATCCTAATATTCTCTGAAAAGTACAAAAAAGTTTTGATTGATCAGATGATAGTTTACAATCCCCTAAAAACCAGTTTTTTATGACCATGAGAAGGTAAAATACAGTTGCTAAAACATGTATTTCTGGATAGTGACCAGAATAATCTTGGCACGTTGCTGAGTATTTTTAGAAATTGCTCATGGCAGAACGTCAGTACAGAAAAGCCACTATTATTAACATTGTAGTATGTGAAATGATTCAGAGAACACAAAAACAGTATGATATTTTCTTCTTGATTCTGTGACTCTTTCAGAACCACAACAATGTCTGAAACACCTCTGGTTTATGACTATATTAAGTAGTTGCATTGATCTGGCTGATAACTGATACAAAAAAATAGAACAGCAGGAAGATAATCTGAACAAAATATGTTGGTGCACATTTTAAACAGTCATCCAGATTATTTCTGTTATCCAGTTCCTTCAATTTCAAAAGAAAATTGATACTTAAAATTTATATTCTCTGACTGTGGGCATGCCTAATGTGTGGTGGTGTTGTAGCCCTGTGCTTTGTCTTTGCTTGCAGTAATGCTGTCCATTTGGTACCTGAGCTTGCAAACAGCCTTTAAATGAAGGTGATGGGGGAAAAAGCAATGAGATTTGCATTTTTTTCAACTGATAGTGCATAATGTCAATCTCATTTAACAAAAATTGATGAAAAGTCTATCTGTGTGGAATGGCTATTTATGGATGTTAGGTGTCTGTGGTTTTTTTCCCAGCAGAATTAAGAACATCTTACATCACCTTAAAGCCTGCTTGCTTATATAGTATTGTGACTTAATAGAGCTGGTGTAGTTTAAGTAATTTGTGTAGAATTATTTAGTTACTCCAGAAAGCTTACTGGTCGCTTGGAGATACTGTAGAACTCATAGAGGCGTTGGTGCTTGCTTTCATACATGGTTAAAATAGCATATTATGAGCTGAAATAAGAAGTTAATAATGAAGTTTACATATTCTGCTAACAAAGCATTTCCATTACATCCATGATGAATTACACTAATTTTCATTATATTTTATTTTTGTGTATTTTAGTGAAAGAGTTTCTAGCCAAAGCCAAAGAAGACTTTTTAAGAAAATGGGAGAGCCCCCCTCAGGTATCAGTCATTTAAGCATTCAGTAATTTTCTCTGTTGTGTCTTTTGATTGTTTGTTTTAACAGTGTTATCAGTGTGTTATCAATCTGTAATGAGCAGTGCAGAAAAGAGAAATAAGCTTAGTGTAATTTTTAAAGGAGTTTGTATTTGAATGTTGGGTTTGTCATTGAAGTTTATCAGCAAAGACTCTTCCAGATTTGAGCTGATGAAGTCCTTATACTGATCAACAGCTTTCTTGTACTGACAATTATGTTCACCAACTACATGACAAGACTTTAAATCTATTGGCATGTTCTAGCTGGCTTTTTGTAACACTGAGCTTTGGCATATCTGTAGTTTACCTTCTTAATAATTTCTCCCCTGGTGTTAAGGAGAATTAAGGGTATTAAGTCTATTGCCTGGGACCTTGGGGGCAAGTTAAAGAGCTTGTTAAGAGAGAAATCTTTTAAAAGCTGAACTTGAGAATTGGGCTTTTGAGGAAGGGTCATTATTGTTTTTCAAGCAGCATTTGAAATCCTATGGTAATGAATATCTGAGAAAATTTACTCCGTTTTATGCTCTCCAGACCACTTCCATGTCTCTAGCTTGGGGTTTAATATTCTTGTTTGTGAAACATGAGGGGGTTACTTATCTGCATGTTAAATTCAGGATCTGTTTAGTGCTAAAGGTTTCTTACTAGGCATGTGTCATCGGTAGGGACAAATTACTGAAATGTTGATGCAGTTCATTTAAGTCTTCTGTTTTAATGAGTGCAGTGTAAAATATCTTACTAAAATTCGACAGGCATGAAATGGTATCAACAGTATAGTTGGCCATAGTTGTCTTTGATAAATGTGCTTTTACTCAGTATTCTTTCATAAATCAGTTCATACAGTTAAAATTGTCTTTGGGTATTACATTGTAAATAATGTTATTATATCTTTGTACCTGTAGAATACTGCCGGCCTAGATGATTTTGAAAGGCAAAAAACCCTTGGAACAGGATCATTTGGGAGAGTTATGATGGTGAAACATAAATCCACAGAACAGTATTATGCTATGAAGATACTGGATAAACAGAAGGTTGGTGTAATTTATAGGGTTTTTTTGTGGTACAAACATTTGATGTAGATAAAGATCTGCTAATTGTTACTAAACTGTTGCACTTTCTGTGCTTTTGCTTATCACACTTAGACACTGATGGTACTTTAAACACTTAACTGTTTTTTTAGCCAGCAGATTCAGTTGTTTGGATTCTGTAGCTTTCTTACAACACCCAATAAAATTAATGGCAGGGTAAAGAGGCTCTAATTTCTGTCCAAGACATTAATAAAATGTTATCAGGTATATTCTTTGAAAAGAAAATACTGCTGTAGTTAAAAACATAAGTTCTGGAGATATGATTTAAGGCTCTGGATCTTGAGTAGTACATCATTTAATTAAAGACTGTTTTAAAATGCTCAGACAAGAAGAAACTAAAACAAGCTTAACTTTTAATGTCAATCATGAAATATATTTTTAATTGGAAAAGCTCAGTTTTTTTAAACATCAGCATTCTCCTATAACAGTGATTTCTAAAAATACTTTTTAAAATATCCAATTTATTTTAAAAGATATTCCAACATAGTACAACTGAAAGACAGCCCAGACCATTTCTACCTGTGTTACCCGTTATTAACCTCTGTATGGCTGGCAGAATCATGAGGGGAGCATTGCAGTAACAAGGGGCATGATGACTGTCTCACTGCTGCTGCAAAGAGAACTACAACTATGCCTACAAAATTATTTGGGAAAAGTAAAAGATCACGTACTTGAACTATTACAGTGAGCTTGCAGTAAAAGGTTCACAGCATTAAAGATGTTTCTATCCATCTTACAACAGAAAATATGATTTTGCTTATTATCAGAAGTCTGGACTGTTGCTTTAATGAAATACACAGTTTTTCAACCCAACTTAGCAAATATATTCACATATTTGTGAAGTCTTGTTAGATATTATATAATATATTAATGTTATACTAGCAACTTGTACTAACTGGTCAAAAATAGGAAATGGTTTAGGGAGAATGGATTTCTATTACTTTATATATTATAGAAAATGTACAAATACTGCTGTCATGCACCAGTATAACCAGCAGAAGAGGGAGGAAGGGTGGTAAAATCCTGGCTAGCAGTTCTGCTGAATGCTTCACAGTATCAGACTAAAATCTTAGCTGCTTGTTTTAATGGCCAGGATATTTGCAGTACCATAGCTTTTTAGGGATGAAGGGGATACTTCAACCAAATGAGGTGATTTGAGTGTAATTTTTATTTGGTTCCTGAAGATCTGTGATTCAAGAGAAATTTAATATGTTTAACTCGTGATTTCTTTTGTATGACATTTACTTTAAAATAGGAGTGTGTTTTTATAGATACTAACTTTTGAATCCAGAAGTCAAATTTAAACTCAGTTTCAGTAAGATTTGGAATGTATTGCTTATCTGTTATTTATAGCAGTTACATTTGATTGCTGAACATGTAAAACCAAGACTTGTTTTGATCACTCTTGTACATTTTCTTCTTGTTTTCTATGGAAAAAAAGGAAGTAATTTTACTTTGAAATCATGCCAATCTAAAAATAAGATGTAGATAAATCATGCAATAGGGATTAAGTAAAATGGAAATAATTGATTGTGTGATGTTGGGGTTTAGCCCATTTAACCAAAAGTTAATTACTTACTGAGAAAGGACAGTGATCAGAAATCTGCCACTTTCTGCCTTGTTAGCAGCTTAACATTATAATGGATCCCAAAGAGGTAGGATTTAATGTTTTTAATACTTTTGCTAAGCAGTTTGAGCAGAAAAGCAAAACCCATTGAAAGGTCTGGCAGAGGTATCCATGGTTTACAAGAATGAAACCTTCGAAACTGTGTTCTCCTTGGTCTTCTCTGTACTTAATTGTGAGCTGTTTAAAACAAGTCCATTTACTTCTGTTCACACATAACAAAATTCATAATTAAATGTGCCTGACACAATTTCCTGCCTTTCTTAGCCAAGGGTACAAAGATCAAATGGATTTTATTGAACCATCATCTTGCTGCAGAAGTATCTCCATTACAAGCACAAGTGATTCTTAGGGAAACATAAACAGATGTTTTCCTTGCTGATTCCTGTACTTAGCATGGATAAGAAACACTATTTCTAGAATCATCTGCAAACTGTATTGCATTAATGACTCTTTAAAATGTTGTTAGACTTCTATATCTCTTGGCGAGTTCTTTGTACTAGTAATACAGAAGGTTTTTCACTATTTGTAAAGTTACAAGCTTCATTTCAACTGATTTTTTTACAGTGGAAGATTTATCAACAACTATGAAATGTTGTCATTAAATGGAATATATTTTTTTTCTCTCCCAGGTTGTCAAACTGAAGCAAATAGAACACACACTGAATGAGAAGAGAATATTACAAGCAGTGAACTTCCCTTTTCTTGTAAAACTGGAGTATTCGTTTAAGGTAATCATTATTTTGCAAGTAGTTGTTTGGTTTCAGGGAAGCACATGATCAAACCTTAGATATTAAAAAAATTAACTTTTTATAGTTCAGTGGTTTATTTTTGTTTTCAAAGTTACTTCACTTGGCACTGTTGCCAGATCTTGAGCAGGAGTTCCTGCCCTTGTTGACACACTTGCAGACACCTCAGTTCACCAGATGATGATTGAAAGCATACCTCCAAATAAATTAAATTATACTTAATTTAATTTAAATCTTAGATATTACCCTTGTTTTGGAGAGATGCTAGCTTTTGTACAGCAAGGATCTTATGGGAATTCTGTCTTGGAGAGAAACTGGAGGATATATCTCTGTACTTATTGTAATTGCTCTTCATATTTTTTGTTTGGGATTTAGACTTTAGACAGAGCTTAGTGACCTGAGACAGGGCTCTTAACCCTGAAGGAAACAACTTCAAGATTAACTTACAGATTACAGGATATTATTGTTAGTCTGTAAAGAAATAAAGTATTCTCCTAATTTATGGAATTACATGTGTCCTCTATAAATTTCCTTTTTTTTTTTCTTTTTTCTTTTCTTTTTTTTTTTCCTTTTTTAAAAATACCATTTAAAATGAACAAACATGTTCTACCTTTTAATCTTAACAGTTTTGAGAGTTTTGAGGTTTGGGGCTGGGACTGCTGGGGACATACCTCAGGCTGTCAATTCTGAACTGTTAGGAGTACAAATTCTTGTCTTCAAGTAGGCATATCCTCTGCCTTCATGCCATTCTGTGTCAGGAGCTCACTGATTACTTTCCTGACCTACATTGTGCTCCTTTTGCCATGTATCTGCACTTTTTTCAGAATTTATATTTTGTGTTGCTTTGTATTTATCGAGGTCATTGCATGACTACAATTTTCATTATTTAGTAGAATACTCTGTATCTAGGGAATGACAGACACTATAGCATGCCTAACATCTATCTCTGTGTGTCTGCTTGCTTCCTTAGGACAATTCTAATTTATACATGGTAATGGAGTATGTTCCTGGTGGTGAAATGTTTTCACATCTAAGAAGAATTGGAAGGTTCAGGTAAGAGTATAAATCACATAATTCCTTGAAAAAGGCTTATGTTGCTTATTTGGAAGAGGGTTTCATAAAATCTATTACTATTGAAGAAATCATTCTGGAGGGATAGGTGCATTTAATTTACCCTTCTTTCAGAGGACTTAAAACTAGTGAAGCAATAAAAAACTTTAACTATCTTAAATTTTTCAGTTAGTTTACTGCATTATCTATGCATGATCAAATCTTGAAATTCTCATATGCATGTTATCACTGTAATTTATGATAGTTTCTAAAAGTAAAATGTAAAGTCTAAGCTCTGTATTGTAAGTACATTCATCTTGTTTTGCATGTGTATTTTACCCACCAGACAAATTAAATTTTGGGAATGAGTGTATCAGTTCTTAAATATATGCTGTTTGCCTGTTATGTTTTTTTCTGTCCCTTGTTACACTGTGAAAGAAATAGTAGAAAGAGACTTAATTTGTCTATCCCTGGCAGTTACATTGTTGTTTTAATGCTTTAGTATAGCACTGTGGTACTTAATAATCTTTTAATTCTTCACAGTGAACCACATGCACGGTTTTATGCAGCTCAGATAGTGCTAACATTTGAGTACCTCCATTCATTAGACCTCATCTACAGAGATCTAAAGCCTGAAAATCTTTTAATTGATCAGCAAGGATACATCCAGGTATGATATTCTTCATATATTTAGGGAGTGGAGTCTTATCTTACAGTATAGGCTTAGGTAATTCTAGCAAATGTGTTTAGAAAACCGGTCTGAAGCTGGCTGGCATCTTAGTGTGCATCCAGGGAGCACTAAAATGCCTTACTGATTAGTAACAGTTAAAACCATCAGGTTGTACTTCCTCTGACTGAAATTAAGTATGCATAATGGAGCTGTCTGCAGTTGAGCGAGTTGTCAAGATTTCCCTTGGGGTCTGTGGTGAGAAGTAGGTGATTACATGGCTCTGTTCATCTGACCTATTTTATATGTCTGCCCTAGAACACAATGAAATGTGCTCTAAAATGTCTGGTTCTGTACACTGTCTATCTAAATACTTTAGCATAACCATCTTAGATGTCAGTGTCGACAGTATAGTACTCAATTTCAGTCAGATGAACCCCACCCTTGAAGAGTCCCAACTTTCTCTGCATATGTGGACTAAGAGCTCAGTTCACATCAGAGCAGAACTGTGGTGCTGCAAGTAGCAACTTTGGTTTTACAGCAGCCTCTCATGGCACCTTCTCATCTTCCTTTTAGCTCTTGTGTTTTTGACCTAAATGAGAAGGTGCTATGCAGTGGCAAGCACTCTGCAAGACTTTGCAGTCCTTAAACCGTGGAACCTTTCCTTTCCTCACTATGTCACCTTTTGCTGTAGCAGAATCTTAACAGTAAAATTCATAATTAAAATGTTTGAGAAAAAGTGGAAAGGATTCATAACTTACATTGTTTACAACTGTAAAATAATTGTGCATGGAGAATAAAATAATGATGTAGAGAGAAGAGAAATGCAAGTGCTATTAATGTGGTTGGGAACACCATTAATGTAAAGCTATGAAGGGTTTGCTCCAGAACTGGCAACTCTATATGCAACAGAATGGTTTTTTGGTGGTGGGAAAACTGCAGGTAACGGGTCCAGTGGTCACTCTTCCCATGTGAGGTTGATTCCTTTCTGCTTCTGAACAGAGAGAGGGATTTGTGTTCATATGTTGATACTGCAGCTCAAACTGATTTTTGTTTAGAAACTCCATTCACTTTCTTTTTCAATTTTAAGGCCATTAGCATTTGTCCTGTGTCTTCAGTTATCCTCACACAGACTGATGTGCAGTTACAGACCTAGAAACGATGCTTTGCTGACTGAAGCAGATCTCTCTAGTCAGCACATCACCCTTCTCTGTTTAGTTCCAACTGTGATTGCTGCTGTTTCTACCAAAAATGAAGCAAAAGCTGCCTTGATAGTTTGAATTTCGGCTTGTTTAATTGTGACACAAGTGAATGAGAAACATCAGCACAAGCTATTGAATAATTGGCAATGATTATCATTGTGGTACAGGATGTTTTCTCAGGAAATAGACTGAAAATGCTTGCAGGAGGAAGCAAAAGAAATGGATCCCCAAACAAACATAGCTCACTAGCTTGAAACAGATCCCAGAATTTCATGTGTAACTCCATGTCCTTCCCTATGTATTTCACAGTAGGGTCCAGGAAAAACCACAGTGAGGATGATACCCATGCAGAGGTCTGAAAACTTAATGCAGAACACATGACGAATGGAATGAATAATTTATAATGGCCAAGAAGTTGCCATTTTTAAAGTAAAGATACTGCTATATTCCACAAACACATGCACCCCCAAGTCCTCACATAAACAAGCTTGACTCTGGCAATACTTTCAAAGATACTCAGAATCAGCAGTTACTGGAAGACCTCTAACCTTTATACACTTGTGCAATAAACTTCTAAATTTACAAGATTGATGGATACCTTGACCCTTTTTGTGATTTGTTTATTTGTTAACTAAAGGAAAAGATAAATGTCTTGTTCATATTCATGTGTTTTAAGCTTTCAGTAGTATGAACAGTCTGATGGAAAAGTATAAGAGAAATTATTAAAGTAATTACAGTACATGTACAAGATTAGTAAGCCATAGTTCCTACTGATTATTGAAATTGTAAGTAGAAGCTTATGTAAGGGGAGAAAGAACCTGTTTTGTCATGAGAAACCTTTTTTCTATCTGAAGTAGAAGTATCAGGACTGGCTACTAAAGGTACATCAGACTATGTGATTCAAGAAAAAAAATTTTCATCTATATAAAAGAGCTTTCCCAAGTATTTCACGAGTACTTAATTGTAAATTTTATTGTAAAAATGCACTTATAGTCACTTTCTTCTATTGACAGGTCACAGACTTTGGCTTTGCAAAAAGAGTAAAAGGAAGAACTTGGACGTTATGTGGGACTCCAGAATACCTGGCACCTGAAATAATTCTCAGCAAGGTACTTTGTCTTGGTGTTCAGCTATGTATTTGATGCAGTTAAAACTTAATACTTTGTTTTTAAACTCTTAGGGGCAGACAGTAGCTGATACTTCCAAAAATCAAATCTTGACTAGTCAGCTCTTTATGAATTACCCAAAATGCAATCATTGCATTGTAAATTTAGCATACTAAAATTCACTCCAAAGCAGGGACACATGTAACTGTACAGAACTTTCTACACCTGTCTGTCATGTAACTTGGAAGGGAAAGAGGGATTTGAAGAATCTGTAATTATGCTGTTTAAAAAGCAGCCATATCAGAACATCACATCTGAGTGATTATGATCTGAAGTGTTAGCAGAGTAGAACAGAAGCTCCAGAGGTAAAAGGAATCTCATATTGGGTGAATCAATAGTCCCTTTACATTAAATCAAACATACAAGCCTCTGGTTTTATACATAAAATACATGCAGTCTAAGTTTAGCACTAATGAGTTTTTGTCTATTACTTGCACTGTTTGAATGTAGAATAAATATTGTTTATAGTATTGCTATTCAACTCTAGCGCTTCATGTTTTACAAAGAAAAAATACCCTTATAGTTTATAGAACTGCTTGGGATATAAACAGTCATAATGCGTAATGTAAAATGCTGTATTTAATATGTGGGTTAGTGAAATAACCTTTGCAGGTCTTAAAGTAAATTGAAAGTACTTTTATTATGGGAGAAAATGTTAGTTATTTGCAGCATTTTTTTCCCCTAAAGCAGCAGAAGAAATTGAGTTGTGTCTATGTTATTCTCCATAACAGATTTTTCTGGAAAAACTGAATATTAGACCTGACCTTTGTAAAAGATCTCAGAGAACACATATGCAATATTGATGTGTTCATGGAGTTTTCTGTCTTTTTTTAATATTAAAGAGGGTTTACTAATTCTTTTCTATGCAGGCACTAAAGATCGAACCATAAATGACTCTCTAACAGCTAATTAACTAAACTTTTATCCTGTTGCAACTGGTTAACTAAGTATGAAAATGAATGTTCTAAAATACAGATAATGGAGCAAAAAATTGATGGTGTAGAATACAGGAAATGTCATTATATTTAATGAAATTTCTCAAAGCTTTGAAAGAAGTTGCAGTGGTTCTGTCACAAGATTATTTTGAGTTTAAATGAATAAATAAATAGTGTTAATTTCTGTCACTTAGGGAGTCTTGTTGCATCAGTGTAAAGGCAGCACTGACACTCAATGCAGAAGTGTGTGCAAACTCATTTCTAACACTTTTTCTCTGTCATCAATGTATTAATTTTATTGCTGTTGAAATCAATGAGCTTCAGTTTGAGCTGGGTTGGAAGTCCTATGTTTTAGACAGCCAATATTGTGCTTGCTTTCTTTGAATTCCATAGATACATATTGAAGATCTTAAACTATGTTAGAAGTTATAGAAATGTTGTTATTTCTCATTTTATCCAGGGTTACAACAAGGCAGTGGATTGGTGGGCATTAGGAGTGCTAATTTATGAAATGGCAGCTGGATATCCCCCATTCTTTGCAGATCAGCCCATTCAGATTTATGAGAAGATTGTGTCTGGCAAGGTGAGTGAAGGCTTTAAGTATTTTCTCAGATACAGTTGTTTGTCTTGGGTTTTTTGTGTGGTGTAGATGCAGAATGTGCTAGCTACTAGACAGTGTAGTTTGTAATATATATTTCTGAAGTACAGACATCATTACAGTAATATTAAAAATCGAAGTTCTAAAAATCTGTTCCCTGTCTTCAAATTTAAATGCAAGTTACTAAATTTAAAGACATTGTGGTATTATATCCTTCTGTGCTTAGATAAAAATGATCTCACAGCTATTTATTTTTATGCCTAATTTGGCTAGCTATTTCCTTTTCTAGAAATATTCTTACAGCTTTTGAGAAGTTCTGAAGAGTTTCCATAATTCATAGTAGGTTTCTTTACTTCTGCAAGACATGTCTAATGTTCTGTTCAGCTTTCACTGTTATACAAAATTTTTTCAAAGTGTTTTTCACTTATTTTTCATTGATATCTCTTAATGTTCCAATTAGCATGAAAATGTGATCATTCTGTTGTTTCTCCTGCTCACCAGTGTTGTCTTCATGTTTCTTTGTGCTCATTTGATTTATTACAATTCTTCTCTTCTTTATCCCTACACAAACACATGCCATGCCCCATCTCATCTGCTCCTGTAACTCTAATTAAGGGAATTGCCTCAGTGGGCAATTCCTGTCTATGACCTTATTTAAATCAAGAGGGTGGTTGCTTTTTGAAAGCCTAGTATTGTGACTCTTCAGCTGTCTCCATAAATATATGGGAATTCATTCGACAGAATTACAGAATGTTAGGTGTTGGAAGGGACCTTGAAAGATCATCAAGTCTTGATCATTTTGTTCAGTTTTATCTAATTTGCTTAACATTTCTGCTGTTGATTATCAACCTTTTTTTACTGATTCCAAGGGTGGGTGGTTGCTGGAACAGCAATGGACTTAAACTCTGGAAACTCTAACATTCATTTCTCAGCTAGCAGTGTGTTTGTTTTATAACCTGAAGTCTTCCATTTAGTCTGCCTCATGCACTTAGTTCTCTACTTTAAAAAATGAATTAGCATTTCCTTACTTCTCAGCTATCTAGGTGTTATGTTCATTAAAACCTACAAATTTCTCATGCACTACAGTAGAACCATACTGACAGGTAAACTGAAGCAGTGTTCCTGAATATCAGATGTCTTGATTTCAGAACATGTTTTTATGTTAATTTTTCAGAACATGTTTTTATGTTAATTAATTCCATGTTCTGCATTTACTTCATAACCAATCAGCAGAATATAGGGAATGTAAAATGTTGAAAATATGAGCATGACAGATTCAACTTTCTGCCTGTTCCTTTCCCCTTTCTTCTCTCTCCCATCTCAAATGGTTTCAGTAGATCTTTTGCTAGTAAAACCTCATGTAATTGCATCCCATTAATCATCTTCAAATATTCCTTAGCCGGGTTTGAATGAATTGTATTCACAAGTCACTCATTTGTGTGCTGTCTTCAAATAGTGTGCTGTATTATTTATATAAGGCTTTTGGTGTCAGTGTTATCAGAAATGGATTACAGTACAGCATAAAGTTTCAGATTGTATTTTCATATATGATTGTTGAATGTTCAATTATTGCAGCGTGGGTAGAGCCCTTCTTAAATCTTCATTTGCAAAGCCAAGCAGTGATATGTATTTATAGGCTGTAGATATGCCATGCTATACTGTATCTCCTGTGGGCCTCTGTGTGTATTTATATAGAGAGGTATAAAATATAGAAAATTTCAGTTCTAGGAAATAGTTGAGAATGCCTCGAGATGATGTGGTGTTAGTCACATACCAACTTAAATGTATAGCTTTTATGTCATTGTAACACTAAATTGTCATTTTTTCCCCAGTTCAATCACATCTAGAAAATTTCAGCTCAAAAAACTAGATATGCAAGGTAATGCAATTGATCACAGCTCTGTGAAACAGAAACATGTGGAACAATGAACATCTCTCTTGTCGTGCATTCCTGCTTGATTTGGTTTTAGTGGAAGAACAGAAAAGGCTCAAATGGTTCCTTTTGTGTGAACATTGTTTTACTTCACAGGGGCAAGAATCAAATTTGTATATTGCTTTTAATGTTGCGGATGTATAATTTTTAGGTAAGGTTCCCATCACACTTCAGTTCAGACCTGAAGGATCTTCTAAGAAATTTACTCCAGGTAGATTTGACCAAACGATATGGAAATCTCAAGAATGGTGTAAATGACATAAAGAATCACAAGTGGTTTGCAACTACAGATTGGATTGCCATTTATCAGAGAAAGGTAGGAACCTTCCTGATCAAAACTATTATGGGTCTTTAAGGGGTTGAAGTAAAATCTCTTTAACTATTTTTTAAATTTTTTGCTTTGAAAAGGTGAAACTGGTTTAATCTTTGAGACCCTGGAGAGTATATATTGGTGGAATTATGTTTGTTTCCTGTTGGTATTTTATCCTGGACCTCTGTGTTACATTTGTGTTCTCTTAACTTGTGTTGTGCTTTAGTCTATTTCTGGAATTATCTCAGAATGAGCCATCTCCTGCCTCTCTCGCTTTTTCTTTAACCCCTGCTACAGTGCCATCTATAAATACTCCTTCACAGCAGAGAGGAATTTGTTTTCCTTTCCAGCTAGTTCTTGGCAACCAGACTGCTTCAGTGTGGAGAAGCCCTAGCCAAAGCTAGAGCTTTTCTTTGTCTGAGAAAGAAGTGTGCTCCCTCCTTGCTCTTGCTTTATCTGTGGCTGGGATGCAGTCAGCTGTGGAGAGAGTCTGCTGAGGAGTTTTTCTCTTGACTGCAGTTCCATAAGAAGAGCCCTGCTGAATGTTCTTCCTGCCACTTTTAGTTGGTTTTCTAGACTTGCCTGACCAACATGACTTTTAACATGGTTTTTAGAAAGTCCATGCCTGGTCTGCACTGTGAACTTTAGATTTGTGTGAGAATGAAAGCAAGGGAGACAGTTGGCAGTGTTTTCAAGGTACAAGCAGCCATGAACATAGCATTTGGAGAGGCAGGTAGTGGCTGCCAGGATGAGTGAGGCAGAGCTGGGAAAGGGAGCTGGGAAAAGGAGTAAGGAAAATGACAATTTAGTTTAGGCGTGTGTTTCAGTAGCTCCAGAGCCTCCCTCTCCCCTGGAAGGTAGAGTTAAAGTTAAATATCTGGAGATGAGTGAGTTGCTAAAAATATATTCCTAAGAATTTTATTTGTTCTCTTAAATGCAACCTTGAATTCTTGTTTTTTTCAATAAGCAACAATAAAATACTAAAACAACCTGGTTGTTATTTGTCCCAAATGGCTCATGTGGAGAAATAATTTTGTGTCTAGATATGAAGAGGTTAGAGTGAAGCAATAAGACATTTGTAGGAATTGTTTTACATTGTTTTAGTGCTAACATGAACTTGCTGCTGTAACAGCAGTATTTTAAAGGCCAGACCTAAATACTAACAATAGTTTATAAAAAGGAACTGGTTGTTTGACTACACAAACTGACAGTGCAGTTATTGTAGTATTCAGTAATGTATTAATTACTCAAAGACAAGGTGCAATTATCACATCCTGTGTTCTTTCTATTACGAGTAGATGTTTTAAAAAAGATTCCCCACTGCAGAATTATAATTATCTGTTCTTTGCTTCTCGGTGCCTGTTTACAAGGCACACTTATATGTACTGAGTTTCATCCACCAGTATGCAGTTTGGGGATACCCAGGTGCTATACTAAATCAGATAAATTAATTAATACTATGCTAAATATTCTTAGGATTCCTTGTGCACTGCTATAGAGATTTACTTTTACAGATACAAGTGTTTTAAAACACGAAGTAGTACTACAGTCAGAATGGCTATTACTATTTTTGGAGGGTTGTGAAAAAGTGAAAACTGATTGCAAGTAAGTTTTTAGCTTCTAATTATAAGGAATAAATACTACTTAGGGTCTGAAACAACAGTATGAATTGTAATATCATTTGCACAGTCACAGAAATACTGCAATAGATTTTAGATTTATATTAGCTTTTCACGGTGACTGTTGTCTCACCATCTATTTTCCTCAGTAAATGCAGTGTTCTTTGGCAGCTAATGTAATGTGAATAATTTGTTATGCTAAAGTCATAAGAGAATCTGTCAATTACTTAGTATTTCAGATTACATCAAGTCATTTTCTGTGTGTGTTCGCATTGCTGTTTATTAAAATGCTGCCTGATAATATGGTTGCACTTAGGGCCAAACAGGCATTTCTGCTATAAACCAGTGTTATCTCCTGCCTTCTCTTTTTAGCAATTTCCATAGTGAAGATAATAGGAAAGTCTGAGAGGTCTTTGGTGAACGAATATTGCTCCAGCAGCAAATAAGATATTTCTTGTGTTCTGAGCTTTGTTGTAAGGAAGTAATTGAAAATCAGTTTGAGAAGATTCAGAGACAGAATTCAGATAATGGTAAAATGTGCCTCTGTGGGGTAGGTATGTCCACAGACTGTATTCTGTCAGGATTAATCAACTGAACATGTGTACTCTTATAGCAACAGAAGAATAAAAACATGAGAATTGTAGCACAGTCTATAATTGCAGAAAGTAAGTGTTCTTTCTTGCAGGTGTACACAGTTAGCACGCAAAGTCAGCAGAGTTTAATATGTATTAGTCTATGCTGTACCTCTTTAATTTACTGATTTCCATGCACACACAACCCAGCCATCAGTAATCTACCTGGGGCACTGAGCAGCTCCTGCACAGTCTGATCTCATTCCCTGCCCCAGCTGGAGCTGTGCCTGCAGATCTCGCTCCCCACCGTGCTGCCTCTGGCACACATGCTCCTTGGGAAGTCCCAGAGAGAGATACCTGGCAGATTGCTCTGCATGTCCAGGTTTAAATTTGAATCACCTCAGTAATTTTTCTTACCATAAGGGTGAATAGATCAGACATCTGTCAAGTGAAAAAGAGTCATGTGGTACCAATAATCATGCTTCCAAATCCAGATTGTCCTTAGCTTGTTGCACAGCATTTCTCCTTCTCCCTGGTCTTCTGTTCTCTCTGGTCCCTTCCTTACCATCCATTCTTCATCATTGCCTCAAAATCCCTCCAGTCCCAAATCCTGCTTATTCCTTCTTTCAACATGCATTTGATTCTAAAATTTAGATTATTTTAGAATGTAATTAAGCTTAATTTTGAATATGGAGGTGTGATAGACTAGAAGGATTAAGAAGTGAATTAATATTATCTGAGTGAAGGTGGAATTTAGTATTCTGTTCCCAAATATAGCATTTCAGTGTCTGCAAGTTGGGAACATCTCCTTTTTATCTTTTTTGTTTGGTTGGCTGTTTTGTTCTTTTTTTTTTATTCGTTTGGTTGCTTTGGTTTTTTTTGTTTGTTGTGTTTTTTCCCTGACTGTGTAGGGACAGCATAAGCTGTGAGGCAGTAATACTGCAGGTGTGTCCCTCTGCTGACCTATATCTTCATTTAAATTCATATTTAGTTCAACTTCAAAATGAGTAGAGGCTGAAGTGTGTGCTGAATTGGGAGAGAAAGATGGAAACACTCAAACTGTAGCCACACCCAAGGACTTTATTGTAAATTCAACCTCAAGAACCTGCAGGTTCCCTCAGTATTAAGAAGCAGCAGTTTAAAGGGTTCTGAAAAATGACTGGTTCCAGTTACCTGAGTGTGCATGCCTTACTGCCATACAGCTGGCAGGAGGTGCACTGTATCTCAAGGCTAATCAAGTGTGGATGTGAGGCTGTGCAGGCAGTCTTTACCCAGGAGGGCATTTCAGTCATTAATTAGAACTGGCTTTCTGTAAAATCTTCTACTGCTCCCCTCAAGTCATTGCTGGTCTCTCAAGTTGTACTCTGGTTTTGAGAAGACTTTTACTTCTTTCTTACAGTTAGGCCCTAGGAGGAACTTTGTAGGAGATGCAGAACAGATTGTTTTAAACTGGTAATAGGTTAGTATTTCTTTGGAAAAAGAGGGTTGGTGTTAAGTAGGAAAAAAGGGGTTCCAAACTGCCCTGAGATTTTTGAGTAGTGTTGATGTAAGTCATTCTACACTGCTTCTGCCGTGACCGTGTGACTCCATGCAGCCACACCACGCAGCTCCAGGAGCAGGGGCTTTTCTGCAAGAACAGTACTAAACTTTGTTTTGAAGTGGAAGTATTTTTAAATTTATGTTTATCTGCCTTTTCCAACTCATTCATACATCTAGGCCTGCACCTTAGGCTAGTTTTGTGTTCCATGACATTAAGCTGGTTCACTCTAATATCTGGTTTCTTGCAGGACTTCAGGAATAATAATAAGAGAATATTGTTGTGCTCCTTATCACAGTGTTAAATCTAAAACAGGCTGATACCATTTCTTACATTGTTTTTTTTTCCCCCAAAAAAATACAGGTAGAAGCTCCCTTCATACCAAAGTGCAGAGGACCTGGAGATACCAGCAACTTTGATGACTACGAAGAAGAAGATATTCGTGCGTCTCTAACAGAAAAATGTGCAAAAGAATTTGCTGATTTTTAGTAGGAGTAAGAGGACAAGATGACATCAGGGCTCACATTGGGATCTTTGCACTCTGTTAACAGATGAGGTGGAGCTGAGACCATCATATGTCAAAACAGTTACCTAGTTACTTCATTCCACAAAGCTGACTGAGGTCTTTATTGCCATCTTCCATGTGTGCAGTTTGCACCAACCCTTCTAACTAGGCACAATTAAGCAAGCACTGTTTGTGCAGTAACACAGAATTATAGACCACTTTCCTACTTAACTTTGGTTTCTGTCGTTCTTTGTTTCTGTGTATTGTTCATTTTTCCCCTTTAAAATGAAGTAGTTTTTTACCCAAGAATGCTCCATTTTATTTTGAGTAATGTATTATTTGTGTGAGTGAAATGGAAGGTGTTGCGGCTAGTGTGATTTAGACTGAAGTGAAAGATAAATGTTGCTTCTAGTCTGTGCCAGCCAATAATTCTTGTCTGTCTTGTGTCTGATGCTACAATTTATAATTTTTAGTAGCTCAGACTAAACCTAGCCAACATTTTTAGCATTTTTGAAGGTAGTATTTATCGCCATATAGATGTCTGCTAAATTAACTTAAAAACATTTCTTCCTGGAGGCTGACCAAAATTCAGTAGAATCAATTGGATGGCTTAAGTAGGGGACAGTAGCTTGACCCCGTGCCTTGGTTTTCTACATCCCTGCAGTTTTCATCACTGCCTCCTTCCTTTTTATTTCCCATCCAGGCAGTAGGTAAATTGCCATAACCAGACTGTACCATGGAAAGCTTACAGTCTCATGAGAGGGAGTAATTCCACCTGGTCTGGACTTTGAACCGTATTGAACCAAGTCAACTACCAGCATTTCAGTTGGCAGGTATGAAACAGCTTTTTTAAGAACATGAACCCTAAACTCTTCAAGGAAGTTTTGGTCAGTATTGTAGAGAATATGATTCATTTTGATTCACGTTTTCTTTTTTTTTTTAAACAACAAAAGAAAGAGCCAGTGTTGGGCTCTGAAGCTATTCCTTATTTTGAGCCTTTTTGGATTAAAAAATGGCATCCACTAAAATAAGAACCACCACACCACAAAACGTAAAATGCGCTCTGCCATTAGCTATGGAAAACAAATGGTTTAGCAAATGCAAAATAATGTTCTAGATGCATTGCTGGATGAACACGGTTCTTTTTTTGTTAGCTGTTAAAAGCAAGAGGTTATTGCCAAGTTTTTATTCTGGTATACTATATTAGTAAACTGAGGATGGAGTACTGCTGCAATCATTTTCTTTTTAATTACAGCACTTCATTCGTGAAGAAAAGAGAAAGTTTAAAAACTGCAACAGCTGGGTTTATTTTAGTTGTGTGGTGTCTTCATTTATAACCTAGTTTCTTTCAATCAAACAGAATGTATGGTCACACAGATATAAGTATTTGGGCTTAATCATGTTTTGTATACTCTCACCAACTGACTTAAAAGATACTGCTATCATGTGCTAGCTTTGGACACTTTTACACATTTATTTCAATGTTAATAATCAGTGGCTCAGCACTTTTTTGGGGGTTGCTTTTAAACTTATTCATAGTAGTTTTATTTGTACACTTGATTCTGGCTGTCTCAGTGACCTGTCTTTAAACAGCACATCAAAACAGTTTAAACTAGACTCATATTTTACAATAAATTTACATGCATACAAGGATTAATTGTTTTTTTAAAAAATGAGCTATATTGATACATAGCCATTGTATTTGTTTGAATGTCAGTGCAAGTAAAGCAACCACTGGCGTTCCTCCCTTTTAATCTGTATGACACTCCTTTAAGAAAAGCCTTTGTAGACATTTTACAAAAGAGTATGAAATGTACCATCCAACATTCTGTATGTTTAGGTTGTTGAGCATTTTTTGCACAACATCATTAGGAGGCTGACACTGAATGCAGTCTTTGTCCACCCATATTTACATATGTGCAAGAAAAGTATAAGATACTTTGCTGTAGCAAATTTTATGTAACAAAGATATATCGTCACATTAATAAATTTAAAAAATCCTTTGTATGAAAATGTTAAAATCTTTTGTATATCATTTAGACCAAGGACATGCTGCTGTATGCTAGCTGTATGCGATAAATTCTACAGTAACTTTGTTGTCATTTATGAACTTTAAAAGATTTTAATAAATGTTGGAGATCACAATTTGATTCTGTTATGATTTTAATTTTTAATCATTACATTTATAATTCTAAGGTTCAAAGACTTTTCTGTTTTGTAAAATACTGTAATCATTCATCTTGCGTGTACAATAAGACAAAAGTCTAGGAAATTGGTTCTGACATGTCTGTCTGATATCCAGATTAAACTCTATGTGGGCATAAGTGGAAAAGTCATCTTAATGCCATGGTATTATGCTATTTTTTAAATTTTATGAAAATCCTGTTAGAAATAAAACACTTTTCCAATATGGCATAATAGACTTCAGCATGGAAATGAGATTCTATTTTGGAAAAGGAGGGGAACTGTGCAATTTCCAAGGCATTAGCAAGTACATTTGACAATGTGAGTATTATACAACCCTCTCATTTAAACATAGTCATAAAATATAACTACAGAATATTATGTTACCTGTATTTAATTTGAAAAATCCTTTTCACAATATGGAAAAATTGTATATCTATGACAGTAGAAGCTTGTTAATTTTACACATTTGAGGAATTAAGTGTTGAACTATATGGTATATTTTAATTGTACTCTAGTTGTATGTAACTTTCATTTCCAACATAAAGGATTGTATCTCATTAAGTAAATTGCTTTTTTATTATCTTGTCAGTTGCATTAAAACCCTTATTTTTAAATCCTTTAAAGTATTTTACTAATTTTTGCAAATAGATGTTTTTAAGTGCTGCAATAGTGTGCAATATAGTAAACATTTATATACAGAAGTGCAAATTAAATTATGTACAACACTTGTGCTGCTTCTTTGTGAATCAGAATGTTGTATGATGAGAGTTGTTGCATCTCCCCACACACTGCAAACAGGGTTTGGAAGCAAGAGGAAAAACTTCAGAAACATACTGCACATATTAGTTGGGACCCATTAAGCTTTACATTAACTAGGGTGTTCAAAGAAGATGATGTGGAGAATACTAAAGGCTCTATGAGAAGTCAGTGAGTTGGACTTCTTAGACAATCAAAGATGAGCAAGGTGATCATTAGCTGCAATATTGTTTGTCTCCATATTTTCACATTCAGACTCTATGCTTTTTATAACAATTGCCTGTTTTTAAACTGTCTGCAGATCCTGCTGTACAAACTTTGTGCTGTGTCTCATTGTGCTGTGAAACTGATAGAAGTAAAGACTCTTCATGGTCTTGGCATTGTCTGTCTTGAGGCTTTTTCTGCAAATGTTGTTTGGAGAGGCTGTGGCACCAGTTCCTTGTAACACAGCTCCTCCTCTTCCTGCTTTCTGAGGGGAGCTTTGGTCTCTGCTTCTGCTGCTGTACCTCTACTGACTGTGGTTTTGTGTTCTTTTGTAGTACAAATGCTATATTCTGTTTTAAAGGCCTTTGTACTTTCTCTAAAGCTGAGCTAAGAAACTACAAAAAATTGTCTTCTGCTTTTACTTCAGCTCCCATGCAAACACAGCATGGTGAGCAGCAGATCTGAAGGTCTCATTCACATCTGTTCTTTCTAATTGTCACGTGTAAAGAGGACTTATCCCAGACTGGGATTAGACAACCATTCCCTAAGAAACTGGTAAAAAAAAAAAAAAGGCTGGGCAGTGATCACTTCCAGTAGAAGGGTTAAAGCACCACAGGGATGTTTTAATAGATAGTAAATGTGTTATCTTAAATAGGAATTATGTAAAGTGTTGGGGTTTTCAGAAATGTAAGATGGGTATCTCAGGGCAAGCTAGGCTCTCAAGATAGCCTTACCTTCCTAAGTTCTGAGCTTGATGGTGAATGAAAGTTTGAATTAAATCAGAGGTCACATCTTTTGTTGTTCCCTGTTTGTTTTGGGTTGGGTTGGTTTTGTTTTGGTTTTGTATACTAAAAAAGGGGTGACTACCTGAATGAAATGTGTAGGTTGAAAATGTAGTTTATTAATTGGGATGAGTTTCTCAATAGTCTATTTCAAAGTCAGTAAGATTTCCTATAGAATCCTTACAGTCTGCTTGTCTTGTTCTCTCCCTCAAATGGTAAACTACAAATGCCTTTGAAAAAATGTATCTCTATAAATGGGGTTTATGAGGCTTTTTTTAATTATTATTTTCAAGCGTACTTGTGATGCTCATTTGCTGTCACTTATGGTGAGTGAAAGGTGTAAGGAAGAGCCAGTGATAAACTTGCAGGTGCCTTGTTAGTGCTTGGTCTACAAAATTTTAGATTTTGATAGATTACACAGTAGCAATGTAGTATCTAATTGTAAATTTTGCTCTGCAGTAGCACCCTGCCTGAGGATGAGGCATTTTTTCTAAGAACCAGATACAGAAAATAGTTTGCCAAATGTGTGGACATGACTGCAGCACAAAAGCACTTTAGGATGAAAAGGTTGCTCTAGTTGGAAGGAGTTTGAGGATGGAACCAGTTCTCTGTTCCCATACGTATTCAAACACAGTAACAGATGTTTTCCTTTGCTGGAAGGTAGAGGTCAGAGACTTCTTCCTTTGCCTTGGCTTCCAAGATACTGTGGAAGACTGGAAAGGACATAGATGAGGCTATATTGATGCAAATGAAGCAAGGTCTCAGCAGCCTGGCACACAGTGCAGCATGTTCTGAGTGTGTCCAGTCAGCTATAGGAAGAAATACTGATGGTTACTACCACAATTAGAAATGTGAGGTACTGGAAAGGCTTTCTGAAATTCATCCGCCATCAAAATAAATTTATTATATCACTAAAAAAAATCCAGCACTTCTCATTTATGTGTAGTGGCATATCAGTGTTCTGGTCTACACAGCAATATCACAAAAACTGTCCTCTACTAGAAGGATGTATTGCTCTTCACTCTATATCTAAATTGCTGCTTTGAATATATCTATATATCTATATACAGTTATATTTGCAACAGTTCAACAAAAATAATTGGTGTGTCCTTTCAGTCCATCTTTACCATCATCTTTTTCCTTGATGTTTGCACAAAGTGTGGATCTAGGCATCAGGACTCCATTAAGGATAGGTAACACCTTGGATGAGCAAAATGTTACACTTTGGATGAGCAAAACAACATAATTCACCTGTCTGGCAGGTATGTTAGTTGAGGCTGATCAATCACTCTTTGGTTGTTTCTCAAATGCCCAGAGTTTATAAAATAATCTCTTTCAATTTCTACTTCAAAAAGAAATTATAATGGAGTTTCCCAGTAATTATGGTCTCTTTCTTTCCCATTCTCTTACCATACATACTGGGATATATGCATCTGCAAGCTTGATTACTGCTGGGAAAACCAAGAGGTGAACAGGTAGCCTTAGTATCTACATTGTATGGTACCAGATCATTCTAAGAATTACATGTAATACAGGTGTTGGTTGCATCATAGTGATGGAGTTTGTTAATGTTAGCACATTTGTTCATGTCAGGAGTGTGGTTTTCTTTCTATGGAAGTATCTGCTCTGTGGCTTAAGGCATAACCCAGGGACTTGGGTCTCCGGGAGAACTTCCACATCAGAGCTGCCACCCATGGCCAAAGCACCCATGCCTCACCCATTCTGGAAGAGAATTTCATAATGGGCCTGGGTCAGCTGCAAGGTGTGTTTCCTGCCAAGACACATATTGCAATGGGGAGGAAGGGGAGGGACTCTCCTTTATAACTCCCTAAAGTCTTCTAAATTAGCTGTTCTATGTTAAAGCTGCACAAGGAAACCTGGAATATCAACGCTTTTTTACTAGGGATTTTTACAACCCAAAGCAATGCTTTGGGGCATTCATAGTTTTATGTTTAGAGTTATTAAAGTGATCCTAATTCTGTAACTGCTTGCTGACTAACAGAACTCTTAATTTTCTTGAGCTTTTTTTTATGTTCTGGACTCAAATCAATTCCACCTTCTCCTGTCTTCTCTTTAAGGAAGTGCTTTATCTGCGTTCATTTGCCAGTAGATGGCACATTTGTATGGTGTGGAACCATGTTAGGTGTGTCAGCTGCAGAGAAGAGTAAGAACTTGAGGCATGGAAAATAATTAATGGCAGTAGGGAATGAAAAATTTGGACTGTACCATTCACTTAATGTGTCAGATAATGTATGCAATGCCAACCATGAGTATTTGTTGTTCATGTAGTAGATTTTGTCTCTAAATCCTTCTAGAGTTAGTTATTACTACTTGCAATGTGTTTGGGGTTTTTCTACTGATTTTCATTTCAGCATCAGCAAAAAAGGAGGTTTTCACACTAATTTGGGCAAAAAACATTTTCTTCATAATATGTATTATTGCACAAGAAAATTCCACTAAAAATCACTGACTGATAAATCCTATTTTCATGAGAGGCTTGGACCAGGAGGTGTTTTCATAGCACACTGTCACATTTCTGCATTATGTGCCCTTGAACATTGGTAAATACACTGCTTTTAATCAAGAGTTGTCACCCAAAAATTGAAAAGTGCATCTAAACCGGTTCATTAAATTTACAGTGCTTACAGCACAGAGTGTACGTTTTTAGAGTTGGATGCTGATCAAATTGAGATGTAGCTCTACTAATTATAATGTTTAAAAGCAAAAAACACTTAAATATTTTTTTCTGTATGTCATGACCACCAGAAGAATTTGGAAGTAAAGGTACAGCAAACATGTTTTTAAGAGTCTAAACACCCTCATCAGTAAAATGAGATTTGAGCAGATTTTTAAAAGGTCCGTTTAACTTCTATAACATTAATGCATTAACTTTTGAAGATCGTGTCTGCTCATGTTCACATGTGAGTATCTGTTTGGTTTTGTTTTATATCAGGGAGAGTAGAAGGGGGAAACGGGGTCATCATTTAATGTTTAACTGGAACACTTACCCTGCTGTCACAGTGGTTACTTTCTTGCAATTGGTTGTACTGTTTGCAGCCATGGTCTGCCAAACAACAGCTTTGATCTTTCATAGCTGCACACAAAGCATGGGGCTGCCATGATTTGTTTTCCTCAGTTCACTGCCTATCTGGGTCTGTGGTGTTTCCAGTGGGCTGAGAAGCATCCTCCTCCTGGGCTGATCAATGCCATCCAAGTAATGCCATGTTTGCATCTCCCATCCTGGTGTTAGTCCTGGCATTTATACCAGAACTGTAACATGTAAAAATTCCAGTGTTTACCAGGACATGCATGCTTGGCAAATCTTGGAAAGCTGGATGTTTCCAAAGCAGGCTAAAGCTGCCTGCTGCTGGCTCACTCTGCCCACAGGATGAAGTGGAACCTCTCTAGAAACTCACTGAATAATCCACCTTAACACCTCTGAAACTTGACAGTTCCCCAAAATGGCTGTGGTTAGCAGAGGTGGTCCCTTTCAAGAGTCTGCCACTATCCAAGATCTCGGCATGTTCAGAATATTTTTAGAAGAAAAACATACAGGAATGGAGTGGTTTGGCTGGACTCCTGATACCACGGTGAGTTTTCATCTAAGCTTCTGCTCTTCTTTCCTTTACTGAGTGTATGTATGGTCCTGAATCTCGCTGAGCCTGGCTTCTAAAAAAACCTCTTGATGGGAAGGTAATGTAAAAATGGTAACAACAGTGCTTTCATGGGAAATCCATGACACCCCAGAAAGTCTGTGTAGGACTGAGCAGACACCTCAATGGGCAAGTTTGGAGAAGGCTTTTCATGTCCCAGCAGAGAAAAATGTTGTTTTGCAGTGTTGTTGGTATTTCATATTAATATTTTTATAAGCTTCTTGCTACATTGTCACAAGCTAAGCAAATATGCGGCAGGTACTTCTGCTAGCATGGGCAGAATGAGTTGTGTTTTATACAGTGTGAGGGGTGTTTAAATGTAAAGTATAAGCTTTAAAATAACAAGGTTTTAAGTTTGGACTAGCTTTATTAAATAAGAGCAACTAGCAGAATAAGAAGGAGTACAACAAATTAAGTAGGGCAGGAAATTCTCAGTGAAGTGGATATAATTCACGTGCAGGAAGATTTATTTAAGCGATTCAGTCTTGCAAACCAGAGGAAGCAAAAGCAGAAAGGTAACATTGCCCTTGCATTGTAGTCAGCTTCTGTATATAGTAATTTTAGCCTGGTGTGTGGAAAGGATGCAACTCCAGTCATCTTAGTGGAGATTCATATGATTAAAAAAAAAAAAAAGGTTAGATAATGCTTATTGTGTAAAAAAACCAGCCTTAGCACACTAAAGCAAAGATTTAGGGGACTCCCCATCAGGACAAAACAGAGTGTCATTGCCATTCAATTAATTACAGCATTGTCAGTCAATCTGAGCAGTGCTCCTCCCCTTCAGGCTTGCAGTGAGAGAGCTGTGCTGCTAATTCAGTGCTGTGCACCCTGCTGAACTCCTCATCCATGCACTGGCCCTGAAAGACAGAGCTTTTACAAAACTTTCTGCACATCTATGGACCCTGGTTTTTACCTTATAAGAGTGTACCCAGGTAACTGCATGGAATATAAATCAAGGATGACTGACTTGGGCTCTGACCTAGTACTTAAACATGCCCTTAACTTAATTATCTTAGAAATTAATGCCAGGTTGGTACAAATCACTCTGCCATATTCTTGACAACAGGCTTTCTGTCTTCCTTCCCTCTATATTTGTTTGACACCAGTGCTACCTTTGGCCCTTTATCTAAGCTTTGCACAGAACTTCAGAGCAACATGACAATGCTCAGATGTGCAGAAAACCCTGACAGGTCAGGAGGCAACTCTGAAGAAGACACAGCATGGCTTTTGGATGGCCTTTCTAGTCAAGGAGGGGATCCAAAAGAGGAGCTTCACTGCTCAGTTCCATGGGTGGACTGGAGTACCTTGCAGAGAACTGCCCCTCATTCCTCTATGCAGTGTCCAAGTAGGAAAAGGAGAGCAGAATAACAGGTGTTAAGCTGTCAGCATGGTGGAGCAAGTGGCAAAATTCCATTGATGCAAACTGGAAAGTATATGGACTGGATTGGAAAAGACCTCAACTGAGGAAAGACAGTTCAGAGATTAAACTGTTGGAAAGGTGTAACCTGGATGAGTAACAGGGATTTTACCTCTTTCTGGGTCTACAGGAATTGCTGGAGACTGGAAAAGACCCTGAGGTACTTAGCAGTCCTTGGAGACCTAAAAGAACCAGTGTCATACAGAGGTGATAAAAGACCTCCCAAAAGTGTAGTGTGGAACTAGGGGCTGTTCAGAGCAGCCAGGGAAGGTAGAAGGTACAGCTGAGACTCTGCGGCATCCTGGGGCGCAGCTCAATATGTCTGTTCCTGGAAAGCAAACATATAGGAAGAGGAAAAGGGAACAAGCACAGAAAATGCATAATTACAGAGAATGTCTAACAGGGCTACAATCATTATGGTCATTCAGACATCTGAGTCTGCAAAAGCAATTAAGAGCTAGAGAAACAGAAATCTGATATTAACAAATAGGAACAAATAGGTAAAACTGTGTGTTTTTCAAGGTATGCATTCAAAGTTCTTAACCAGCAGTAAAGAGATACATGATATGGGCTTTCTGACTGAAGAAAATGGGTGAGATTACTTACGGGCTCAAACACAGCATGAGATGCAGAAGTGGCTATGTGAGGCTTTGTGAGGGCAGGAGATCATACTCCCTGGCCTGAAAAGTCCCTTTTTAGCCCTGTATTGCTTGGGAGATGATGGAAAAGGGATTTTTAGATCACTATTTCATGGAAATAGCTGTAAGCTAATTCAGTTTGGGTGGCAAGCAGCTATGTTAAACTTGTGTCACTTACACATCGGTGACAAGAGTTACTTTAAAACATCTTGTGCCCCTTTCCCAGTGCCACACATTAAGAGGAGTTGATGATTTTTGGCTGCTCACCATGTTTGGATGAAATCTCTCAGCATTTTGGCCATCCCTGGTTAACGCTATTCCTGGTGGTGAGCAGCATTTCCAGTCCAGCCACCAGGAACCACAAATCATCAGCTCCAGCCCGAAACGTCTCCCTGAACACTCAGAGGAAAAAAGCATTGCACCTTCCAGCTTTTATTCTAAGCAATATTTCGGTTAGCAACGGGAACTCGCTGCTTTGCAAGCCATCTCCCGGGCTACTTCACTGCCTGTGAGGGGAGACAGGGCAGGCCGGCAGGCAGCACAGGCAGGCAAGACAGTGCGGGCAGTGCAGTCAGTCAGGGAGGGCAGGCAGTCAGTGCGAGCAGTGCAGTCAGGCAGTGCGGGCAATGCAGTCGGTGCAGTCAGACAGTGCAGTCAGGCAGTGCGGCCAATGCAGTCGGTGCAGTCAGGCAGTGCGGGCAGTCATGCATCTCGCCGCGCAGGCCTGAGGGAGAGCGGCCCCTGCGGGACTGCAGGTCCCATCAGGCCCCGCGGCTGCCCGGCTGGCGGCCATGGGCGGGGCGATAGCGGCCCCTCCGGCCGTGGCTGCCGCCTCCCGCCCGGGACCCCTGACTGAGAGGCGGCACACCCCGCGCCCGTCCGGCGCTCTCAGCCGTTCTCAGCCCTCCTCAGACCACCAGGCCCATGCCTGCTGCTTGCCGCCGTGCCCAGGGTTAATTATAACACGTGTGGCAGTTGATGACAAAAATTTCTGTATTTTATACACAAAAGTCATCAATCCTACCCAGCGTACCACCAGTTTACATAGAGGAGCTTTCCTAGCTTCCATCACGGCGAAACCACAGAAGTCCTGTTTTCTCACTAAAATTTCCCCATGAACAAGTTTAACCATGCTTTTATCTTTAGCCATGTTTTTACCCAAGCCACTGGAATGAGAAAGGTTTGAAAGTTTTTATTGTTCTCTGGAGGAGCTGGAACTGAATGCCCGCTGCACAGCAGGCAGGGTGCCACGCTCTCCTTTGCCACATGCACAACTTTTGTCTTCATGTTCTGCTGTCGTTTCCAGGAATGAAAACATTAGTAGTTTTTCAGTAGAAAACTGGCATTTTCCAATACTTAGAAAGTAGGGTCAGTTGGTGTCCAATACTTACACTGACTTCTGTTTGTTTCTCCATGTCTAACAGCTCAGAACAGGAGGGATTGACCCCTGCAGGTGTCACTTTGTGCCCTGCATGGCCTGGAAATGTATTTTGCCAGAAGTGTGATGGAAATAGTAAAACAAAAGTCTAATTCACTTTCCTGCTTTATCTCCCTCCAGGCATAATCTCATTTTAATTAAATTACCTTACCCCAATGAATGAATATACAAATCACAGATCATATTCCACACTGAATTTTTCCATAGCCTGTTTTCTTAAAATTCCTCTCTGCTTTCCAACATCTTCTAGGCGGAATGCATGCACTGTGTGAGCCTCACTTCTGGTACTCTGAGGATTAATTGAAGAAAATGATGGAAGGAGAGAGTGTGTGAGTAAAGTAGATGGTTTATATTTGTATCCTCAAATGTCAGTTCATTACCAAAGTAAGAAATCAACTGATGCAGAAAACTCATTATAGCTTAATTTAGAATGCTTATTTCTTGAGAGACAAAAAAGAATTGCCTTACACAGCTTACTTGTCCAACACAAATATGTCACATTTTACAGTACGCTTTGGGATGTAAAGCAAAGAGGGTTTTCTTTAGGGTGCAGTATGTTTAATGCTCTATTTAACTTGTCTATTTGCGTTTATTTAAAATCCAAAGCAGTGAAGACTGCTGCTGCTCTCTGTTCTCAGCACTCCTACTAGAGTCACATTATTTGCATAGTTTCTCCAAGCTTTCCAATGCCTACAGTCCTTTGCAAAAAAGTGCCTTTTCTCTGTGATTGTAGTGCTTGTAAACTGTGTCTGGGTAGCAGTTAAGTGACTCGGGTCTCTACTCACAAGTGCAGCCAGGATGCAGTAAGCTCCTTCTGCCAATGAGGGAGATGCAGGGTGCCCTCTGCACCCTCTCTGCTGGTCGGCAGGCTCTGTCAGTGGCGGCTGGGACACTCCTGTTACAGAGCTGGGACTTCCTTTGCAGGAATCAGGCAGAAGTCAACAGTTGATTCCGTGCGAATCCCCAGGTGGTTTGTAATGTTCCTCTTGCCTCAGAGTGAACAGCAAGGGTGCAATTTGAGTGGTTTGGCTTAGAAGGAAATTCTTCAAGTAAATCATCCCACAAATTTGTACTGATGCAGACTGTCAAAAAAGCACGGCATCTGGGATGTGTTTGAGAGGCAGCCCTGGTGCCAAGGAAAAGTTTCCAAAGCCCATTGGTGGGGAAGGAAGGGTATGTTGATTGGTATTGTTTGCTTAATTTCCCTACGTCGTCCACTTAACACTTCTGTGTCATTAGAAAACATCCTGAAACAAGGGAAATTTGGAACGAGAAATTAAAAACTAGTATAATAATAAAAAAGTGCAGTTGCTGAAGACACTTGCTGACATTTGTAAGGCAAGATTTTATTGTCAGTGGGCCAGACTTAGCAACTTATAGGCACTTTGAATTGTACCTTACCCACAGCATAGCATCTGTGTGGGTCTCCTTGTGAAATAAGGTGTGGTGCTCACACAAGTATGAAATGTGGCTGTCCCCAGGAATTGCTGTCTCCATCTCCTCTCTGCCCCCAGTCCTGGGTTGGCACGGTGGTGGTGGCACGGTTGTGCTGTCTCCTGTCAGTACTTTTTACTGTCACCTGCCAATGCTCCAGTTCCAGAGACAGCCAAGTATCTGTTCATCACCTGTGAATTGACAAACTCATTCTAGAAAGGAATTTTATGTAACTTTATCAATTTCTGTCTGTTCCTATCTCCCACCTTGTGTAAAATCTCCTGGGATAAGCTACTGAATCCTTCCAAAAATGCCTGGCGATTTTTTCCCCTTTCTCCCCACTCTTCCCGTGCCCACATTCACCCCACTTGGTAGGAGGAGTAGAAA